>NW_005357115.1:7677853-7733833 GCF_000412655.1 Myotis brandtii
AGATATATAGATATATAGATATATAGATATATAGATATATAGATATATATTAATATCAGGGGGAAAGATGTGCTATCTGTAATATAACTATGTGCTAAAGAGAGTGAGTTACGTTAATAAAGAGGCCTTTGTTTTTCTGAGCATTTTGATGGATATGTTTATTTTATTTACTTATCCTCGCCCGAGGATATTTTTCCATTGAATTTTAGGGAGAGTGGAAGAGAGAGGGAAAGACAGAGAAACATTGATGTGAGAGACATTGATTGGTTGCCTCCTTCAGGAGCCCTGACCAGTGCCCGGACCAGGGAGGAGCCTGTAACCAAGGTACATGCCCTTGACCAGAATCCAACCTGGGACCCTTCAGTCTGCAGGCCAATGCTCTAGCCACTGAGCCAAACCAGCTAGGGCTTGATGGATATGTTTATACAAATTTAGGGTAGAATTTAAGCCCAACTCTTTTCCTGCCTTCCTCCCAGCCACCCACCCTCATCCAGGGTCTGGATGTCACTTAGCACTACAGTTTCAGAATGAGAGGAAAACATTAGTGAGAAAAAATTGGAGGGGTTGTGGGCAGAGAGGAAGGAGAGCAAAGGGGAGGAAGGGCAGAGGAGAAAGGAGAAAAAGCTCGTCATTTTGTGATGTGATCCTCTTCTTGTAACCCTACCAAAGCTTAAGTAAATTCTACTAAACTGACCAAATTTTGGCATGAGTGGATTGCTTGGAAAAACCAGCAAAGAGACTGAGTTTTGCCTCTGGCATAATCTGGGGAGAAATATACAGCATATTCAAAAGCACAGCCAGACCTCAAAATATAAGGTCCTCTGTTTCATTTTATATTAGGGAGTGAGACAGAGAAAATATTTTTTTTTAAAAATTAAAAATTTGGAGTTTAGAGATATAAAAATTGTGTCCAGGGATAGCCTGTGCAAGGAGCTGGCCTTGTATTCTGGCCACCTGGGCTAGGTCAGAGGGAGACCCTGTCTGTAGGCGATGCTGTTAAGGCACTGCTATCTTCCTGGGAAGGAGCACTGAATTTTTCAAAAGCTTTTAATCTCATCCTTAACATTTTTTTTTCTTTTGGTTATAGAATAGCCTTAGTTGGCTCAAAGACCATAACATTGAAAGACTGAGAAATAAAAGATGCCAGGTCTCCAGACTTAGGTATTAGGGCTGCTTCAGATGCAGGAATTGGGGGAAGTAGAGCAGGCAGGAATGATCAGAAGAGGGAGCCAGGGAAAATGGGAGGGGTGGGATCATGACACTTGCTTTCCTGTTCTCCTACTCATCTGTTAGTATTGGAATGAGTAGGCTCTGGAATTCAGCTGAGCATTGAGATTTTTTTTTTTTTGCCTTTTTCCTTTTTGGGCTCCATGTGTTAACTAAGGATTCCCACATAGAGCTCCTCAGACCGTGAGCCAGCTCTGCAGCTGGCAGTATGCATTTCTGCCTGGTGCTGGGGAAGGAGTGGGCAGGCTGAAGGACCTCAGGAAAGGGGAGGGCTCCTCAACAGAGGACCTGAAGTCCTAATGAAGCTTTCTCTGTCTGAGTCAACCAGCAAAACCGTGTTTACTCCAGCAAGAATCACCTTGGCAACCAGCAGAACCAAAGGAATCTTACTTTTTAGGAGTGTATTATGATGGGGCAGCTTAGAGATTTAAATATAAATATGAATCCGTATGTGCATGTGTATATGTACAGACAATGTAGTGTACTTTTTTTTTTCCATGTGCTTGGCTCTACTAATTTTCACACTAAAGAACAAACCATCAGTCTGGCATAATGAGATTTTTTTCAGGTTATTTCTTGATTGCCTGTAACCATGCTGCCTGGCCTTTAATGATATATTGGGTAACGCTGAAAATATGATGAATACTGTTTCAGAATATGGTACTGTAGTCAGTGTGGAGGAGGGAGAGGAGAGAGGTGTCTGCTGATAGTTGCATTTCCCTGGAGCATCAGAACTTCTTGGGGTCATCATGGACCTAGGACCTGGGCACCAGCTCACTAGGTCAACCAGATACAGTTCTCTCAGGAGTAATCAGGTTCCAAGGTTCCCAATCATGAGATTTATTGGTTATTTTTCAATAACAGTTGCCAATAGTACAACCCAGGCTCTTTCCAGAAGGAAGGAAAGTAAAAAATAACATTCTTTCCAGGAAATTCTTTGATAAGCACAGGATAAAAGGAGGTGAGTTATCCCAAGAAATACTGATATTTTGTTATAACAACTGTCTCCCTACTAGAGAACACCAACCAAATGGCCACTAACATTCACTTTGGGGTGTTTATGCTCCTCATAAGCACTAGAACACAAAGACAAATGCTTACTTTGGAATTTTTCCCTCTTAGATTACTTTCTCTTTTTTAGTGGTCCAAAGAGGAGCGCCAGATCTGAAGTAGGATTGTTGGGTATGTAGCCAGGAGATATTTAGAATATAAGAATCAATTAGACTAGGTGAACAATTGAATGAGAAAAAAAGAGTGACATACTGATTTTTGGCAGGTCAGAAGATGGATAATTATGCTACTAACTGAGAGGGAAATTACATAAGGACTCAAAGACAAAAAAGAGAGGAGGCATTAGCTCACAAGAGATTCTAACAATTATTTGCAAGTTAGAAAGCTAATGGATGAAAGATAATCAACTTCAGAGTACAGAAAGTTATGAACCTCAGAGTGGAACACTAAGGAGAAGTGCATAAAACTTGCAGAAATCCACAAGGACCGTGAGGTGGGAAGGCAGGGGTGAGATGTGACAATGAAAGCAAAAGAATATTTGGATCCTCAGTTCCACTCCCTGTTCCCACTTTCCAAATTCTGACAGCTGGCATAATGCCATCTTCATGGGGTTTCAGAGGATTATTTTCTGGAGAAACAGCTGGCTCCCCACCTGATCTATGAAGCCTATGAAGCCTACCAGTCATTAAGTGTCATTTATATATTTAATACACTTAATTTTTTAAGAGCAGTTTTAGGTTCCCAGTAAAACTGAGCAGAAGTTACATAGATTTCCAATAAGCTTCCTGCCTGTACATGCATAGCTCCTCTCATTATCAACATCTCATCCCAGAGCAGCACATTTGTTACAATTGATGAACCTACACTGATACTTCATAATCACCCAAAGTCCATAGCTTACATTAGGGTTCACTACTGGTGTTGTACATTCTATGGGTTTGGACAAATTTCTAATGACATGTAGCCACCATTATAGTACCACACAGAGTAGTATCATTGCCCTAAATATTTTCTGTGCTATACCTATTCATCCGTCCCTCCCTCCAAACCCCTGGCAACCACTGATCTTTTTAATGTCTCCAAAATTTTGCCTTTTCCGAATCTATTATAGTTGAAATCATATAGTATGTAACTTTTTAAGATGGGCTTCTTTCACTTATGCATTCAAGATGCCCCCATGTCTTTTCATGGCTTGCTAGCTCATTTCTTTTTAGCCTGAATAATATTCCATTGTCTGGATATGCCACGGTTTCTTTATCCACTCACCTACTGAAGGACATCTTGGTTGCTTCCCACTTTTGGCAATCCTATATAATAAAAGGGCAATATGCAAATTGACCCTAACAGCGGAATGACCGCTCGACCAGTCACTATGAGGTGCACTTACCACCTCTCAGTCCCTTTCCCCAGCTGGCAGGCTCCCATTGCCCAGTGGTGAACAGGGAAGCAGGGGTGGGTGGAGGGGGATGTGGGCAGCACCAGGCCAAGGCCCCTGCCCCGCTGGTCACCCCCCACACAGAGGGCGACCTGTGGCGGGGGCAGGGCCAGTAAGCAGGCAGAATGGCTGACTTCTCAGTCCCTCCCCCCAGCCGGCAGGCTCCGATCACTTGATGGTGAGCAGGGAACCAGGGGTGGGTGATGGCAGGGGGTGAGGCCAGCTTCGGGCAGCCGGGAAAGATGGCCCTGATCGCAGGCCAAGCCTAGGAACCGTACCTGCACACGAATTTCATGCGCCGGGCCTCTAGGTATGAATAAAGCTGCTATAAACATCCATGTGTAGGTTTTTGTGTGGACATAAGTTTTCAATTCCTTTGGGTAAATAAATACTAAGCAGCATGATTGCTCAACTGTATGGTAAGAGCATGTCTAGTTTTGGAAGAAACCACCAAACTGAACTGTCTTCCAAAGTAGCTGTACCATTTTGCATTTCCACCAGTAATGAATGAGAGTTCTTGTGGGCTTCACATCCTTGCCAGCATTTGGAGTCAGTGTTCTGTTGGCCATTCTTTTTCCTTTTTTTTTACCCATTTTGCCCATACTCATACCCTCTACCTCTGCAACCACCAATCTTTTCTCTGTATCTGTGAGTTCATTTTTTTAAAAATTTTAGATTCCATATATGAGATTACATAGTATTTGTCTTTCTCTAATTTATTTCACTTAGCATATGCCCTCGAGGTCTATCCATGTTGTCACAAATGGTAGGATTTCCTTTTTGTTCTATGGCCATATAAAATGTCCTATATAATAAAAGGCTAATATACAAATTGACCAAACGGTGGAACGACCAGTCGCTGTGACATGTACTGACCCCCAGGAGGCAGATGCTCAATGCAGGAGCTTCCCCCTGGTGGTCAGTGCACTCCCACAGGGTGAGTGCCACTCAACCAGAAGCCAGGCTCATGGCTGGCAAATGCAGTGGCATTAAGGAGCGAGGGGTCCCAGACTGTGAGAGCCCTGGACTGCAAGAGGGATGTCTGACTGCCGGCTTAGGTCTGACCCCCGGGGGATCAGGCCTAAGCTGGCAGGCAGACATCCCCCAAGGGGTCCTGGACTGCAAGAAGGTGCAGGCTGGGCTGAGGAACACCCTCCCCCCCGAGTGCACGAATGTATATGTATATGTATATGTATATGTATATGTATATGTATATATATGTATTTTTTCTTTATTCATTCATAGATGGACACTTAGGTTGTTTCCATGCCTTGGCTATTGTAAATAATGCTGCAGTGCACACAAGAGTACATATATCTTTCAAGATAGTGATTTAAATTTTTTATAAATAACCAGAAGTGGAATTGCTAGATCATATGTTGGTTCTATTTTTAATTTTTTTAGGAACCTCAATACTGTTTTCCATGATGGCTGCATCAATTTATATTCCCACCAAGAGTGCACATACTTCCCAACACTTGTTATTCCTTGTCTTTTTGGTAACAGCCATTCTAATAGGTATGATATAATACTGTTGTATTGATATGTATATCCCTGATGATTAGTGATGTTAAGCACCTTTTCATTTACCTGCTGGCCACTTGTATGTCTTCTTTGGGAAAATGTCTATTCAGATCCCTTGTCCATTTTTTAATTGGATAGTTGGGTGTGTGCTTTTTATTGAGTTGTAGGATTCTTCATATATTTTGGGTATTAACCTCTTATCAAACATATGATTTTCTTCCATCCTATAAGTTGCCTTTTAATTTTGTTAATGGTTTCCTTTGCTGTACAGAAGCTTTTTAGTTTGGTGTAGTCCCACTTTTTATTTTTGCTTCAGTTGCTTTTGTTTTTTGTGTCAATCCAAAATTAACTGTCAAGACCAATGTCAAGGAACTTACCACCTATATTTTCTTCCAGGAGTTTTATGGTTGCAGGTCTTATGTTCAAATCTTTAATCCACTTTGAGTTGATTTGTGTGTATGGTATAAGATAGTGGTCCAGTTTCATTCTTTTGCATGTGACTGTCCAGTTTTCCCAACATCATTTATTAAAGAAACTATTCTTTCCCCATTGTTTATTTTTGGCTTCTTTGTCAAAAATTAATTGTCAATAAATTATGGGTTTATATCTGGGCTCTCTATTCTGTTCTATTGATTAATGTGTCTGTTTTTATGCCAATATCATACTATATGTGTGTTGTTGTTTTTTGGTGTTTTTTAAAAAAATTATCTTTATTGTTGAAAGTAATACAGATGTAACCTTATTTTACCCATTGACTCCTTCTAGTCCACCCCCTTTTCCTACCCAGGCCTTTACCACACTACTGTCTATGTCAGTGATGGTGAACCTATGACACGCGTGTCAGAGGTGACATGTGAACTCATTTTTTTGGTTGATTTTTCTTTGTTAAATGGCATTTAAATATATAAAATAAATATCAAAATATAAATCTTTTTTTTACTATGGTTGCAAATATCAAAAAATTCCTATATGTGACACGGCACCAGAGTTAAGTTAGGGTTTTTCAAAATGCTGACATGCCGAGCTCAAAAGGTTCTCCATCACTGGTCTATGTCCATGGATTATGCATATATGCATATAGGTTCTTTGGTTAATCTCTTCCTACCCACCCCCACTTTCCCTCTGAGATTCATCAATCTGTTCCATGTTTCTATGTCTCTGGATCTATTCTGTACATCAGTTTATTTTGTTCTTTAGATTTTATGCCAGCGGTTCTCAACCTGTGGGTCAAGACCCCGTTGAGGGTTGAACGACCCTTTCACAGGGGTCACCTAAGACCATCGGAAAACACATATATAATTACATATTGTTTTTGTGATTAATCACTATGCTTTAATTATGTTCAATATGTAACAATGAAATTGGGGGTCACCACAACATGAGGAACTATTTTAAAGGGTCACGGCATTAGAAAGGTTGAGAACCACTGTTTTATGCTAAGTTCGCTTATTTCGATAAGCCAGTCAGAGAAAGACAAGTATCACATGGTCTCACTCATACCGGTTTGATTACTATAGCTTTATAATATAGTTTAGGCCAGTTTCATCTGTCCATTCAAATAGGGGTCTGTAGTAGTATCTCACTGTTTATTTAATTTGCATTTCCCAGACAACATATGATGTGGAGCATGGTTTTATATGCTTATTTGCCATCTGTACATCTTTGGTGAGATGTCTTCTAAGGTCTTTGGCCCATTTAAATTAAGTTGCTAAATTTATTTAATTATTTATTTAAGTTTTAAGAATTATTTGTATACTTGGGATAACAATCCTTTATGAAATATGACTTTTCAATTATTTTTCCCAGCCTGTGACTTCTCTATTTATTCTCTTGATGATGTGTCTCACAGAACAGATTTTTAAAAAATTCTCATGAAATCCAGCTTATTAATTCTTTCGTGAAGCAGACCTTTTGTGCTGTATCTAAAAAGTCATCGCCAAACCCTATGCCATCTAGATTTGCTTCTATGTTATCTTCTAGGAGCTTTATAGCTTGTGTTTTACATTTAGGTCTATGATCTACTTTGAGTTAATTTTTATGAAAGGTGTAAAGTTTGTGTCTAGATTCATTCTTTTATATGTGCATCTCCAGCTGTTCCAGCACCATTTGCTGAAAGGATTATCTTCACTCCATTACATTGACTTTGTTCTTTCTCAAAGATCAATTGACTATGTAGGTCTATTTATGGGTTCTCTATTCTGTTCCATTGATTGATTTGTCTATTCTTTTGCCAATACCACATTGTCTTGATTACTGTAGCGTTATAATTAGTCTTGAAGTTGAGTTGTATCAGTCTTCCAATTTTGTTTTTTCCTTCAATATTATGTTGGCCATTCTAGGTCTTATGTCTCTCCATTTAAATTTTAGAATCAGTTTGTCAATATTCGCAAAATTAACTTGCTGGGATTTTGATTGGGATTGCATTAAGTCAATAGATCAAATTGGGAAGAACTGATGTCTTGACAATATATTGAGTCTTTTTACCCATGAATATGGAATATTTCCCCATTTATTTAGCTCCTCTGATTTCTTTCATCAGGGTTTTATAGTTTTCCCCATATAGCTCTTGTACAGATTTTGTTAGATTTATGACTAAATATTTCATTTTGGAGGGTGCTAATGCAAATAGTATTGTGGTTTTCATTTCAAATTCTACTTGTTCACTTCTTGTATGTAGGAAAGTAACTGACTTTTGTAAATTAATTTTATGTCCTAAAATCTTGCTATAATTGTTTACTAGTTCCAGAAATTTTTATTGATTCTTTCAGATTTTCTACATAGATGATCATGTCATCTGTAAACAAAAAATTTTTATTGCTACCTTATATAAATATATTTACATATTTCTTTTTTTGTCTTGTCTTACTGCATTAGCTAGGACTTCCAGTATAATGTTGAGGAAAAGTGGGTGAGAGAGGACACCCTTGGCTTTGTTCCTGATCTTAGTAGGAAAGCTTTGAATTTCTCATCAAGTATGTTAGTTATAGGTTTTTTTGTAGATATTCTTTATCAAGTTGAGAAAGTTTCCTTCTATTTCTAGTTTATTGAAAGTTTTTATCATGATTGTTCTTGATTTTGTCAAGTGCTTTCTCTACATCTTTTGATATAATCATGTGATTTTCTTCTTCTTTTTTTGACCTGTTGATGCAGTTGATTACATTAATTGATTTTTGAATGTTGAACCAGCTTGGCAGTCCTGAGATAAATAGCACCTGGTCATGATGTATTATTCTTTTTCATATTGTTGGATTTGACCTGCTAATATTTGGTTGAGTATTTTTGCATCTATGTTCATGAGGGAAACTAGTCTATTATTTTCTTTTCTTATAATGTCTTTGCTTGGTTTCAGTATTAGACTAATGCTGGCCTCAGAATGAGTCAGGAATTTTCCCTTTGCTTCTACACTCTGAAAAAGATGGTAGAAAACTGGTATAACTTCTTTCTTTTTTTAAAAAAATGTATTTTTATTGATTTCAGAGACGAAGGGAGAAGGGAGAGATAGAAATATCAATGATGAGAGAGAATCATTGATCGGCTGCCTCCTGTACGCCCCCTACTGGGGATCGAGCCCGCAACCCAGACATGTGCCCTTGACTGGAATCAAACTTGGGACCCTTTGGTCTTCAGGCCAATGCTCTATCCACTGAACCAAACAAGCTAGGGCTATAATTTCTTTCTTAAATGTTTGTTAGAATTCACCAGTGAATCCATCTGGGCCTGATGCTTTTTCTTTTAGAAGGCTATTGATTATTATTTCAATTTATTTAATAAATATAGGACTATTCAAGTTGTCTATTTCTTTTTGTGTGAATTTTGACAAATTGTGTCTTTCAAGAAATTGATTCATTTTATCTAGGTTGTGAAATATATGGGCACAGAGTTGTTCACAGTATTCCTGTATTATCCTTTTAATGTTCATGAAACCTGTAATGGTATCCCCTCTTTTATTTCTGGTATGAGTAATTTGTTTCTCCTCTCATTTTTTTCTTAGTTGGGCTGGCTGGAGGCTTATTAATTTTATCCATCTTAAAAAAAAAGCTTTTGGTTTAATTGACTTTTTTCCCCATTAATTTCCTATTTTCAATTTCACTTCTACTCTAATTTTTATAATTTATTTTCTTCTGTTTAGTTTGGATTTCATTTACTTTTCTTTGTCTAGTTTCTTAAGGTGGAAGCTTAGATTATTGATTATAGATTTTTCTTCTTTTTTAATCTATGCATTCAAAGTTGTAAATTTCTCTCTAAGCACTGCTTTCACTGCATCCCACACAATTTAAGTTGTGTTTTTATTTTCATTTAGTTCAAATATGTTTAATTTATATATTTTATTGATTTTTTTTACAGAGAGGAAGGGAGAGGGATAGAGAGTTAGAAACATCGATGAGAGAGAAACATCGATCAGCTGCCTCCTGCACACCCCCTACTGGGGATGTGCCTGCAACCCAGGTACATGCTCTTGACTGGAATCAAACCTGGGACCCTTGAGTCCGCAGGCTGACACTCTATCCACTGAGCCAAACCGGTTAGGGCTCAAATATGTTTAAATTTCATTTGAATTTTTCCTTTGACCCCTGTGTTATTTAGAAGTGTATCATTTAATCTTTAGGTATGTTGCGATTTTCCAGCTATGTTTCTGTTATTGATTTCTAATTTAATTTAACTGTAGTCTTAAAGCAGATACGGTATGATTTCTATTCTTTTAAATTTGTTAAGGTGTGTTTTACAGCCCAGAATGTGGCCTATCTTCATGAATGTTCCATGCGAGTTTGAGAAGAATTATATTCTGCTGTTGTTGGATGAAGTAGTCTGTAGATGTCCATTAAATCCAGTTGATTAATAGTGTTAAGTTCGACTATATCCTTACTGATTTTCTTCCTGTTGCATGTATTCATTTCTGATAGAGGGGTGTTGAAGCCTCCAGCCATAATTGGATCCATCTATTTCTCCTTGCAGTTCTACCAGTTTTGCATCACATATTTCAATACTCTGTTCTTAGGTGCATACATGTTAAGGATTGTTATGTTTTCTTGGATAGCTGACTCCTTTATTGCCCCTCTTTATCCCTGGTAAAGTTCCTTACTCTAAACTGGAGGCTTATTGATTTTATCCATCTTTTCAAAGAACCAGCTTTTGGTTTCATTCCTCTGAAATTAATATAGCTACTCCAGCTTTCTTATGATTCATGTTAGCATGGTATATTTTTCTCCATTCATTTACTTTCAATCTATGTGTCTTTATATTTAAGGTGGGTTTCTTATAGGCAACATATAGTTGGGTTTTATTTTTTTATCCAATTTGACATTTTGTCTTTTTATTGGTACATTTAGACCTGTGATGTTCAAAGTGGTTACTGATAAAGTTGGATTAATACTGAACATATTTCTTACTGTTTTCTGTTTGTTGCTCCAGTTCTTTGTTACTATTTTTGTCTTCTACTTTTTTCTGCCTTAATCGTGCATTTCATATGATTACATTTTTCTTTTTTCAAAAGAAGTATCAGTTATACTTCTTTTGAAAAAAACCCCACTTTTTAGTGATTAAACCCATGTTGTGGAAGAAATATCTGGCTATTTGTTTAAGGTCAATAGCTCCAACCGTATAAGAAAAGATCAAAACATTTTACTAGATTAAAATGAGAAACTTTCTGCTTGCCAAAAGGTACTATAAAGAAAGTGAAACAATAGGCCATAGAGTGGGAGAAGATATTTCCAACATGTTCAACTGACAAAAGACTTGGGGATCCAGAATATACAACGATCTTATTTTTTAAAAAAAACCAATGCAATGTGGAGAATTAAAAGGGGGAAGTACTTCAGTATTTCTCAGAAGTGGAAGTACAGATAAATATATTAAAAAGCACTTATTGCATTAATAAACAAGAAGATTCAAATTAAAACCACAATGAAAAGCCACCATAGAAGCATCAGTTTGGCAAAAATTAAGAAGTCTGACAATAAAGTGTTTGCAAAAGTGTTTTAAGTAATGGGAACTTTTATACACTACTTATGGTATTGTAAATTGGTATCGCTTTTATTTTATTTTATTTTATTTATTTATGGCTACACCCCACACTGAGGATTGAGCCTGCAAACCAGGCATGTGCCCTGACCGGGAATCGAACTGTGACCTCCTTGTTCATAGGTTGACACTCAACCACTGAGCCACGTGGCTGGGAAATACCACTTTTAAAACAATTTGGTACAATCTTGTAAAGTTGAAGATATGCACATACTATAAACTAGTAATTTCATGTCTAAATGTATACTCTAGAGAAATCTATATACACATATAAATCAGGAAATTGTATAGGAATGACCATACTGGCATTGTTATTCATAATCTGCCCCAAAATACCCAACAACAATAAATGAATAAATAAATTGTGGCACATTTATACTTTGAAATACTATACAGCAATGAAGACGAATAAACTAAACTACCTAAAACAGCTTTTTTTCAAATATAAAACATGTTGAGTGAAAAAAACAAGACACAAAAGTCTACACATGATACTTACATAAAGTTCTAAACAGGCAAAATTAAACTATATTTTTTAGGGATGCTTACTTGTCAGAACTGTAAATCATTTTTATGATTACCATGAAAATCAGGATAATAGCCAGCACCGGTTTGGCTCAGTGGATAGAGCGTCAGCCTGCAGACTGAAAGGTCCCAGGTTCGATTCCTGTCAAGGGCATGTACCTTGGTAGCGGGCACATCCCCAGTGGGACATGTGCAGGAGGCAGCTGATCGATGTTTCTCTCTCATTGATGTTTCTCACTCTCTATCCCTCTCCCTTCCTCTCTGTAAAAAATCAATAAAATATATTTTTAAAAAAATCAGGATAATAATTATCTCTGGAGAGAAGGCGTGAAGGAGTTGTGATCAGGAAGAGACAGGGTATAAGGGCTTTGGGATGCTAGCTAGGTTTTCTCTCTTGATCTGCTTAGTGTTTAACAGTTGTTCACTGTCTATTCACTATATTGCATCTATGTATTTTATGAGTTTTTCTTTATTTCATTATTTTAAAAATATATATGGCTCGGCCACAGTGACTCAGTTGGTTGGTCATTATCCTGTGTACAGAAAGGTTGGTTGCCGGTTTGATTCCTGGTCAGGGCACATACAGAAGGCAATCGATCAATGTTTCCCTCTTTTCTCTCTCTCTCTCCCTCTCTCTCTCTCATTCTCTCTCTCTCCCTCCCTCCCTCCTCCCTCCCTCCTTCCCTCTCTCCTTCCCTCCCTCCCTTCCTCTCTCTAAGCATGTCTAAGAAGAGGATTAAAATAAAAAAGTATATATGCACACAGTTTAAAAATCAGGCAAATTGCATTGTAGTACCTGGCTGGATTGACTCTTTTTTTTTAAGGGCCAGGCACGTGACCAAATCAGAGCCAAGGAAACACAAGTGAATCTTTTACTGAGACTTCTGGAAGAGAGACTTTTACCATTTTTAACTGCTCTTTCCCATTCCAGAATGACCTGGAGTTCCTATGGTGACAATTCTTCTTACACTAGTCTAGTCTAGTGTGGTTCAATCTAATGGATTTAATATGAAAATAATCAACTGAACATTCATCCACCTTGTTCTCAACCTTTGGTCAGCAGCTCTGTGGAAGATATAAGACAAGGGAAAGTTATGGTCCTTTTTGTTCAATGATCTGATGACCTAATTTTGGAGACAGGACTAAAACACATGAAATGGGCTGTGATGGCTGTGCAGGACTGAAACACAGCTACACACCTCTTAAAGGAATCACATTTAAGAGCTAGCAAAATTCTGCCAGGGCCAATATTCTCAAATCTCTTCATAGCCAACCCACCAGAAGGGGTGTGCCTGTCAGAAAAATACAGATGCTTTAACATGTGCAAACCAAAATTTACTTGAAAGTGGCACAAAAAAGAAAATATTAGAAATTAGAGTCTTCTGTCTAATAAAAATGAGTATAAATGTTCTTCAAAAGAATTGTACATTTAAAAATTATTAATAAGGTGAATTTTATATTATAGGTATTTTACCACAGTAAAAAATTTTAAAGAAGATATATACTAGGATGTTCAGAGAAGCACAATTAAAATAGCCCCCCAACAGATAATTATCTAAATATCCATCAACTGTAAAGAGGACAGATGTTTGTATATTCACACAATAAAATACTATCCAGCAAGTAGAAAGAACCAACTATTGGTACATGTAAAAACATGGTGTGTAATGAAAGAAGCCAGAGGCAAAAGAGTGCATATTATATGACTCTACATATATTAAGTATAAAAATAGGCAGGGTATTTGTGCTCTTACAAGTAAGGCTAGCGTGTATTCTGGTGGGAGGGAGGTGAGGTTAATGACTTGGAGAAGGCATGAGGGGTTCTGGGATCCTGGCTGTGCACTATTCCTGGTCTGGATGCTGGAATGTTTAGCCTGAGAAATCAATGGGCTATATACAATGATGACATGTACATTTTATAGTGTGTAACATACCTCATTAAAAAGTTAAAACAAGAAAATAAAAAATAAAAAAGTGGTTTCTATGTAACTTCTACTTTATTTTACAGACGTGGAAAGTGAAGTTCAGAAAGGTTAAATGATGTACGCATTGTCACATGGTTGTCAAGAAACAGAACTGAAAATGACCAAGGTGTGGGGGCTGAAAGTTTTGTGCACTTTCCTCTACGCCTCAGGGTAACTGCCAGCTATTTCCCTAGAAGAGTTCACAAGGTTTCCAATTTGTTTGTGTTGTTTCTCAGGAGCATAGTAGGAATGGGGAGTGGGAACCAGTGCAGAGGGTGTGGACTCATGAGCAATATTGTAAAGCACCCAGCCCCGAGCCTGGCACATAGCAGAGCCTTAATAAATGCTATGCTTCCCTCAAACACATCCCCCTTTCCAGGGAAATGACATGGAGGGAATGTTGAGGAGTGGTGGTAGCGGTGGAGTGGACACTGGTCACCCCAGGACAGAGTGACCAGGCTGGAGCCTCAGGCTTGTGCTGATGCCTCTTATATCCACTACTTAGGGCAAACTGTCCTGGGGTGGGCATGTGGAGGGAGGGCTTCTGATGTAAGCTTAAATTCCTTGATATTTTTAGGGCAAGTGAGAAGCAGAGTTGGGGGGCGAGAAATTGGGATAGACTCAGTGTAAGAAGAGGAGTTCTAATACTTCAATGAACAAAAAATGCATGTGTTTGTGTGTAAGGAGGTGGGCTCCTTTGTGCACTCTCCGCTGACATTCTTGATGGCCACTTATTTCATGTCCTCTGAGCCTACCTGATTGTATGCACTGATTCCTCCTTAGACACAGATAACCATGTGCTCTGAGCTCCTCAGCACTCTTACAAACCTGTGCTTCTAGATCTGGAAGCCAGTGTTATCTCTTTACCCAGAGGGGCAGTTTTCCCTGGGAGTGTCCCTGCCAGCCATGGATTTCACATCATGACAGCGACACCTAGTGTCCACATGTGAAAGTCCAGCCCGCCCCCGCCTCTATATTGGCTCTGGGAGTCAAGGAGAGGAATTTAGGGAGGTTCCAGACACTGCCTTTTACACACAGCCTCCAGGAGTCCTAGATCCCTTTGCTGCCAGTTCTGCACAACTCAGCCCTTAATCACATCCTGTCCTGGGTTGCACTCTGTTTCATGTGTAATCATTTAAAATCATTTTGTCTGCCCAGTTAGACTAAGGTTTTGAGGTTAGGGCTATTCGAATCACGTATTTTTAGAGTTGGATGGGAATTTAGGGTCTGCTAATGTGACCCACATGTTTTTGGAATGGGGAACAAAGATGCTGAGGGGTGAGGGGGAAATACCTAGCTACTTAAAAGTGAGGTTTGGACCAGAGCCCAGATCTCCTGAACACTCCCAGTACAGTGCTGTCTGTGGCACCATGCTATTTCTTTGTGCCACCTACAGTTCTTGCACACAGTAGGCACCTGACACACAGTCAGTACTCCATATATACTGCCTGATTGATAGATTGCTGTCCTCAACACTCTGCTTGCCACGAAGATGACTTTTCACTGTCATCTGGGCCATCTCCCACTTCTGCGCCTCTTGAGAGTTCTGATCAATTAAAGGGACCACTCTTGCCATAGTTGACCACTGTCTTTTCCATTTATAAGATATACAGTGTGGATTCAAGGGAAGAGAAAATGAAGAGGAGATGCACAACGTCAAGTAGAAGTTCCAATTCCAGCATCCCTTCAAACCAAGTAGCTAGAGCAGGCTTCTTTCTAGCTCAGTGCTTCTCAGACTTTCATGTGCATCTAAATCTCCTGGGAATCTGGTTAAAACACACATTCTGATTCAGTAGGCCTGGGGTGGGACCCAAGATTCTGTATTTCTAACAAACTCCTAGATGCTGCTGATGCTGCCTTTGAGAGGAAAGAATTCAGGTAACTACCCCATCCCAGGCCAGTAGTCCAACCTGAGCCTCTCCCACCACCTCAGCTCTGCTATTGTCCCTCTGACCTGGACTTTAGGGGAAAAGGAAAGGAGCTGAAGCAACCATGAGCACCGTGGGCCCTCGGTGAGTTATTCCAAGTCCCTCTCTTCACACTATGCCCCACTCCTCCCATAGATCCTGCCCTCAGACAATCTGAGGCAAGGTTGAACCTGACCAAAACATTGTACAGAAAAGGGAACACAGACTTGCTGCTGACATGCCTTATAGTTTTCCTAAGGAACAGACCTGCTTGGCTGCCATTTTATGTGTGTGTGCTGTGATATTCCTATAAGCCAGGGTTCTCTTTTTAATTATAAAGTATAACTTAATCAATATAATTTAATTGTATATACATTTATAGAGTATGCATATTTTCATTTTTACTATTATTTTCCTGCTCTAAGTACTGCTTTAAGTACTACTTTAATTCATATAATCTGCTCTAAGTACTACTTTAACTCATATAATCTTCATATCAACCATAAGAAATAATATAATCACTTCCGTTTTACAGATGAAGAAACTGAGGCACAGAAAAAGCCAAATTACTGGCCAACAGTCACACCTCTAATAAATGATGCAGCTGAGATTTCAATGCAGAGAAGTGCTCTCAAACATCATATTGTCTATCAATTTTCTACCAATTTTTAAAATCTCAAATTGGTGTGGAAATCACCTTCCCCATTGTTATACCACCCTTTTCTTATTCAATTGTATACTGTATGCCCTAGAAATTTCCCATTTACCACTCTAGTAAATGCCTATACATTTGTTTTCCGACTAGGACTGCATAGGGCTTTGGACTGTCTTTGTACCCTGCAAAGCCCGGGATCTCCTTGGAGAACCCCTTTCTCCATTGACTGGAAGTTGAAAGAGTCTGAAAGAGTTTGGGGAGTTGTGTGATTCTCCATCGACTCATCACCCTTCCCACTTGTTCAGCTGGCCTAAGACAGAAAATATGAGGCTGGCTGGCAAACTGGGTCTACACTACGGACACAATAAATGTTTGTAGTGCACACAGGACCCCTTCCCTACTGACTGGGAATGTTTTGTCATGTTGTATTATTTCTAAAAACTCATTTCCTATTTTCCTATCATACTCCTGAGTGTTTTTTTCTATCCAAAGGACTCAAGAGTGAAGGTAGCTTCATATTTCTGTGTGCACAGAGGTTGTAGCTTTATGTACTTATCTCAATTTTCCCCCTCACTGTGTGACTTACAGCCAGTTATTTGAGCTTTTATGAACTTTAGTTTCCTCACCTGTAAAGTAATGAGAATCTACTTCAAAGGATTGCTGCATAGGAATAATGAATTTAAAGCGCCTTGCTTATCATAGGCCCATTAAAGAGTAGCTACTGATTAATACTATGCATAAATACATTCCTTTTGAGTGAATAAACAAGTTGAATGAATATAAGGGAAGGTTGAGATGGCTAACCTGATATCCCCCAAACCATCAAACAACTCCCTTAACTTAAAAAGAAAGGTACATTTAGAAATTTATTATTTTGGGTGAGAACTGGGTAAAAAGAGAACATTAAAAGTTGTATGGGAAGGCTCCATTTTTAATGGATTGTGCTTGATTTCCTCAATTTGATAGCGTTGCTGGGAGCTAGGCTAACTCACAACTGATGGTGGGTCAAGCCTCTCAAATCCTCCTTTGCTTTGACCCTGACCCAGCTCTAAATTCAAATCCAAGGCTTTCCACTGGAGACTTCAGAATGACAGGATGTTTTTCTTTTGGAGGGGAGCAGTAGGGGGAACACATAATGTGACTGTATTCTATGAGCAAAGAAAGGTAACTTATTTTATTGTTGCTTTTGGAGAGAAAACTAAGTTACTGAAGGGACTTAAGGTATTGTGGTAATATGAGTGCATCTACTGATAAGACCAAAACCTTTTTGAAAGGAAGAATCAAAGTCTGAAAGCAGATGATAGTTTTTTGTTGTTGTTTGTTTTTGTCTCTGAAAGGATAATAGACATTGAAATAAGATGGTTGGTATTTATTAGTCTTTTTTATGCTTGTTTTATCTAATAAATAGGATATTTATCTTGAAAACCAATTTATTCTCCAAACCCAGATACATCTAGTTCACTGATTGTAACATCCCTGTTTTTTTCCCAATGGATTGTGTTTGACTTGTAAAAATAAAATAAAATGCAATTAACATGACACATGTGCTCAATATGATGAGCACATGACTCTTAAGTTTTAAAACCTCTGGGACTGGGTGATTACAGTGGGTCATAAAAGTGGGTGATAGAAACTAGTTTTCCAAGTTAGGGTGTCTATTTACCATCTGCTGGCATCTATGACACTTGGAGTAAGAAAGTAATCATCTAACAAGAAATGACTACTGTTGACTCATCAATCCATGAACTTGGCACTAATTACAGTGCCTTGGTTTCCCTATTTTATAAAATGAAGTTGTCATCTGCCTGCCTCTCTAGAGCGTTAGGAAAATGCAAGGAGATAATAGTCTTTGAGTGCTTTGAAAGAATACATTATAAATGCTAAATAATAATAATAATAGGGAGTCTCTAATAACAAGGGTCCTTTAATAATACTCATCAAGTATAATAACATTACTAACCAGTAGGAACAAGACAGAGTGCGTCTCAGTCTTCTTAATCATTGGTTTGTATCATGGGAAATTGGTGGGGCATTGGCAGTCATCCGGTTGGTTATGGTGTCTCAGGAGGCAGAGCCCCTCAGCGCAGCACCTGGTCTCCTGGACTCTCCCGCTAACAGTTGGTTGCCTTTAGGAAGACATGCACGTGCAATTGGGAGGGGAGGATTCAGTGGCATCGTACTTCAACTCCTATGCCCAGGAAACATGATTTAAAATTTTCTATCGCTAGCTGGTTGGAGAAAGAAGGAAAGGTACTTTGGGACCCAAGTAGGCATGCTGGTCTGGCCAACAAGCCAGTGTGGCCACTCAATGCTGCCACACGATGGCGACAATCCAGCTGGAAACGCCTGTCCGGGTGGCCGGGCAGGTTCCCAGGAGGGGAAGGGTTTCCTCCCTCAGACACAAAGAAGGGATCTTTCGAGCTGGGAAGGGCCGTTTGGGTGCTCTCACAGCGGGGATTGGGAGCCTTTGCTGGGACAAGGTCTGCTCAGATAAGAAGTAGGAAGGTGCCTTCTCAGCCCCGTGGACTTCAACCTCGCGGGGCTGAAATGCTTGGGGGATTTTGTGCAAAAGCACCCGAGAAATTCCAGGTTTGACTCCTCCCTTTGCCCAGAGGCCGTCCAGATGCTTCCCGGACCAGCGACATTCCCAGGATTCCGGCTGGAGGAGCGGGTGCTTCCAGGGGCGGGGCGCACTCTGTCCAGCGGTTCGCCCGACCTCCCTAGCACTAGACCAGTGTGGGCAAGTGGTTTGGACCCGGGCTGGGCTGGGCGATTCCCTCCTGCCCAAACCCTGACGCCCCGTTGCTTTTGGGGCTCAGGACCCAGACCTGAGCACCCGGGAAGACTGCGCTCGTAGGCTCTGAATCCTGGCAGCAGCCACAACGGCGCTCTCTCCCTCTGCACATTTTGCCTGGGAAAAGGTCCACAGGCCATTTGGGGCTTGGGAACGAGGTATCTCTTTGTTTTCTTTTGTTTCGTTTTGAATGCAAGGAACCGCCACACCCACGTTTGTGTCGGGCTAGAGTAAACTTGCATTGGAACAGAGAGCTATTAGGAAACACACAGATTCCCATCTCGGTGTTGCAGGGAAAGAGGTTCCAAGTGTGATATGTGGGACTCTCCTGGGCTGCAGAGCCTGGGCCTGGCCAGCCTGACCTCCATATTACAACCCTTGGCCTGACTGTGACATCCCTGGCAGATTCCTACTCTTCCAGCCCAGGCCTTGGCCAGCACTGGGAGCATGGGAGGGAAGCCCAGAACAACGGGGGTCGCTGGCCTTAGTCTTCCACTTATCTGCCCACCCTTCTGGGATATGGGGAGTAATAGTAACAGTAAACATCAATTGAACATGTGCCACATACAATTACCTTATTTAAGCCTCACACACCATTATTATCTCTATTTTACAGATGAGAAAACCAAGGCTTAGAGATGTTGAGTGATTTGCCCAAGGCCATACAACTCAAATAGTGTGGCTGTGATTTGAAGCCAGATCTACATGTCTCCAAAGCACCAGACTGTAGTACCTCCTTAAGTAGCACTAGGAGACAACTGGGTCAAGTATAAAGGCATACTTGGTGCTGGAATTGTGCTTACACCCCAGGGCAGGCAACCAAGGATATTATAAACTCTTTTTTGCCTTTAAATGTGTGCTGTAGAACTGGACTAGTCTAGCCTGCCTTCTTTCCTCCCACAAATGTTTACGAATACACATTATACACCAGTGACTTTTCTAGACATTGAGATATCACAGGGACAAGGCAGATCACACATACTATGTGAACTCGGGAAAGTCACTTAATGTACTAGTTATTAAGCTACTGACTCTCACCCCAACCCACCTTCTGTATGAGGCTCTGAAATGCTGCAGCCTGGACTCTGCAAACCACCTTTCGCCTTTGCTACTTCTCCTTGTTAAGCTCTGCCTATATGGGCACTAGAGAGACTCAAGGCAGAAGGAGGAAGAAGGATATACTCTTTTCAGGACACATTCTTTTTTTTTTTTTTTTTTTCTCTTCATCTGATTCAGTGGTAAATTCTGGACTCCAGTTTCCTTCAGCACCCCCATGCAGTGTCATCATGCCCCCTCAAATGTATCAGCACCAGAGGAGCAACTACATCTCCTCTGCCATCTTACTCCCTCCTCTGAACTCCTGGGTTTTCATAACCTAATTTCTTTCCTTTGTTTTCCAGTTCTAAGGTAATAGCTGCCCCCTATTTTTTTCCAGTTCTCCAATACCTATAATGAGTTGTGTGCTGGTAAATATTTAGCAACCAGCTTTCCAGGAAAATAAAAGGTCCTTGATTTGTGATTTTCACAATATAAATCATTCACTATGGATAATTTTCAACTATCAACTGAACTTCACAAGCTGGTATGAGCAATTCTGGTACACAAATGCCTACAACCCATCCTCTATAATAAATCCTCTTTGTTGAAGTACCTAGTTAGCTTCCTGTTTTCATAACTGAGACTTATGCTTCTGAGCATCGATTTTTTAAACCTGAAATAAGCAAATACTCTAAATCAAGGTTTCTATTACAAGAACTAAAAAATAGCTCTTGGATTTTAAGGATAAAATGTACTTGTTGACCTTGGCAAGACCAGTTTCTGTGGAATGCTATCAACTGCAGTTGGTTTGCAGTAGATGGAGAAGTACAGACAGTGCATAGAGACAACTCTTCCAAGTCCATAGTAAAGGGCTTCAGAGAGAGATGGTATTGGGGGTTTTGTTTGTTGGTTTGCCAGTCTGTTTGTTTAGCCCTGCAAAAATTGAACATATTTATATGCTGATTGGAAAGTCTGTAGAACATAGCAGTTATGTTGGCATCCTGATGAATATGCAGAATCCTGACCCTACCCTCAGGATTTGTTTTTTTGTGTGTTTTTTTAAAAATATACTTTATTTATTTTTTATAGAGAGGAAGGGAGAGGGATAGAGAGTTAGAAACATCAATCAGCTGCCTCCTTCACACCCCCTACTGGGGATGTGCCCGCAACCAAGGTACATGCCCTTGACCAGAATCGAACCTGGGACACTTCAGTCTGCAGGCCAACGCTCTATCCACTGAGCCAAACCGGTTAGGTCATGAGGATTGAATTCAGCAGGCCAGGCACATAATTTATAGGGCCCAGTGCAAAATGAAAACATGGGGCACCTTACAAAGCAGGAAAAGTGCTTTCCTTTCTTCTGTGGCCCCTTTCTCCATCTGCATTGTGGTTTTTGTTTATTTTTTAATGCCTCATTCGAGGATATTTTTTCCATTGACTTTTTAGAGAGAGGGAAGGGAGGAAGAGATATGTGGGGGAAGGCGGAGGAACATCGACATGAAAGAGACATATTGATTGGTTGCCTTCACACACATACCATTGGCCAGGAATTGAACCCGCGATTCTTCGGTCTGCAGGCTGACTCTCTAACTGCTGAGCCAAACCGGCCAGGGCTTCATTTTGTTTTTTAGTTATTTGGTTGTTATAGTAGTTTTTTAGTTGTTATTTCACTCCCTCAGACATGGGGATACTTGCTTGGCAAGTGCAGACCATATACTAGTAGTGCCCAAATGCCTAGGGCTCTGCGCTTGAAAAAGTGCTCAATATTATTAGTCATCAGCAAATGAAAGCCACAATTAGATACTACTACTCACTCACCAGAATGGCTAAAATTAAAAAGACGAACCATACCAAGTGTTGCCAAAGATGTGTTGGGAGTTTCTTTGGTTCAGTTTCTTTGACAGTAACTACTACACCTAAACCTACCTTATGACTCTATATAATTCAACTCTATATAATTGCATATGTTCATCAAAAGAGGTGTACCAGAATATAGACCTTTATTTACAATAACCCCAAACTAGAAACCCTCAAATGTTTATCAATCAGGAAAGTGAATAAACATAACATGGAATATTCATAGAGTACTACATAGCTAAAAATAAATGAACTGCTCATATAATATCATTCATGATTGATACAGACATTATGTTGAGCAAAAGAAGCCAGAGACAAAGAAAGTTCATACTGTATAATTTCATGTATATGAAGTTCAAGAACAAGCAAAACTAATAGATGATGATAGAAATCAGAATCGTGTATACCTTATAGGGTAAAGACTGGAAAGGGCATAAGGGAAGGTTCTGATGTGTTAGAAATGTTCTGTATCAGTGATGGCGAACCTTTTGAGCTCGGCATGTCAGCATTTTGAAAAACCCTAACTTAACTCTGGTGCCGTGTCACATATAGAAATTTTTTGATATTTGCAACCATAGTAAAACAAAGACTTATATTTTTGATATTTATTTTATATATTTAAATGCCATTTAACAAAGAAAAATCAACCAAAAAAATGAGTTCGCGTGTCATAGGTTCGCCATCACTGTTCTATATCTTGGTCTGGGAGGTGGTTAATGGGTTTACACATAAGAAAATGTTTTTAAGCTGAACACTTAAGATTTGTGCACCTTACTTATATATAAATTATACCTAAAAATAAGTAAAAGAAGATACTCTACTGTCAGTATAGCTGGAAGTGCTTCAACCCTGGAAGGAAAATGACTCAAAGGAAGATCCCAGTGTGGGTTGAATTAGATGCTCCCTTTATAGGTAAATCATGGTGGTTATTGATGATGGGGTATCAAAGGGTGATATCCAGTCCTCTGGACTCATCAGTCTGGATGACAAAAAACTGCTTGAACTCACTTTCTATATGGCATCCTGAATCCTGTACTCTCCCAGATGGAGTAGGGAGAAGAGCCTTTCCCAGACACCAAAAGGGGCCCCAGAAGCAGTTATAACACTCTCCCACTGTTTCCCTTCTTTCCAGCCCTGAGCAGTGATGGAATGTCTGAAGAAGTGTGGGATTGGGGATCCTGAAGGTGAGCAAGTTAGAACCTGGAGTCTAGGAGCCATTTTTATGAGAGGTGAGTGCTACTGGTCATTTCTGAGTTTCTATAGCTCAAGTCCCCAGTCATGTTTCTAGAAGGCTGATGGTGACTATGAGGATCTGATTAGGAAGAACTGCTACACATATGAAGTGATTTAAAGAGTCAAATAAAATAGTCACATAAGCAAACATCAATTCATATTTAATACAGAATAAAAAGACTGAGAGTTGATTTCCTCCATTGTCATATGTTTCCTGTCTTTATAGAGTGTGGGGAAATCATGATAGGAATTTGGAGTTGAAATGAGGAAAGAGGATGCTGGAGGGACTCTGTTACTATTTCCTTTTCTCTCAACTGAAACCCTGAAGGTTTCCGATGGCCTGGAGACAACCAAGTCCACCTTTGACCTAAAAACTCTAAATTCTACAACCTCAAGGGAAAGTGGAGAATGGGAAAAATTATGGAGATTCTTTATGAAATGTATCTATCCCATGCAGGGTATTTAAGGCAAGGATGGGGGCTGCTTACTGGCTGGGAAGATTCCTTAAGCATAAATGGTGTCCTCCACAAGCAGGCAAGCTCAGAACTTCGGCCCTGGCTTCCTCCCTAGACTGAACTTTTCTTCTGAATTCTTGAGCTTGAATAAAATAAAAACTTGTCAGTGAGCCGTCTTAGTCTGCTCACTCCTTTTAGGAGTGGAGAGTTGGTTTCAGCCAGTCATGAAGTCTGGAGAGAGAATATGAATGTTTCTTTTGAGAAGCAATATTAGCCTTAGGCTTGCTTCCAGCATGTGTTTTGGGTTTTCTCCCAGAGGTTTCAGTGAGGAATCTCGGGTCTCAGAGGTGAAAAAAAAAATTTGAGTTCTACAGAAATGCAGTGGATTGGACACTGTGTAGTTAGCTTTGTTGCTATAAACATAAATTTTTTTAAAAAATTTCAAGTGTATTTGTTTTTCCTCTCATGAAAAAAAAAAAAGTGGTTTTATATATACATACACCCTGAGGGGCGGGGGGATAGTGTTCAGAGCAAGATGTTTCTCATCCCATTTGTTTCAAACAATAACTCAGAGGCTCTGGAGAAAATAAACCATACATAAATAGTAGAAAACAGACTGCATCTTGTTGCTATGGCAACGCCCTACTTATATCACATTAAGCTGATTCATGTCTTTTCTCACCTCACTGTTAATAAATTATAGTGGCTGATGACAATTAAGCTGGCTGAAAGAGTTGGCTTGGATAAGCTGCATATTAATTTGTCATCCAATCCTGAATAGCCTATAATCTCTTTTGGAGGGTGGGGTTGGAGAAGCTAACTTTTTTCTATTAATACATTTCTTAAATTATTATTATTATTATTTATTTTTACTAAAAACTATATAGTAAACAGGAATTTCAGGTTTAGATTATGGTTGTTTCCTGGCTTCTCTATAAGGCTTACGACTTTTGTGGAAAGAAAAAATGCACATGAGCAACAGAGCTTGGAAAGTTCCCTTGTATCTTTTCCTGCTCCCTAATCCTCTTCACTCCTATATGCTTATGGGCTTTAAACAATTCTCTACTCTTTTCAGATGTTTTAATTCATAAATATCCTCACATCCATACACAAAAAAAAGTAAGAAAGTTAAAAGACAGACAAAAAAACTGGGTTAAAAGATAGACAACAACAGGGAAAATATTGGCAACATATATAACAGGTAATGAACTAATTTTATTACTATACCAAAAAGCAAAACAACAAACAACAAAAAAACACCTCTTACATCAAACAAAAAGCCAACCAAACCAACAAGTCAATGAACAACCCACTAGAAAATAGCCAGAGGATATGAGAATCAGTTCATTGCAAAAGAAAGACCAATGGCCAACAAATACCTGAAAATGTGGTAAATTTCAGTCATCATTAGAGAATTTGAAATAGCAAAGAGATGCAAATGTTCCCATGTTAGATGAGGGAACATTAAAAAGCTACATGATATGGAATTGGATATGATGGGGGATACAGGCCCTCTCAGACATTGTTTATAGTAGCATAATTTGAAATAACTTTTGTGGAAATAGTGTGGCTGTACTTAACACAATTTTAAATGCATATACCCTTTGACCTAGAAATTCCACTTCTATAAATTTATTTATAACTATAGTTGCATAAATGGCTAAAGATGTTTTCTCAAGGATTTGCATTGCAACATTAATTGTAATAGCAAAGCAAACAACAAAAAAACCAACCTGGATGGGACTTAAATGCCCATTAATAGATGACTGGTCAATAAAATTGATTCATTCACACTACACAACTATTTTAAAAGGTAATAATTTGCATTTATGGAAAGATGTTAATAATATAACAAGTAAAACTGCCAAGTTTTGGAACTATATATAACATGATCCCATTTGTGCTAAAATATAATAACTATATACACATTATTATATAATAGAAAATGCTATTATATACATTGAAAATTTCTGGAAAGAGCCACACAAGTAATCATTATTGTTTCTATTGAGTGGGAATAGACAGTGAAAAAGCAGGAGATGAAAGGAGTGGGTTGAGAGACACAAAAATTGAGATAACTTTCCACTACTCTACACTATATTAATTTTTTAACATGAAGATATATGACCTTTATGATAAAAAGCCTTTAAACAGCATGTGCACACACACACATATATGTATGTCATCTCTTTGTCACCATGAAGAGTCAGAAGATACATAAGATAGTTCTGCTCACAGTCTACCTGGGAGGTCATTGATGTATGGAAAGGTCATAAAAAAGACAAAGAATATCACCCAACAGACCAATCATGCACCAATGATCAACATCTACAGTGGTCGGAGGTAAGAAGAGGAAGGTAACTATGACTGCAGCAAATACAGAAAATAAGGGCATGAACATTGGGCAGTATCTGGGCACAAGACACCCCAAGATGTCACAAAGAGGAATGCTTGCTACTGACAAGAGTGGTGTTGGTTCAGCCTTGCAGACAATGACTCACCCTCGGTAAGCCTCCATTTTTGGCTGTAAATGGTATGAGACATGCTGAAACTTATACCTGTTCTGCCTTTGGAAGCTCCCTACCTGCTGGCTGTAAAAAGCACTAGTGTAGTGCTGGTTTCTGTTAGGAAATGTCTAAGGCCCTGTAGTACAGGGAGAAACTGCTTCATAATTGGTGTTGACCTTGTGCATATGTTAAGAACCTGACCTCTGGTGTTAATCCCTACCACTTGGACCTAGTGTCAGAAAGTCTGCATTCATGGGAAGTTCCTTTAGTTATTTTTACCCTTTTGAAGAAGCTAAGAATAGTAGCTAAGAGCATGGACTGTAGAGTTGAACTGATATAAATTCTGGGTATATCAACTATAGCTCTGTATCCTTAGAAAAATAACCTGATCTTTCTGTGTCATGATTTCTACTTATGTACAATGTGAATAATTATAGTATCAACAACCTCATAGGATTGTTTGAAGATCAAATGGCTGAATAACACACAAAGTGGGGAGAATAGTCTCTGGACACACAGTAGTTATTCACAATATTGCTTATTCTTACCAGAGATAAGAATATCCTAAAAGTTTTCAGAGAGAAAAAATAATCACACACAACACATTGGGAATAAGAAAATAATGATGGTGATGTATCAGGAGTAACATTATAAGCTGGAAAAAAAAGATAATAATTCCACAAAATTAATTTCCACTTAGAATGTCATATTCTGGCAAATTGAGTGTGAGGAAATAATAAAGATATTTCCAGACATACAAAGTATCAAAACTTTTCTCTCTCAAATTGCCTTTCTTGGGAATCTGCTGGCATATGTTTCATCAAAAAGAAGAATTAAATCACAAAAGAAGGCATGGAAACGAAAAGCTGGGCACCAGGGAAGGAAAGTACTAAAGGGATTCCCAGATCAAGAGCTGTGCTGCCTGCCAGGAGAACACCAGAGCAGATCTGCCAAAGGAATATGGAAAGGGAGCTTATCCAACAGGATTGACTGTGTGGGAAATTGTACTGAGAGGCACTCCACAGAGCCATTGGGAGATAGAGAAAGACTTAGCAATAGGTTCTGAGAAAACTAAATGGGAGGCAATGAATCTTGTATCTTGTAAGAAAGGAAATGTAATAAGTGTATACCACTCAGCTCAGCAGTGTGCAAGATTTGTCTAACATAAAAATGACTATGGATTAAAAAGAAAAGATAATTATTTTGAGACAATAGGGAAAAGAATAGAAAGTACTTGAAAGTTAAAATCTTCAATTACTATAATCTTCTATAATAATAAAAGTGTAATACGCTAATTAGACCAGACAGCCAAATGACCTTCAGGACGTCCTTCTGGACAAAGCCCGGGCTGTGAGGGCTAAGGCAAGCTGCGGCAGCTGCAAGGGCCAAGCCCCTTGCATGAATTTCGTACATCGGGCCTCGAGTATCTATACTAATAAAAGGGTAATGTGCTAATTAGGCCAGGTCAACCAGACATCTTCCAGACATCTGACTTTCTTCCAGACAATTAGGGAGCGACCAGGCCGGCAGGGGGGCAGTTAGGGGGCAATCAGGCCAGCAAGCAGAGACAGTTAGGGGCGATCAGGCAGGCTGGCAGGGGAGCAGTTATGGGGTGACCAAGCCAGCAGGGGAGCAGTTAGGGGGCGACCAGGCCGGCAGGGGTACAGTTAGGGGGTGGCCAGGCCGGCAAGCAGAGGCAGTTAGGGGTGATCAGGCAGGCAGGCAGGCGAGTGGTTAGGAGCCAGTGGTCCCGGATTGCGAGAGGGATATCTGACTGCCTAAACCGGCAGTCGGACATCCCCCAAGGGGTCCAAGATTGGAGAGGGTGCAGGCCAGGATGAGGGATGCTCCCCTCCCCCGCACAAATTTCGTGAACCAGGCTTCTAGTATAATACTAAAAGCGTAATATGCTAATTCGACCGGTCGACCTTCTGGACAAAGCCAGGGCTGTGAGGGAAGTCCGGTCCCGGGTGCCAGAAGGGAGCTGGTGCCAGCAGCTGGGGGAAGGAAGGCCTACTCTTGTACGAATTTCATGCATCGGGCCTCTAGTAAAAAGATAATAGATTATATATAAACTGATCAATCAAGTGAGAGCAGTATACATTTATTATTTGGAAATATGGTGACAAATAATGGAAGAAACATCACGTGGATGCCTTTGGGGTTAGGGAGGCAAGGGTAGCGTGACAGTGATTAGTGGTGTTTTTTAAAATATTTTTATTGATTTCAGAGAGGAAGGAAGAGGTAGAGATGGATAGAAACATCAATGATGAGAGAGAATCATTGATAGGCCACATCTGCATGCCCCCTACTGGGGATTGAGCCCACAAAACGGGCATGTGCCCTGACCAGGAATCAAACCATGACCTCTTGGTTCATAGGTCAATGTTCAACCACTAAGCAACACCAGCTGGGTATGGTGGTGTGTTTTGTTTTGTTTTTTAATATCACTTTTAATACTATTTATAAGCTACATTAATTTTTAAGTACTTTGCAAATCTAAGTTTCTGACACTTTTGAAATGACAATACTTTATCCTTAGTTCAGTGTGTATGAGGCCCTGAGCAACTGATATCTTAAAATCAGCTGACATGTTTAAAGATTCTGTTCTAATAAACTGAGAAGAGTAGAGAAAACTTGTTTATTATCATTAATTTTTATTTAACTTTCTAAATTTAGTTTTCAAGAGGTTGATTAAGCCCTCAACACCTGTAAGAATCAAGAAGAAATGAAGAGTGATATAGCTGCAATAAAAAACACCATGGAAAGTTTCAACAGTAGACTAAGCCCTCAATACTTTATCACTTTATATTCTTATTTTATTTAAAATATGTTTAAGGGTATAGTAAAAGATGGGAATTTTATATAAATGCAACACTAAAACCAGGATATTTGGGGGGGGGGATAACAATATCATTCAAGATATAGATATAAAATCCTAATTAATTACAGGAAATTAAATGTATTAGTATATTAAAAAAGATGAATATACCTTGAATAATTAGCATTATTTTCAAATGGAAAGATGGCTAAAAATTAGGAAATTTATTAATGTAGTTTGCTATGTTAATAGATTACATAAAAAAAAAACATTAAGATAGGTACAGAAAAGAAATTTGGTAAAATTTAAAATCTATTCCTCATCAAAACTCGTAAACTGAAACTACATGGAACTTCTTT
The DNA here is from genome assembly GCF_000412655.1 of Myotis brandtii. Lineage (NCBI taxonomy): Eukaryota > Metazoa > Chordata > Mammalia > Chiroptera > Vespertilionidae > Myotis > Myotis brandtii. The sequence continues at coordinate 7,707,184 of NW_005357115.1, forward strand.
AACACGAGAAGGGACATTTTTAAAAAACTAGTAGCAAATACCATGTTTTATGGTGAACTACAAGTGACATTCCTCAATTTCTTGGAAAAGAAGTTGTTTCATTAAGATTTGGAACAAGACCAGAAAGATCATGGGAGTTATTCAACATTTTTCTGAAGGCCCTTGTCAAAATAATAACAGAAGAAAAGGAAGGATATTCAATTATAGGAAAGACAGATATAAAATTGTTATTATTTGCAGTTGACATGATCAACTATTGAGAAAGTACAAAAGAATTAACAGAAAAAGCTATGATTAATATGAAAATAATAAAAAGTCAGATTACTAGATAATTATTCCCCTACTAATTTTCACACATGACCATTTACAAAATGTAACAATAAATTTCTATTCATAATAGCAGTGAATATGGTAAAATACCTTTGATAAACAGAAGTTTAAAACATGATTTCTCACTTAAAAATTTCACAGATAATGAAGCAAAATATAAACAATCGGTAAATGAATATCTTGTACTATTCTTGCAATTTTTCTATACTTTAAATATTATATAAAAATTAAAAGTTACCAAACAATTCAAGAGAGATGAAAAAGAAAATAGACAATGCTGAAAGGAAAATGAGTGATCTGGATACACAAATGGAGACACTATCTCACATCCCTAAGCAAGATTACAAAAAAAATTAGGAGTAATAGGCTGATCCATGGAAGGCACATCCAAAAGTCCTAGAATGTGAGTCATAAAAGTTTCAGAAAATAAAAGAAAAAGAATAGATGGAGAAGGTGCAATTGTGAAATAAACAGAGAGAAAAAATTACTGAACTAAAAAATATATTCAGATTAAAAAGGCTAACAAAGTGGCAGGCAGAATTCAAGAAAAAGAAACAAACCTGAGCCCATCCTAGTGAAATTTCTAAGCCCCAGGTTTACAGAAGAAATTTTACAAGTTTTCAGACATGTGGTTGCCTAAATGAAAAGATAATCAGGCTAGGTTCTGCTTTCTCTTATGCTTTACTCTAGATATAGTAAAACAACCTTTACAGATATTTGAAGGATAAGGGCCACAAATCAAAATTCCTATTCTGAGCCACATTATCATATATGAAAGCAAAAGACAGAATTTTTCACGAATACAATGGTACAGAAAATATACGGATATATACACTTATTAAAGAAATTGCTTGAAAAGTATTTCAATGAAATAAACATTAAATTCAGAACAAAGATCTCAAAATAGTTAGAAAAATATATAAGAAATAGGGGTAAGCCATAAATTAAGCACAATTTATAATTAAATCTAAATGGATGATCTAATATAGTTGCAGACTGCTGTGTAAGGATTAAGAGTCTTGAGAAGCACCATTCTATAAGGAATGATGTAAAAATATTCTTTTAAAAAATATATATATTTTATTGAGTTTTTTTACAGAGAGGAAGGGAGAGGGATGGAGAGTTAGAAACATCGATGAGAGAAAACATCAGATCAGCTGCCTCCTGCACACCCCCTACTGGGTATGTGCCCCCAACTGAAGGACAAGCCCTTGACATTAACCCTTGAGTCCGTAGGCCAACGCACTATCTACTGAGCCAAACTGGTTAGGGAGATGTAAAAATTTTCTTAAACTAAAATTCTATATTACTTTAAGGGGAAAAAGACAAATAGGGGTACGAGAGAGAATGAAAGAAGTGAAAAATTAAAAGTGTTCAGAGTTTTATCTTACTTGTAGGAAGCACAGTTACCAGTTGATCAACCCAGAAAAATTAAGAAAAGGGAAAAAAGAGGAACCATGGTAGGTGTAACATAAGATGAAGCATTAAAGCTCATATAAGTGAGCTGAATTTCCTATAAACATAAAGACACTTAAATATTTTGTCTAAAAGAAATGTACCAAGAACAAAATGATAAAGGTTGAAAATAAAGGAAAGAGCCAAATAGATCATGCAAACACACAGTGTTATGGCTTTAAACCTGTCCCCTCAAAAAGATATTTTGAAGTCCTAACCCTCAGAATATATCTTACTTGGTACCACAGAATGTGAACTTATTTGGAGATAGGTTCTTTACAGAGGTAATCAAGTTAAAATCAAGTCATTAGGGTGGGCCCCAGTCCAATATGATTGGTGTCCTTATAAAAAAGTAAAATTTAGACACAGACATGCACAGAGGGAAGACAATGTTAAGACAGCCAAGGAAAAGATGACCATGTGATTAGCTTGATGCATTTACAAGCCAAGGAATGCTAAAGATTGCTGACAAACACCAGAAACTAGAAGAGGCAAGGAAGGATTCTCCCCTAGAGCCATCAGAAATAGCATGGTCCTGCTGACACCTTGGTTTTGGACTTCTGGCCTCTACAACTGTGGTTTTAAGCCTCCAAGTTTTTGGTACTTTGTTATGGCAGCCCTAAGAAACTAATACACAAAGCAAGCAAGAGAGCCTAATTACTATCTGACAATACAGATTTCAAAGCCAAAAATATTCAATGTGATGGAAATAAACATTTTATAAATACTCTAGTATAAATAATAAAGCCCATAAAGAAAATATAACTTTTTTTTTTATCAACACCAATACAGTAAAATATTTATGGCAAAAATGCCCAGAAACAGAACTTGATAAAACTACTATTAAATGGGGAAGGGGGTAAAATTCCTCTTTAAGAATTTAGCAGCTCGCCTGGCCGGCATGGCTCAATGGTTGACCAGAAAGTCAGGGCACATGCCCAGGTTGACAACTCAATCCCTAGAGTGGGGCGTGTAGGAGGCAGCCAATCAATGATTCTCTCTCATCGTTGATGTTTCTATCTCTCTTCCTTCCCCTCCTCTCTGAAATCAATAAGAATATATTTTAAAAAAGAATTTAGCAGCTCAAATTGATAAAAAGTAGCTAAGGGATAAATCGGACTTGAATAAGGCAAGCAATAAATTTAACGTGAGACAGACAAGTTGCTAATGAAGTCATACATTTGCACCTACTACTACTTGGATATATTAAAAACAAAACAAAACACCCTGTAGCTTCTTTATATCTTACAGTGATCTAATCTTCCGCACAAACTCCTCTTGACTGGTCACTAAAAGAAGTAGTACTTACATTTGCTAATTAATGGTATCTTAGTCATTCTTGGGTCTTTTGTCTCTTTTGGGTTTATATTCAGAGTTTCAGATTTTTTTCTTCCAATTCTTACCACTCCCAAGAGGGTATCTTTTACACAGCAGGGCCTTGGATCTGTGTGGACAGGACCTGGTGCTGTCTTCAGAGTCATCAGGTTTCTGTAATGATATCCCTGGTCCACCTGGTTAGGAGGAACCCACTGCCTAAGGCTGTGGCTGGTGGCCTCATTTTCCTTCACTGGGCATTAGTGCCCCTCCTTGGGATTTGGCAGTCACTGAATGCACACTCCTCCAAGTCAAACCAACATCAGACCCTTAGCGTTGGCCCACCTTCTCCTCTGTGGTGGGATCAGCTCAACCCTCACCCTAGAAGCCAGCCATTCACCCTGGGGAGTGTATGGGAAGTTCTGACTCCCTTTCACACCACACAGATGTTGAGGGAGATAAAGGGTTCAACTTCTAACTCCACCACAGGACTATGCTTATATTGTAACAGTCTGGCTCTTCCCCACATAGTGATGAGGAGGCCACTTTATATAGTGGATACTTCCAAGAGTTCTAAATGGAGGGACAGGCACAAGTCCACTCTCATTCTAGGTTTCCTGACATCTATTACCACCATAGGAACATTATCACCCTCAGAATCGCCCATCCTAAATTTCAGCCAGGAGGAAGGTAGTCAGAACATGGATCTTTTTCCCTCTTCCAATACAGAGGACAACAACAAGACAGAAAAGTGATCCTGAAAGAACTTTATAGACTGAGTTTTGTCTACCCATGGTTTACAAATTCAGCATGCAAATCCCCATGCCTGGATTTGGAAATGCTACTGAAACATAAGGAATTTAGAAAATCCTTTTCTCTCTGATGAAAGCCTGATTTCTAAGAATATTGTTTTACTTTAGATTAAAAAACACACACAAAAAAAACCCTATTTGGTGATCAAAAGCTGAACACAGACTACCACTAGCGCTTTTTATCCCTGCTATAACTATCCAAAGTCCCACATAAGGCAACAGATTACTCTGGGGAGTGGAAGAAAAACACATATGGAAATGTAAAAGAGAAAAGCAGATTCATTTAAAGCATAAATGTTATCCCTGTTTACACAGGATTTCCATAAACAGAGAAAATACATTCTTTTCAATTGTTTACAGAATATCCATAAAAATTGATCATGTACTTGACTCAAAGAAAATCTTAATGGATTCCAGAACATAAAGATTTACAGGCCAAATTCTCTGCTCACAATTCAATTAAGTTGGAAATCAACAGAAGAATATGGAAACATAACAAAACAGAAACGCTTAACTACTTCAAAATTAAAGAATGATTTTCAAATAATCCTCTGAGTCAAAGAGGAAATAAAACATGAGATGACAATGTATTTGGACATTAACAAAAAAAGCAATATATAATAAAACCTATGGGAAATGGCTAAAGTTGTATTCAAAATAAAATTTATAAACTTAAATACCTTTATTATTTTCTAAAAGAAAAAAGAAAAACAAATGAACTGGTCTTCTATTCCTGTAGTATAAGTGTTTAGGTGTCCCTGGGAAAAGAAAAAGGAAAGAAAAAAAAAACATAAAATGTAAAATGAAAAATGTTTTTTAAACCTGTTCTTAAAAGCATTCCACAGGACTATAAAATAGCAAGGAATGACCAGGCCAAATATCTAAGTGAAAGAAGGGACTCAAAGACTAATGAAGTCACATTTACCTCAAGAATATTTGACTATTATGGATTTCTTTGTACTTATCATCCCATGTGCATTTTATTCCAGGTACTTGGGGACTCAATAATATTCTTGAATCTGTACAGTTGTGTCTGTCATCAGTTCTAAAAAAAATTCTCAGAAATTATCTCTTCAATATTGCTTCACTTTCTTTCCTCTCCTTGAGTGTATTAATCATGGTTTTCCAGAAAAGAAACAAAACCAACAGTGTGTGTGTGTGTGTGTGTGTGTGTGTGTGTGTGTGTGAGAGAGAGAGAGAGAGAGAGAGAGACAGATATTGATTTTAAGCAACTGGCTCAGGAGGCTGAAGATCCAGGGAAGAGCTACAGTCTGTGTCCAAAGGCAATTTGCTGGTAGAATTTCTTCTTGCTTGAAGAAATTACCTATTAGGGTTTTCAACTGACTTGATGAGGCCTATTCATATAATAGAAGCTACTCTGCTTTACTCAAAGTCTACTGATTCAAATGTTTCTCTCTTATAAAAAAAATGCCTCACAGAAATATCTAGAACAATATTTGACTAAATATCTGGATATCTTATGTTAGTCAAGTTGACACATAAAATTGACTATCACATTGTGGAACTCTATAGGTACATTTTAGACCTTATTTTGTCTCACTCCATGTCTTTCTCTTTTATATTTTTCATATCTTGGTTTCTTCACGCAAAATTTTGGATACTTTTTGTGACCTACCTATTGCTTCCCTAATTCTCTATTTGTATCTAATCTGCTGTTAATTCCATTCATTTGATTTATCATTTTAATTACCAAATTTCTTTCCATAAGGTTCATTTGGTTCTTTTTCTAATATGCTTGGTCATTGCTGGTTTAATTGTTCTTTATTCATTTTTTTCCATACTTTCCTTTTATTTTACATTTGTTTCTGATAATTCCTGTATCTTAAGTCTTTGATGATCTGCCTGTGCTAATAGTTTCTGACAGCTTTCAACAAGGTATCTGTTTTCTTTGTATTCTGTAATTTTTTTATTATATATTATATTTTACAGCATTTTCTCTCTAATAATTTTTTGAGGCCTGGAAGTAGGTTTCCTTTTGCCAGGTGCCCAAAGACACATTCTGTACAAAAACACTTTCAGCTAAGTTCTCAGCTTGACCACTAGACAAAGTGAATTCAGTCTATAAACCAACTTGCTTGCTTACAAATTCTTAAGTGAGGTTTTGTTTGCCTTTTTTACTTAGTAGTAAGGTTTGAGACAGAGAATTCTCCCTGCAGTCTTCTGGGATAAGGGAAGGGGAGAATAGGTTTATTGCTTGCTCCTCATAACTAGAATAAAGGGTGAGGCTTTTAATGTCCCAGTTTCATTAGGTCTCAGAATAGATCCCCCTCTCCCCACCCCATGAAGTCCCTGGACTGTGTCTCTTACCTCCAGTATCTATGAAGCTACAGAAACCAAAGTTCAAGTTTACCCATCAGCAAACGACCTCAAATAAAAAAATCAATTTTATTACTCAGCTTATATCTCTGGGTTCTTTTATCCGTTATCACTTAGTTTTTGGCCAGAGTATTCCTTATTTTTCTTGCTAGATCACTAATGCATTTAAAATGAGGTTGTAAATTTTATTGTGTTTTATGTGTTTTCACATGAAAGATTGACCAGGTTACCTAGTTTGCTTACTGCTGGAAATGAACATCTTTTTAAAAGTATATTAACATTGGTGATTAAGCTATAGCTTTTTAAACTTTGGGGCAAATCTTTGTTAGATTTCTAGGTATTTCCTGCTTTTGACTTGGGAGACAGTCTGTGTTTTAATCCAGCTTTTTCAGAACTCCAATTTAATATGTGTTTTCTTTATAAGATTAGCTCTCAAACAGCGACTTAATTTTCAAGTCCCTTGTGTTCTGTTGAGCTTAGGGGTACACAGCAACAGAGCTGAGTATGGTTGACTTATATTAACTTTTTTCTCCTTGTATCTTTGTAAATCTTTTTGTTACTTGGAAATTACACATTATTTAAAAATATACAGAAACAAAGTAACAATGTGTAAATGGTTAATAGTATAAACAGAAAACATAGGCCTTTGGTATCTGTCAGGACACCTAAGGTTATGAATTTGTTGTGCATAACCAAAATTCTAAGTACCACCACAAGACATAATTTCTCCTGTGAATTACAGAAAATTATTACTTAAGTTTTAAATTCCTTCAAAATTTTGAAGAGTTTCTAAATACAGGATTAGAATCTTACATAAAACTATTCAGATAAATAAACTAAACTATCCTACTTGCATAATGACAGAAGTCACTCTAACTGTAAACATGGTCTGAAATTGCAAAATCCAGTCTATGCTAATGAGACAATGTAATTGTGATTGTTCAACAGTGTTGTGAACAGAGGAGAATGACAAGTCTGAGGAGATTAGCAAGGTCTTCCTGTCCCTGTGAGTGATTTTTCCAGCATCAGAGTTGGAAGAAGTGTGGGAAGGGGATTGTAGAAGAAGATACAAATATGAAAGCAGAAAGCCAAGGACCCACCTCAGAATGCATTCTTGATGTTGTTAACTTCTTTAAAGAACAACATGATTGACAACTGCCTTTGTGTCCTTTGCAACTCTATCCATTTCTTGGTGTAAAGATAACTGCATGTATTTCCGAAACAAAGTAACTGCCTTTGTATACAGGCTGACTCACTGTGAGTTGAACACTTCTATGTTAGGGCTTGTTTCCTGTATGAATTTTTTCAGTTTGAGCAGAGTGTCAGCTGAAGCCATCTCCCCTTTTATTAGCATCACATTATGCAGATTGTCTTTTACTTTTGGTGTTTTGATTGCAGCAGTAGAAGCTACATCACCTATTGCTTCACAGACATGCCTCTATGATCTTCTCCTGAGTCCCATTCTGTGAAAGGAAATTATTTCCAGTGCATTTCCTCAACTACTAGTTAAAGGCGTTTCATATGTCGCTGAAATTTTATTTCTCACTTGAAAAATAGTTGTGCTCTGGCTCAGAAGTTGCTAAAACAGTCTTATAAACCAACTTCTCTCTCTCTCTCTCTCTCTCTCTCTCTCTCTCCCTCTCTCCCTCTCTCCCTCTCTCCCCATCCCTTCTTTTCTTCTCTCTTTCTTTAGAGAGTACATGGGAGACTCATCACATCATCAACCTCAAATAAAAGGGATTTTGACAATGGGCTATAATTACCCCCAAATTATTTTCTGGCTAAGAACAACCACTTTATTAGATTTTTTTTTTTACCTTTCTTCAACAACATTAGTACTTGAAACTATTTATATTTGCAGGGATCTTACACGCACACACACACGCAAACACAAATTTTTATACCTCTTGGATTTACTGCATATGTAGTTGATAAAGAACAGCAAGACTGCACTGAGGTGGGCAAGGCACACCTCCTGTATAGTACCTTGGCTATCCCAAGTTTGTGGCAATGTATTCACATTTGTGCTCTCACAAAATGGCAAGGTTCTAACTATAATGAAACTTTAGGGTAACCCAAAGGTAGTCAAGCCAGAAAACATTAAGTCTACAAATATAGGCATTTCCAGACATATGGAGTTTACTAGGAATTCTATGGGCCTTCAAATAACTGGATCTTAGAGTTAACATTTTACATAATTCAGTATATTTCTTCTCCATCTGTTAAAGTCTATAGAGAGCAGATTTTATATTTGCTCTAAGAAAGAAACTGGAGACTTAGTTCATTGAAATTTATCTGACATCAAATATCAAGAACAACCATGAGAATTGTTAATTTGCTGCTCAGACCTTTACATTCATTGGCTTTTCTTCTCCTCAGAGCATTAATTCTGAACACAAAAGAATCCATCAGATATATTTACTGCCAGTTTTTATAACTGCTTTTAACACAAGTTTTCCATGTTCTTTCCTTCTTATAAATAGCTCTCCCCAGTGGAGTTTGTTTTTTTCCAAAGATCAGAGAAAAAGGAGGAGTTTAATATGAACTGTAAAATTACCATATATGTGATATCTTGGGAAGAATTTCAGGTATATAGAGTAATTCAGGCCCTGGTCGTTCAGGTATTGTTTTTCTTTGTACTTTTTGGGGGGAAACACCTTTTCTGATCACTCCACTACTGGAGGTGAGGCAAGGGAATATATTCAGTAGAGTTATTATCATCTCTATTTGTCAAAGTTTGCTATAAGGAAAAGGCTTTGCCCAATAGCATGAATTGTGAACTCTGGGATATTACAGCAACTCTGGAATAACAGCGGAGATCCTGATACAAATGAAAATTAAGTTCAACCTTTAGAACTTTAACCTTGTGTTTTGCCCCTCAAAGAACACACACATAAAAATTAATAATAGTTAAATTCTCAACTAATACCCATAATTTACCAAAGGTAATTTCTACTGTTTCAAGGGAAAAAAATGATTTTGGTTTTTAAATATATATTTTATGGTTATTCCAAAGATAATTTTAAGCTGTGCTATAGTTATGAATGCTACATTTCAGGGGAGGGGGGATACAGTAATAACACTGTATTAGTTTGGGTAAATAGCAAACAACCCCAAAATCTTTATGATAAAGACTTATTTCTTGCTCTTGCTGCACATCCACTCTGTGTCTGAAGGGCGGGTAGTGAGAGTGTTGGGGCTCTGCTTCATCTTATTCTCACTCAGGAACTTGGGCTGGTGGAGACTCCACCATCTGGAGATTGTTGGTCACTATGGTGGGGGGAAGGGAGATGAAAATGACACACCAGCTCTTAAATGCTGCCCCAAAGAGACATGTCATTTTATACACATTTTATTAATCCAAGTCACATGGACTTTCTTCAAGATGGGTTGAGCCTAGAAGGGGAAGATAACTGGATATTGGTGAGCAGCAGTAATGCCTACTCTGTTTCCATTTCTTATAAGCCTTTCAACTTTTTGAAACATGGACATATCTAAGAAGAAAGTACTTGCCTATCAAAATGTTCATATCCATCCCCATCCATAGTATCAGCTTCAGAGCATGCAACCTGTGCAGTTGTATAGGGGTCCTGCTCAAAATGGCCCTGCATATGGACGTTAGTGCTTTCCTATTGCTGTTTTGAAATTATTAATCATTTATCTTTGAACTTGTATTCTTAAATGAAGTCCAGTGGGACAACGGAACATGTGTGTGAACAGAGGACATATACAATATGCATGCCCACTGCTGTTCTTATTGCCTCCTCTGCATATAGCATTACAATGCCCCCTGATACCAGGAGTCCAGTGGACCCAATGAGTGGGAGATCAGTGAAACTCAAAGCAAGTCCAAGGTAAGTGTGTTATGTGTGTTGCTGACAGCTCCAAGAAGCTATCAGAACTTGCTCTGAATGCAGAAGGAAGGCAATGGTTTAAGAAACATCAATCACTGAGGACCCCAATCATTTCCTTTCTTACTTCTGTTATTTCCCTGTATTAACTAACCACTGTTGCTAGGGAACTGACATAGAAGGAAAGGGAAAGACAGGGCAACCCACAGCTACTCCTCTTTTCAGTCCTTTCTTATTTATCAATAGAAGTAGAGTGTATTGTTAGAATGTGTGCAAATGAAGATGTGAAACAAAAATAGTTGAGCCCTAGCTGGTTTGGCTCAGTGGATAGAGCTTCAGCCTGTGGACTGAAGGGTCCCAAGTTCGATTCCGGTCAAGAGCACATGCTCAGGTTGCGGGCTTGATCCCCAATGGGGGCATGCAGGAAGCAGCAGATCAAAGATTATCTCTCATCATTGATGTTTCTATCTCTCTCCCTCTCCCTTCCTCTCTGAAATCAATAAAAAAATATTTTTAAAAAAATTAAAAAACAAAAAACAGTTGAGTTAGTTTTATGCTGTGTTTCCACAGCTTTGATAAGAAGAAAATACATATACATGCGTGAACTACGAAATACAAATTATATAATCTTAGTGATTCTGCATATGAATTAAATGCTTTTATATTTGTGTTTGAAACAGCATTGCCTAGTATAAAGATGAATGGTAAATTATATGTTAATAATTTAAAATTTTACATTCTCTTTACTTGGAATGACTTAAAATAGTAAATAAAAACTCATGACAAATCAAGAAAAAAACTACAGAAGAAAGAAGTTTTATGGTTTAGTGCCATTAATGACACTTTTTAAAAACTGATTTATGAACATGGGGCCCTGAATTTTCAATTTGCTCTGAGTCCTGCAAATTATGTAGCTGACCCTTCCTACCCACAAGTCCCAGAAATGCAATGCAGAAAAATTCATTTGGGATATAAAGTGTGAGCTTAGGGGGATCTTAGAAATAATAAAATCCAGTGATTTTAAAATTTCTTTTAGTAGCAGAACCCATTCTTCAGGGTGAAAATCCAAAATGAAAAAGAGAAAAATACACACTGCTTTGGTTCAGAGGGGAGGGATGGCAGGCTTTGAGCGAGGTCCCTCTGACCTCTCTATCCTCACACCTCAGTGACTTTGTGTGTGTCACTGGGTGTCTCTGTGAAACTCCTAGAGTTCCTCAGGGCACAGTGGAGAAGTCTCTGATCCAGAGGGTTTCACTGAAGGCAAGCAACATGCCTAAACTCCTAATTGCTAATCTGGCCCTCTTTGCTCCCTATTGCCACCCGAATTAGCTAAGCAAACTGAAAGTGTGGGAAGACCATTTGATGGCCCTGGCACATTTATAAATACTTTTATCTTAAAATGGGGGTGGTAATCCCTACCTCATGAAATTGTATTAAGGGCTGTAACTAAGTAAATGCTCAATAATTAATAGCTGCAATATTATTATTATTATTATTATTATTATTATTATGAACCAGAGTTCTAACTTTCTTACTTTTTTAGAACTTTATTTTAAATTGTCGCAAATTATGTTGGGGGAAAATTTTTTTCCTCTACCCCTCTAGGTTCTTTTGGCAAGTTGAGTAATTAAATTGACATAAGGCAGATTAATAGGAGAAAAACAAATTGAATTATGTACATATGGAAGCCCCTTAAGATTATGAGACCCCAGGGCAAGTCAAGGCAGTTGCCATCCTGAGCTTAGGAATGGGATAAGGACCTGGAGCTTCCAAGGGAGGAGGGAAATTCACAGGAAGATAAGAACTGATGTTTGGTAATGAGATGTTTGTTTCCCTCCACCCAGGTCTCGACTACCCTATTGACTATGTCCATGCACTATGCATATCTATACTAATAAAAGCCTAGTTGGTCCTCGCGCGATGCCCTCACGTCATCACAAGATGGCCACCACAAGATGGCTGGCAGGGGAGGGCAGTTGGGGGCGAACAGGCCAGTAGGGGAGTGGTTAAAGGGCGATCAGGCTGGCAAGCAGGCAAGCGGTTAGGAGCCAGCAGTCCCAGATTGTGAGAGGGATGTCTGGCAGTTGGACATCCCCTGAGGGGTCCCAGATTGGAGAGGGTGCAGGCTGGGCTGAGGGACACGCTCCCCTGCCCTCTGTGCGTGAATTTCGTGCACTGGGCCTCTAGTATACATATAAAAGCCAAATATGCAAATTGTCCCCATGGGAGTTTGACTGGGAGACCGATCACTTGCTATGACATGCGCTGACCACCAGGGGGTCATATAGTAGGAACTCAATAAATATTTATTAAATGAATGAATGAATGGATGAATGAATTGAAAAATCACTGAAGACAACCTGGTTGCAGAACAGAATGTAAATATTACCCAAACTTGAGAATGTTAATCTAATCAATCTTGGCAGAGGTAGAAGAATGGAAAGGGGTAGAGAGTGAAAGGAAGGAGAGAAAAGCTGAACATAATTAACCTCCTGTCAAAACAAGGAAGTCAAGAGATAGTGTTGAAGTAGAACAATAAATGGAGGTCCATGTACATTGTTTGAAGTCAAAGATGCAGCCAGTGGGGAAACTGAACATTGGGAGGAGGGGTATAGAGGTGTAAGTAGGGTATATAAATTAGCTGTGTCTCCATCTGACACAGCATTATGTCAACACCACCTAAGGTTCATGAATTAAGAACAGTAATGTAAACATAATTGAAGATACAGAGATCACCACCAGAAAAAAATAAAACCTCTGGGGAGTGGGACTATTTTTCAGCCAGACTGAAATATTACTTTTACAAAATCAAATTTCTGGAGTGTTTTCTTTGACACATTTTTGCAGGCCAGTCTTGTACTGGGTATGAGAGGAGACACCAGCACCGCCTTCTTGGGCCTTAAAGTCCAGAGGCACAGGCTGAACAATGACACTTCAGAGAAAGAACAGTACAAGACAAAACATGAGAGGCAGTGTGCAGAATGGGCCATGTGAAGGGTTAAGGAATTTGGGAGGAAGTGTGAGTTAATCCAGACCTCACATGTTGACTGCAAAGCTGTCAAGCTGAACTTCCTGGTTTCCTGGCCTGCATCCTAAGAAGGCCAGCTGCTGCCCCCTACCCTTTTTGTGTCCCCCTCCCATTCTCAGTGAGGATACAAAAGGTGACCTGTACCCAGTAACTTGATAGAATATATTTGATTCATGGTGAGGAAACTCGAAGAGATTTTACCTAGCAATGACAGGTGGTGCTTACAGGGAGAGGGAAAGGTGGACAGCAAGCTGGTTCTAAGGATATAGATAGTTACTTACTTCTATAAACTTTAGGTGTCAATAGGCCAAAAGCTTCTCTTTTGGTTTACAGGATACTCAAAATTACTGTTATTCAAGGTTCAACTACAACTCCTCCTGCTCCTCTTAATGTAGAGATTATGGCTCTTAAAAGAAGGCTCATCTGTTAAAGAAATGTCTATTTTCTTCCAATACAATTAAATCAGATTCTGAACATGCCTCACAGTGGGTCTGCACTGCAATTACAGTCAGCATTGGAGACTCTGTTCTGGTTGGAAAATGTGGTCCTATGAGGTTCAGTGGCTTTTTGCTTTTATTTCAGGAGTATAGGATCCTCTGCCCAGTGTGGAGACTCTGGTGCTGAACCCAGTCGTAACCCACTCTGCCTTTCTGGTCTTGCTTCCTCTTCAAGATCAGAGGGATTCTTTGTTCTTCCATCCTTGCATTTATTCTGGAAGAAATCACTCTCCATTCCCCTTCATCTTATTGCCATTAAAGACACTTTGCAAAGTCTCTTCAATTCGTTTAGGATTTTACAAAAGACTGGAAGAGCTCTTGTCTTGGAGTAGCTCCTGCTTTCCACTCCTTTCTCTACAAGTTTCCTTTGTTAGTTATGGTCTCCTCTTCAGAAATCTCGAAAACTCTCATTGGTGGGCAACCTTCCCGTCCCATTCTCTTTGCTTTTATGCTTTTCTTTTTTTAAATAGCACATTTGACTTCAAAGCGTTTTCAGGAGGGACAAGAAGCAAACTTTGTACTTACTCTACCAACAAGAATTTTCATTGTTAAAATAGTTCCTATGCTCTATAAAAGATTTACAGGCTGGATTTTTTGTGGACAGTCCCCTACATGTACATATAGCATGCCTAATATACATGTACACAAGTTGAATATTAAAAAGTTGAATCATATTATATTTTATAAGGTAAAGTCTATCTGCAGAAAGCAAAATAAATAAATAAATAAACAAACAAACAAATAAATAAATAAATAAATCCCCCCCCCCCAAAACCAAAAACCCAACAAAATTAATGTATCTTTTTCTCAAATAAAAATCTTCAAATTATTACCAGCTTCCATGGCTCTTGTTTAGTTTTGTTTTTCCCTTTCAAACACACAAAATTCTGGCTTAAGTTCAATGAACATTAGATTACAGCTAAAAATGCTTGGCTTTTAGCATTCCTAATAATTTCCATCTTTTCCATTATGTTGATTTTGAGATCTATGTTTCTTTTCATTCTTTTTTCCCCCCACTCAGCACTTAATTTATAAAACAAGAGCAAAATGCAAAAGAAGTATTCAAATAATTGCAAAACAGCGCTGGACAAGCAAAGATGAGCCTCTGCCAAAATTGAGGCATTGATAGACTAGCAGTGCATGCAGAAACTTAAATGCTCATTCATCAGCTAATAAAGGAATGTTTGAATTCAATGTACAATAGGAGGTTTAGGAGTATCCATGTAAGAGGGAGCAAAGGGCAGGATGTATAAAAGTTTAATGTCCCCAAATCAAGAAGAGCCTAAATATACTGAGTATAGAAATGTTTAAGAATAAACACTTGACACAAATGACTGAGTTTTAAGGAGGTATACACAAAGTGGGTTAATTTAAAGTATTAATATGTGGAGGAGAAAATATAATTTTCCTTCTATCCTTCTAAATTCTTCTGGTTTGTCTAATAATTAAAATAATATGAGACCAATTAACAGGAGAAAATGACCAATTATTTATGTCTGTACATATGGGGGCCCCATTAGAATATGGAACCCAAGGACAATTGGGCAGTTGAGGCTTATTTGACATCTTGAGTCAAGGAGAAAGGGTGGATAGTGGTTTGGGACTTCAAAGGAGAGAAAGGCAATTAACATGGAGATAAAAATTAACACACAAATGTTTGATAAACAAATGTTTGTTGGGCCATCTTTAACAATGGGACACAGAGAGAACCTTGCTAGGTTCCTCCCTGTCTATCACACACTAGTTAATATTAAACTATACTATAGTTCCCTTTCTAGATCAAATCCTCTACCTAAATTCTTTCAGGCAGTTAGGGAGAAGGTCAAAGGTTTTTCTGAAGTCATTTCCTGAAATGACTTAAAATAATCAATATCTCAAAAGGCATATTTTTGAGTGGCAAACTGAGCTTCCCCTCAAAGGCATACCTTCCATTAACTGTTCATTGAGAATGAGGAAAATACATCTCTGAAATTACAATATAACTTGTTAAGCACAGGACTCTGCACCTAGTAGGTACTCAATAAATATTTGCTTTAAGTGATATGCACCAAAGAAAGATTATTTAGTCTACCCAGAACTTCTGAAGAGCTTACTATAATGCCCAGCCCACTGACAAATCACCTCAGTACAATAGTGGATCTGATAAGACAGAGAGGCTTCTTCCTCATCCAGGTTTTTGGTCCCTCCCTCCTAACCCAGGAGAAAACAGAAGTCAAGCCCTCCTTGTTGACCATGATTGTTACTATTTCATAGTGCTTTTTCAATTAACCTGAAAGATTTTTGTCTTCGTAAAGAAATGCCCCTCCAGCACCAGCCAGTGCTGGTGCAAAGAATCATTTTATTGCAAGAATTGTCAGTTCCATTCACTAAGACTGTAGGAACCCTGTATTGTAAGCACCAATATTTTTGGTGTAGCAGTTCATGTTCTTCGAGCGTATAAGCACTCCTCACTCTCCTTTAATTCAGAGTGGCACTGGACTGCTTCTTCTTAAATAATGTAATAGAAACTGGGTTCTAGAAAAAGAGAAGAGTGACAGAGGCCTTTACAGGCTATATTGTCTGTTATTATTTGGGGTGTTTTCGGTGGGGTGGGTTTTTGGAAGGGGATTATCTTTTAACAAAAAGAAAGAAAGAAGGACTCACCATCACTTATTAGCAAAGCCTAAGACTTAACCTATGGCTCTAGGAAAATTGTGAAAAAGGCAAACTCTAGCAATTGATCCAATCTAATTCTCCTAAGGAAAATGGATAAAGAGTATACATTTCATCTGGAGTTAACCATTTATTGAACAGGAAAGACTTACTCTTCTCTTTAGGAAAATATTATAATGGAGACCAGAGATGAAACTGTTCACTTTACAAAAAAATTTGCCATTGGATTTTTATGTAATGGGGAGATTTCTGTATAATAAGGGAAGTTGAACTTGATGATCCCAGAAGTTGAAGCAGATATACCAGGCATTCAGTATTGAATTGGATTTTTAAGTTTTTAACATTTCAGGAACTCAACCATTATATAAAACTAGAGGCCTGGTGCACGAAATTTGTGCACTTGGGCGGGGGTGGGGGGAGAGGTCTCTCAGCCCGGCCTGTCTGTGCCCTCTTGCAGTCTGGGAGCCCTCAGGAGATGTCTGGCTGATGGCTTAGGCCCGCTCACCCTGGGCCTAAGCCATCAGTCGGACATCCTTAGCACTGACACAGAGGTGGGAGAGGCTCCTGCCACCAGTGCTGCACTGGCCAGCCATGAGCCCAGCTTCTGGTTGAGCGGCGCTCCCCCTGTGGGAGCACACTGACCACCAGGGGGCAGCTCCTGCACTGAGCATCTGCCCCCCTGGTGGTCAGTGCGCATCACAGCTACCGGTCATTCCGCCATTCGGTTGATTTGCATATTAGCCTTTTATTATATAGGATAAGATGCTTTTGACCTTCACTTTATGAGTTTGTTGAGAAAACAGAAGAGACAATAGGAAGTACATACCAGACACTGTCCTTATTTTTCCTGGAATCACAATGAGGGCACAAATTTTAAAATTCCACTGGGCAGTGTTTGGGGCTAGTCTGTGGCTATGCTGTAGTTTGATAATTTGACTTGCAAATGCCTTGAATTTTCTAAATGCAGTTTTAACATAATATCATGGTTGTTTGCGGCAGCAGTCTGCGGTGTTTACCTATGCCGCCATCTTGGTCTCTCCCCTTGAATTTTCTAAATGCAGTTTTAACATAATATCATCAGTCTCTCCTGGCCCACTAGGCTAGCATAGAGCTAATAAACACAGTGCTAATAATGATAATGATGATAGTTAGGGCTCAATAAAGATTTACTCTAAGCCAGGCACTCATCTAAGTACTTTAAAAGCCTTTTCTCCTTAGTCCTTGCAATAACTCTATGAGGCAAGTTTTTGTGTTTTTCTTTTTTTAAATCTCATTTTACTGGTAAGAAAATTGAGGCTTAGACATGTACATAACTTTCTTGTGGCTACAAAGCTAATAAGTGGTGAAGCAGAATTCACACCCAGAACTTGCATTTTGAATCCAACTCTGCAGTGTGGGCCAAAAATTTATATTCCTGTCCATCTTCCTTGAACTCCCTCTCCTTTATAAAGTAAAATATATGATGAGACGACATGAATTATTTCCGGGGCAGGATCCCATCTCTATATATTTATGAGTATTCTCTTTGCTTTGTTCTCTTACTGGTACCAGTTTTCTCTTACTGGAGCAGTTTTCTTTCCTCAAGTTGCAAAGGAGCAGAAACAAAGACTCAAAGCAGAGAAATAAAAATTTGGACACTTAATTTAGAGGGGTGCTCTACTCCCACAGACTGAAGAGGGGGTTAGTGCTGGAAGACAGAAGACAGGAGATAGAAGGAATACTCAGATGTGAAGAAGGAGTCCAAGAACCAGTATGTGGAGGAGCCTTAGTACCAGGCTCTTCTCTCAGTACCAAGCTCTCCAACCTGTCACCTGTGGCTATGTCACCTGCATCCAACAACCAGACCCAGAGTAAGGGACTTGGACACCTTGTATGAGATGAGGGTATTGAGAGAAGATCAAGGTGAGAGTATACAGAACCAGGTGAGAATTTTCCTGAGGTAGAGCAGTAGTAAATCATTTTATGGAGGCAACGCTAAAACAGTAAAAGCAGGTGGCTCTTTTTAATAAAGCTGTGTCTGAAAGAAAAAAAATACTATGGAAGACTGGTTAGCTTTATCTCAGTCAGGTCTGATTTCACAGTATCTCAATCAGAAGTAACTAAAATCATAAAACATGCCCCATTCAGCAAGCTGGAAGGCATTTAAGGAAGGGTAGAGGTAAAAATATTTCCAAAGGCTGATTCCCCTAATAATGAAGGCCCTAGTTAGCCATTAATCCTGACACAGAAACCCAAGGGCTTTTCACAGTTTGGCTCTTCTGTGGGTGAAAACAGAGCAGTTTCTGCAATTGCTATAAGCTTCCCACTGGCAGTAGCTTCAACTGGTTAGGAAGGAGACCATTTCTGTAAATGTGAGGTTTCAGGGTCTCTGAGGATGACTTTTGAGCATTGAAAGGACTACACAAAACTTACTTTATTTTTTAAAATATATATTCAAATTATTAAGGTTATAAAATAAAAAAACCTACTTATTAAACTTTAGTTCAGGTTACAAATTGTAATATTCTGTGTGTTACTCTAGCAAATTTTAATAACTCTGAAGGGTCCTTTAATTATAATGTTTTTATTATCTACAAACTTAGTAAATTAAATGTCTTTAAATATTTCAAATGCATTTATACACAATATATTCTCTTCTCTTTGAAAAGCTATAATTCTGACTAATAAGACTTTCCCCAAACCTTACATTTTATAAATCTAACAATAAATTAAACTTATAACTATCATGAATCTTAAGTTCTTATTAACAAACTTAGGAAAATTTCAACCTAAAATCACAAGTTTAAAAGCATTTTACATTATACCTATAATATGTATTTTATATTTAATATATTTTACATTAGACCCATAGGATGAATCTGTCAGATAGTCTAAAGCCCCCAATTCTTTTTAACATAACTAGGACTAAAGACACCAAAATGTATAGATTATTTCTAATATTTTAATTTAATATAGTTCATATCCTATATAATAAGAGAGGAATATGCTAATTAGCCATTACACCCTGAGGCATAATGACCAAGCGCATCAGGACCAGATCAGGGATCAGCAGGAGGGTGGACCAGCGAGGTACAAGAGGGCTGCAGAGAGCTACGGGAGGGGGCAGGGCAGCAAGCTAGGAGGGGGGGAGGGGAGGGAGACGGGGAGCTACAGGATGGGCAGGGCAGCAAGCAAGTGGGAAGCAGAGAGCTACAGGAGAGGGCAGGGCAACAAGCTATGGGGGCGGTGGGGGGAGCTAAGGGAGGGCGGCAGCGACCTACTGGCGCACGGATTCGTGTGCAGGGCTACTAGTCTATACATAATTATAAATCTCTGTTTCTAACCCACACAGGAAACAAATATGTCATCCTAAACAATTTTGGTCTTTCTTTCCCTGCAGATATTGGAGGAGTTAGTTCATGGACGAGAGATATTGGCTGAGGTTTGAGGGCTGGGGCTGCAGGCTCCAGAGCAATTTTTCTCATGGCCCCAACTACCAGTCTGAGCCTGTCTCATAGTCCTGTCTCCAGAATTTAGGGACAGGTCTGGCCAAGTTACATATTACATAATTCTCCAATCTATCTGGGAAAGTCTATTGCATTTTGCATTCTTTCAGTTCTTTAGATACTTAAATAACTTCCTGGATTTCATGGAATTCTTTTCATGTGCTTCCTATCTTCTGCAGCCACACCTTAGATAGATATTAAAATAATATCTGATTATCCAGCCGGTGTGGCTCAGTGGTTGAGCGTCAACCCATGAACCAGTAGGTCACAGTATGATTCCTGGTCAGGGCACATGCCCAGGTTGCAGGCTCGTTCCCCCATAGGAGGCATGCAGGAGACAGCCGATCAATGATTCTCTCTCATTGATATTTCTACCTCTCTCTCCCTCTCCCTTCTTCTCTCTGAAGTAAATAAAAACATATCGAAAAAAATATATATGATTGAATTCTGGCTCTATCTCAAGGGTTGGTCTGACTGAGTGGTTACAACCACCTTCATGAAAAAAACCAAACCAACAAATGGCCCAAATCAGTATTAGAAGGGCCCCAGCAGGAAAGAGAGGAGTCCAACAGCTGAAGGAAATAGTGTACAATCTGAAAGTTTGTTTAATGTTTGGTAGACATGACAACTAAATATAATATGTGATGCTGTATTGGATACTGAATGGGGGTGGGGTGAGGGAGAAGTGGTAGAAGGTCAAGATTCGCATAAAGAACATTATTGGGATACTTGGCAAAATTTTAATATAAACTATACATTAGATCAGCGGTTCTCAACCTGTGGGTCGCGACCCCTTTGGCAGTCAAACAACCCTTTCACAGGGGTCGCCTAAGACCATCCTGCATATCAGATATTTACATTATGATTCATAACAGTAGCAACATTACAGTTATGAAGTAGCAACGAAAATAATTTTATGGTTGGGTCACAACATGAGGAACTGTATTTAAAGGGCCAGAAGGTTGAGAACCACTGCATTAGATAATAGTATCATTTCAATGTTAAATTTCTTTAATTAGTTACTTTTACTGGGCTTGTGTAAGAGACTATCTTTGCTCTTAGGAAATACACACTGAAGATTTGGAGGCAAAAGAGCATTAATTATGTCTGTAACTCTCAAATGACTCAGGAAAATAAATGTATACAAATGGAGAGTGATGAAGCAAATGTGGCAAAATGTTAACAGTTGCTCAATTTTCCCAATTTGTAGAACTGACTCGAGGATAAGAGCTAATTTTTATTTGATTCTCCATCATTATCTTAAAGATAACTCTCTTTAGCAGAGTAAGCCAGGCAGAAATATTGGATGAAGTATTAATAATTCAGTCACTTGGACACTAGGCATCAGATAGACTCATTATCTAGAGATTTTCAACTTTGAAAAAAACCTTACAATATCAGAACTCAGCACTTGTAGTGCAGATATAAAATAAGGTTTATTGGGAGCGAACTTACACAGGGAGAAGGAGCAAAACACTCGATCGCCAGGCCCTCATCTATCAATAAAAAAGCTTGCCTACCAAACACCAAGGACAGTTTCCAATACAGAACCTCCCCACCTTACCCCATACCCTATATATTTATAGGGACGAGGGGCAGGGAACATTTATGTGAATGTGTAACAATGATTGCACAAAAGTAGGAATTGATAATCTAAAAATTGCCAGTCACCCATTCCCCAAAGAAAAGTTACTTATCAGACAAATGGTGTTTGTCTCCCTAATGACACAGAGTGTCATTGTCTCAGCAGACATGTCCCTGTTCAGCTCCTCTATTTGAATTAGTGATAGCCATGCATTAGCAGGGAGACCCCTTGCTTGTTTTCCCTGGGGCCCTAGGAGATGAGAAGCTGTGCTGAGTGCTGGGCCAGCTCCTGTCAGGCTGTAGGGTCCAGGAGGGGGGAGGGAGCCATTTCTGCTGAAGTCAGAGAGCTTCCTGGCTTACTTTTGTGATCAGCAGGTTCTGGAAAGGCTGCAGCAGATGGCTAATTACCATAATGCGCAGAGCTTTTGAGGGTCTTGGGTGCAAACCCAGGCGTGACCAAGCCAAGAGCAGCTGCACCTAACGTGGCATGTGGAGCCAACATTAGGCCTTACCCACAAACCCATTCTGACCTTTCCAATGGGAAGCTGATGGCACAGTTCAGAACAGATGGCCGAGAGAGACACGAGGGAAAAGCCCTCCTGACCAGCTGCAGCGTCCCTTTTCCAGCCTCCTAGCCGAACAGCTCAGAGCTGACATGAAGCTCATTATTCCCATTGTGTCTTTCTCTCATGGTGTTTATTCTCTGGGCAAGCACAAATCCTGAGAGTTCCATTCTTAGCAGTGCTAGTATCTATTGTGGAATTTGGTTTCTAAACTAAATGATGCTTGCAGAATTTTGGATTTGCTGGACAGACCCTGCCTGTTCTCTACCTTTGCCAATCATCTCCCCACAGGTAAACATCAGGACCCCTCACTAGCTGATCTCACTCCCCCCCCCCCCCCCCCCCCCGCAAAAAAACCCATGCTGAACTGGAAGGGATGTAAGAAGCCCTTGCCCAAACTCAGGCTTTAACATTAGATCACACTAGCTACTTATCTGGTATTGACTTTGGATGTTTAGAGCTGAAGAAGAAATATAATATTGTAGCAGAGTAGAACAAAAATGTTAAAATCAGGATTCTTCTTCAAGATGGAATTAAATGTTTGCTTAGGAAAACTCCTTGATGTTAGTGTAGGGTGGGGGCTGGGTAAACATGGTAAAGGAGGCCCATATACTATATGTCTAAAGATTTAAAGTTATAAATTAAGTTAAAAACTATTTTAAAAATGTATTCCACTCTCCTAATTTGACAAATATTCCTTCTTAATAACCTGGAAGGCCAGGCTTGAATTTGGACAATATGGACTCCTCAGAGTTCTGCACCAGAATTTAGTATCCTAGGGAGAGTTGGGGCCCAGTCCCAGCTCCTGCCCCATGAATGAGCCTTTTCTTCCTACCCAAATTCTATCCCAAATAGAGGGACCCTCTGGCACACAGGTGAGGATACACCTGCCTACACAGCCAAACTTGGAACATACTCCTGCCCACAGCTGACATAGAAACCATATGGCCATAAAGCCTAAAATGTTTACTATCTCATCTGGAAGGTAGGAAGGGTGGCAAACTCTGGGCAGGTGTGTCTCCTTGGCCAACTAAACACCTCACTCAGACTATAGGTTGGGGATAAGCTCCTCTAATGCACAGTATCCAGAGTGCCTCCTCCCCCTCCTGCCTTCCTGGGCATAAGAGCAGTGCTGCTTCTGGAAAGCCTCTCATGGTGAAAAAATATCTCATATCCCGAGGGCATGAGAAATTAATAGGAATTTGAGTGTCAGAGATGAAAGAAGGCAGGGGACTGGGTAATGTGTCAGAGTAGTGAAGAACTTCTAAAAACAGTGATGATACTTTTTTATCATAAATTTTGTGCACTGCTGCAATATAACTCATCACCACCCCAAACCTTCACTAAAGCCTGCTGTACACCCACTGGCTTTGTATGACTCAGTAGTGGTGAGTGTTGGTGGCTGAGAAAAGGATGGAAAGAATCAAGGAGAGGGCTGATTCCAAGACTGGGTTTATACTGTCACAGAGGCAGTACGTATGAAGTGGCCAAATGATCCTCAAACAACTAATTCTGCAGAAGCAGGAGATGAAAATGAAAATTGATGAGGAACTTGTCCTTGGGACTTTTCCAGAAAATTTGAGGAAGGTACTGAACTTTAAACAAATTGAGGAATGAGCCAATCTTGTGCAGTTTTAAATGGCAGGGTGACCCTAGTTATATTATAACATACATTTTTATGCCTAGATATTAAAAAGTATGTGTTTCTGAAATATATAACATGTATTTGACATATTTTAAAGTACAAATCCCTTTTAAAATATGTCATTTCTGGTGACCCATCTAATAATCGGATCCCCCCTGTCCAGGGACCTCCCTTGCTCTTTCCAGACCAGGTCCTGCTACCAGATGACCTTTATATCTGCATTAGAGTCATAATTTTACCTTTTCCTGAAAATTATCACCACCCACTTCTGAATTGGAGTGAAGGTTTTTCTTATAGGGAATTTATGTTATCTGCCTCCCACCCCATTGCACATGGAGTCTACAGTTTAACTCCAAATAGCCTGTGTTCAACTCTCACCCCATGTTCCCAGCCTCATTACTCTCGAGTATCTTTCACATTGCTGTGGGCTCCTCTATTTCTATAGAGAGCTTCCTTTCTTGCTTTCAGAGTTGGCTAAAAAACTTACTAGTACTTTCCATGTTTGGGTTGGAGAAAAGGGACTTCTGCCATCAGCTCAACTCCCCCCACCCCCATTTTTTGTTAGAAGTCTATTCACTTGTATTTTTTAAATGCTCAGAAATTCCATCTTAAAGAAAAAATATGGAAAAAGCAACTTGCATAAAGCAATAGCACTATTTATAGCAGTGCAAAATTGGAAACTATTCAAACATCTAATAATGAGGTAATAGATAACATGACATTTACTCAATGGTATATTTTGCAATCATTTTAAGTGGTAATTATAAAGGCCATTTAACAACATAGGTAAGTGGTGTAATAAAAACAAACATAAACCTAAATTGTTTGTATATAATGGTTACAACTATATAAAAGAAAGATATACAAAAAGAACTAGCTAGAAATATCCAAAAACTATAATTTTAGGGTTATGGGATGTTTGAGTGATTTTTTTAACTTGATATTCCACTTCAAAAACCACTACAATAATTTACTTTAGTTTTAATTAAATTAAGAGCACTAAAACCCTAATTTGAAAGAATATAGGCACCCCTATATAAATTGCAACATTATTTAAAGTAAACCAAGCTATGGGAGCAACCCAAGTGCCCAAAAATAAATGAATGGATAAAAAAGCTGTGGTACATATATACAGTAGAATATTATTTGACCATTAAAAAGAATGAAATCTTAACCATTTGTGACAGAATGACTGAACCTAGAGGGTATTATGCTAAGTGAAATAACTCAGTCAGAGAAAGACAGACATCATATACTTTCACTTAGATGTGGAATCTAAAGAACAAAATAAATGAACAAACCAAATTGAAACAGACTCACAGATACTCATAGATCTAACAGAAAACAGACTGATGGTTGCCAAGGAGAGGAGAGTTGGGGAACAGGGTGGAAAAGGTGAAGGGATTAAGAAGTAAAAATCAGTAGACTAATTTTAATTTTAGAAGTAAAAATTAGTGACAAAATAGTCACAAAGATATAAAGTATAGCATAGGGAATATAGTCAATAATGTTATAACTTGTATGATGCCAGGTGAGTACTAGGAGTACCTGGGGGAATACTTTTTAAAAGTATATGATTCTCGCTCTCTTATAGGAGAGACCAAGATGGCGGCATAGGTAAACACCGCAGACTGCTGCCGCAAACAACCACTTCAAAAATACAACTAAAAGACGGAACGGACATCACCCAGAACCACAGGAAGGCTGGCTGAGGAGAGACTCTTCAACTAGAAGGAAAAATAACAGCACACCGAGGCTCAGAGGAGGCGCAGTGTGGAAAAAACTCAGGTGCGGAGGTGCGCGCGCAAAGCGGGCTGGTGGCTGAGAGCGCGGTTGTCGTTTTCGGTCAGGGGGGAGTCTCAGACTCTGAGCTCCAGATACGGGCGAATCGCTGGGGACTCGGACCCAAACGGGAGAAGCGGGAGTGTCTGGCATCAGTTGGAAGGCAGCTTTCCCTCCGAGGTTTGCAGCGGTTCCGGGGGTTCTGAGAAGCAGAGCCTCTGGGAACAGGACTGAGGGCACCATAACTGATTCTCATCACTATATTGTACACCTGAAATTAATATAGTATTAAATGTAAACTGTAATTGAAAATAAGATTTAAATTTAAGTGTACTAATAAAAATGGCAATAAATACATATCTATCAATTAAAAAAACACTATGATAATGTAATTAAATTGCCTAATTAAAATTTAATTAATTTAGCCCTAGCTGGTTTGGCTCAGTGGGTAGAGCATTGGACTATAGACTAAGGTTCGATTCCAGTCAAGGGCACATGCCCGGTTGTGAGCTCAATCCCCAGTGTTGGGGGTGCAGGAGGCATCCGATCAATGATTCTCTCTCATCATTGATGTTTCTATCTCTCTCTCCCTTGCCCTTCCTCTCTGAAATCAATTAAAAATATATTTAAAATTTTAAATTATTTTTTACAACTATTAAAAGGTTTATAAGGAGAATCAAATTTAGGTCTAGCCTGGCCAGCGTGGCTCAGTGGTTGAGAGTCTATCTATAAACCAGGAGGTCATAGTTAGATTCCCAGTCAGGGCACATGCCCAGGGTTCAGGCTCAATGCCCAGTGGGGGGCATACAGGAGGCAGCCTATTAATGATTCTCTCTCATCATTGATGTTTCTCTCCTCCTCCCTTCCTCTCTGAAATCAATAAAAATATATTTTAAAAAAAATTTATGTCTGGAGTTCTAGACAAATTTAGAAAAACAGGTTTCACTTATTAATAGATTCACTAATTAAAAGTGTGCACACCTATATACATGTTTTTATATAATTTTTAATCATTTTAATAAAAAACATTATTGATGAATTTGCTTACATTAAATCAAAGAAAGTAAATGTATAATGAATTCCAGTTTGGGTATAAATAAAATATTTAAAATTAAAATAATGAAATTTTAATACATCTAATTTTTAAATTTCTAATTTTTTTCAACTACTTTAGTGTTCTGGGAAAAATTACCCATTAAAATAAATACATAAGAACTCTGCCTGAGAAGCTCGGGTGGTTGAGTGTCATCCTGTGCACTGAAAGGTTGCCCATTGGATTCCCAGTCAGGGCACATACCTAGGTTGCTGGTTTGGT
>NW_005357115.1:7733886-7740018 GCF_000412655.1 Myotis brandtii
AACACAACCAATCAATGTTTCTCTTTCACATTGATGTCTCTCTCTCTTTATCTCTTTCTCTCTCCCTTCCTCTCTCCTAAAATTCAATAATCAAAATATATTTAAATGCAACATTTAAAAAATTAAAATTAATGCAAAAAATCCCTAATGAGCAAAACATAAAAACATTTTAAAGACAGGATCCAACAGTACTGAGCCTGAGGCAAAAGGAAAAACACGTGTCTGTCTCTATATTAGTTCTTTTTCTAAAAACATTTTTATTGATTTCAGAGAGGAAGGGAGAGGGAGAAAGAGATAGAAACCTCAATGATGAGAGTCATTGATCAGCTGCCTCCTGCACACCGCCTACTGGGGACTGAGCCCGCAACCCAACCATGTGCCCTATGACTGGAAACAAACCTGGGACTGTTCAGTCCGCAGGCCGCGGGTCTATCCACTGAGCCAAACCAGCTAGGGCTCTATATTAGTTCTTATGTATTTACTTTATGTTATTTATTTATTTAAAAAATTGCTATTTATTTATTTACTTATCTATTTATTTACTCATTCATTCATTCCTCACCCAAGGGTATGCTTTTATTGATTTGAGAGAGAGAAAGAGAGGGAGAGGGAGAGAGAGAGAGAAATATCAATGTGAGAAAGAAATATTAATAGATTGCCTCCCATACGTGCCCGACTTTGGGATAGAACCTGAAACCTGGGTATGTACCCTGACCATGAATCAGACCTGCAACATTTTGGTGTGATACTCCAACCAAATGAGTCACATCAGCCAGGGCTCTGCAAGGACTTTTAATATCAAAGCTGTAAACTCAGAAGCCAAAGCCCAATTCAAAACCCATAAAACTCTTGGAAGTCTTTTGACCCTAAGAAAAAATATGAGTGTTGCTTTCTGTTTAAACCCCAGTAAGGGAAAGCAAGTAAAACGAAGTAGTGATTTCAGTGGATGCTGCTGTTTGGCATCCATTTACACCAATCCCAATTGCAGCTCTTTGGGTATCTACTATGCCCCAATCTCCATCCTTGCACTTTGAAGTGTGGTTACATGATCCAATCAAAGTAAAAGAAAAAAAGAAAATTTAAGCTTTTGCTGGGATTTTGGGGAAACAAAATCTGGCTTTCTTAGGTGGGACTTGAATGTGAGAGAATGTCTGATCTAGAGTTGCTACAACTCTCTTTTTACTTTAAAAGGAGCCTGTGGTTGAAATTGAAGCCAACTCAAGAGATTGGGTAAAGGAGAAAGTAAGTCTTGGTGACATATTGAGCCCTGCATTGAGCCACCCCCACTGCCAGCATTACATCAGAATTTTTCAGTCATATCAGCTAAAGCCTTCTCTTTTTGCTTTTGTTAGTTTGGGCTGGGTCTTCTATCATTTGTAATCCAAAGAGTTCTAATTGTTGTGAGTGGCAAGATTTTAGTTTCTTAAATAAAATATAAGATTGTACCAGTTGTAGTATTTCTTTAAACTTCGTTCTGTTTATTTTCTTTTGTTTTGTAAATGTTCAAAATTAAAGAATACTTGATATTCTTTATTTTTTGTTATTTTTATTATAAGTTCATAGTTTTAACAAAAAAAATAATAAGTGATTAAATCATGTACTAGATTATCAGAGATTCAGCTATTTGCACTTACGGAAAGTCTAATCCACTGACCGACTACCAGCGGGAGGGGGAGATGGGGGGCTTGAGGTAGGCCTAGAACCTGGAACCACCACTCACTGGGTTCTGGTAGCAAGAGGAAATCCAGTTGGATGGATGGCAAATCATAGGACCTCCCTCAGGTCAGCCTGAGGGAGATCCAGCAAGAGATAAAGAATGGGGAGAAGGAACAGGGAAGTAGGGAATAGTTAGAAATCCAGGAAGTTGGCTAGAAAGTTCAGGGTTTATATCAGTGGTGAGATGGGGAGGGTTAAAGAGAGTTTAGAGACAAAACTGGCAACATTAAGGTATGGATCCATTCTTAGAAGGACTGGGATCCTGGGTGGGCCAGGTATCAGAGGTAAG
This sequence comes from Myotis brandtii, assembly GCF_000412655.1. Lineage (NCBI taxonomy): Eukaryota > Metazoa > Chordata > Mammalia > Chiroptera > Vespertilionidae > Myotis > Myotis brandtii. Next base: position 7,735,892 of record NW_005357115.1, read on the forward strand.
GAGACTGGTTACTCCAAAAAGACTAATAGTCCGTCACTTAGGTCAGTCACTGAACAAAGAAAGATAGGCAGCTGGGAGGCTTGAGGGACACTTGAGGGTCAAATCAGACTTTCTTTTATTTCTTCAAACTGAGGCCAGGGTTGGTCCTGAAGAACCAGCAGGGAGAAGCCTCCTGGTCCAACTATGGGAGGAAAGGAGAAATGTGAGCTGAGAAAACAACCAGGCTCTATCATCATGAGAGCTTTATCCTTTCAAGTTCCACAATTCCTAATCCAAGCTCCTTTTTTGAACTGCCGCTACTGTTGGAAAGGGTAACCCATTAAATCACTCTGTGTGAATGAGTTTATCAAATGTCTTCCTGCCTGTCGGAAAGAACCTAATAAATAGACATAAAGGGTGTGTGGCGAAGGAAAGACACTGAAAGGGAAAACTGCAGGCCCCAGAGACAAGTTTATTGACTTCTATTTTGCTGATGGCCAGCTCTGCCTACGGTGTCTTGGCTCCATTCAGGAGTTCAAAGACAGGCTCTGCCCAGCTGAGAGCGGTTGGGCATAGCTGTACTGTATATATAATGCCATGTAATGACTGGTGGGGGTTAATCAAATATAATGCCTAACCCAGATCTATTAAATTTCACCACAAAAGAGGCTTAAATCAGTCTTTTATCAGCTTGATGCTCTGGCCTAAGAAGACTGCTTTTGTTTGCCCATATAAGAGACAATGGGAGAGCCAGGATCAGCCTGCTCTCTAGAGTACAACAAGCAAATTGTCCACAAACAACAGATTATTCAATGCCATGGGAGAGGAAAGGCAGGAGAGGCTGAATGAATCTACAAAAGTTCTCACTGTTAATGGTCATGGCCTGAGTGTTTAAATTCAGGCCACATTCCCGCTGGAGCTTCCAAAATATAGGGAGGACAAGAACAAAAAGACTCCAGTGTGCTCCATGTAAGTCTATCAGCTTTGGCCCTCTGCAGGACATTCTTGTTTGCTGCTGGCTGAAAGGAAAAGGGAAACTGACATTTGGTTCTCTTGCTAAGCAAAGCCCAGATCTTCTGGGGGTTGGATGGGCTTCACCAGCTAGGTATTAAAGTGATGAGTGTAGGTTCTATGCCAAACTGCACCTGGCTCACTGCCCAAGCACCTTTTGGATTATGAAAGAAACGGGAGGGAAAGGAGATAAAAGGTAGTGAAGAGGATGAAAGGTGAGGGGGACCATCCCTGACCCAAAAGAAAGAATGATATTGAAGCCACCCAATTCAATTTTGTTCTATAAATATTTGACCACTTTCTAGGAGGCACGCTGAAACACATCCATGTACAGAAACAGCATAAAAATTAAAGACCCACCTTTTCTGCTTGGAATTGGAGAATGTTAAAGTTGGAAGGGTATCAGATCATCTTTATATTGTTATAGTCTTCAAAAGACGGCATAGATTTAAAAATTTCTGAGAAAAACACAGCCCCATCCCATAGGAGTAACCTCAAATTGTGGGATATGATCATTGGGCTATTGTGGGAATGTGTCATGTGTCACTGGGGGAAGAAAGCTTGAGAATTATTGACCGAGTCTGATCCAGGCTTTTACTGGTGAGGAAATGGAAGTGCTAAGAAACAAAGTGGCAGTCCAAGGCCACTTACTAGTAGCTACATAGTAATAGAGAGGGGGTTAGAACTCAGATCTTCCTATGCCTAATTCAGGTCTTAGTCCACAGTACTACAAAGTCTCACCACTGAGGCTTCCTGGAAGATACAAGTCCTGAAGACTTATCAAATTATTGACTATCTTGTATCTAGCTATCCTCATCGACACGCCGTCCACCAAATTTTTGCGCCACGCTGGACTTCACAGTTTAGACTTTGTTTGTAAACCAAGATTTTCTCTTCTGGTCTAGATGGAACTTTGCTTGGGACTGGGAGTCTCTAGCAGTGGTTCTCAACCTTCCTAATGCTGTGACCCTTTAATACAGTTCCTCATGTTGTGGTGACCCCCAACCATAAAATTATTTCTGTTGCTACTTCATAACTGTAATTTTGCTACTGTTATGAATCGTAATGTAAATATCTGATATGCAGGATGTATTTTCATTGTTCTCGACCCACAGGTTGAGAACCGCTGCATGAGGAAGAAGAAAGGATAGCATTAGACTGACAGCAAAGGAGAAAGAGTAAACTTTTCCTCATAGAACTAAACCTGTGGTCACTCAGCTCCAGATTAACGTGAAGGCAGGGGTAGCAGCTGCCTAACTTGGTCTTGCTCAGAACTAAATTCACATATGTTTGGGAGCTGATAATGATAGGAGACATTCCTGTGATGAGGTGGGGAGAGACCTGGGAGTGGTTCTATTTATGGAAGGTTTACTGAATGTATCTGAACATGAAATGAATAGTGCTCTGTCTGGATGGCAACTAAAAGGGGTATGAAAGAGATGGAGAAAGGGACCAGGAAAAAATAAAAGTCATCCTGTGAATTGTGAGGTGTGCCAGCAGTCAGGAGTCTTTCCCCATCCTCATTTGTCATCTGGTGTGGCTGACCCGTGCTTTGCAGTGGTTCAGCTTCCCTAAAGATATTCAGAGCTGTAATTGCAAATTTCCATTTTCAGTTCTTGTCCTCTTCTATTCTGCTCTAGACAATCAATTCAAAATCCTTCCTCAGGCAATGTTCAAAATACCTTTGCAGAGTTGATGAAGGATCTGTGGTGTGGCCCATGTGAATATATCAATTTTTTTCTGCTTATATATAATGGGAGTGGTTATGGCAAAGCAGTTATTAGCTAAATTAGCTCAACAACTGGGAATTGTGGGGCTTGGTGACATACTCCCTTTGATAGTAACTTCTTTATAAATTATATTAATTATGACTTTGTCTTGCACTACAGTAATGGGACTGGAAGCTTTCCATTTTCTTTCAGGCTTCAATAGTAATGCTGCCTTGGGTTCTTTATGTTCCTGACAATTAAGTGCTATCCTAAAACATAAACACAATTTCCTCTTTCAAAAATCATTATGCAAGGAGTGTCATGTGAATGCTGCTGTTACTTAAAATATAATCTTGTAAAAAAAATAAAGGGGAGCTCTCCTATTCATAAGACTAGCAAGGAGCTGTTATTTAAATTAAGATTAAGGAAAACTGTGCTGTCCATTCTGTTTCCCCACCCCCACCCCCGACCCCCAAAGAAAAGAAAAAGAATCCTTCCCTTTGGGATATTTTTAACTGCAGGGGAAGAAAATAAACATATCAACCAACCAAACAATATTTTGATTGTTTTGACTGTGGTTGTTAAAATACAGTCTATAGAAGAAAATAGAAATAAAAAGAATTATCACATGTACTTCTCCCACACAATGATCAGCAAGCTTGTCAGGGTTTACCCTGCAACTGCAGCTCTAAGATCTCTTCTCTTTACCTCAGCCTGTCAGGATGGGTCTTCCTCTCTACAAAAAACAGCATTACCTTGGGAGGCAGGCTGACTTGGTTTAAGTCTATTACATTGAACCACATGAAATTACTGTTTGTATACACCAAAGATGGCCAAATATTGGCAATTTGATGTGGGTCAACCTAATATTATCTTTTCATTGTGAGTCAATCTTGAGGTTATTGTGGGGATTATGGATAATCTATTTTAAGTGCCTTACTTACTCCATGACACTTAGTATATCGACAATAAATGGTGACTAATGTGAATTATAAGAGGCAGCAGTGACATTTCATTTCAGATCAGTTCAATAAGCCTATTTGAGACTCTCCTCTTCATCCCAGGTGCTGCTTTTGTATTGCAAGTACCTGGGTGAAGCAGGTCTCAGTTCAGTGGGGTGGATAGCTCCTAGGACCTAGGTGGCATGAAGCCTGCAGGAATCTGGCAGTATACCCATGGTACAGGGCAGCATGGAGGAGCAGCTTTCAGGGATGTGGGGGATGAGGGCAGCCTTTCCTCAGGAGAGATGCCTCATGAGGGTGCTGAAGAACAGACAGCTTAGTGGGGAGTGCTCCATGCTGGGTGTTCAGAGAACCTCAGGCTTTTAGTGAAGAGAAAGAGAGAGAGAGAGAGAGAGAGAGAGAGAGAGAGAGAGAGAGAGAGAGAGAGAAAGGAAGGAAGGAAGGAAGGAAGGAAGGAAGGAAGGAA
>NW_005357115.1:7740061-7744803 GCF_000412655.1 Myotis brandtii
AGAAAGAAAGAAAGAAAGAAAGAAAGAAAGAAAGAAAGAAAGAAAGAAAGAAAGAGAGAGAGAGAAAGAACAAGGACCCATGGAATAGAGTTATGTTTTATGGGACCTGGAACTTTTGCAACTTGAGGGGCTCTTTTTATAAAACTGAATACAAAATGACCATATAAACACACCTCTAGCAACTTCCCAGGAACAGAAGTTGGGGAGCCTTGACATTTCAGCTTCAGAATCTTCCCAAAACATCTGCCCTTGGCAGGGCTACACTGTAAGGGGCCTTGTTAAAGAGCAGAGGCAGACAATGGGGAGCTACTGAAGGATCTTAAGCAGGAAAATGACATAATCAGATTTGCCTTTTAGAAAACACACCCTGAGGGTTGTCTAGAAGATGGATCAGAGGAACTTGTGTTAGACAGCTAAAAAAATTAGGAAGCTATTTTAATGATCCAGAGAGCCAAGAGTCTGAACACGGCAGAATTCATAAAGAAGGAATTGACTTAGCCTCATTCAGTAAAAGTCAGAGGCCTGGTCCTCCTGTCCCTGAGCCCATCCTGAGCAGGTAGCTGATGCTTTAAAAATCAGGTTCTCCACTGGGAAGCTCTTGAAGAAGTCACATGACAAGTGGCCTGTACCCCACACACCAGTCAGTAGTTAGCCATGACACTGTTATGCCCACTGAGGCCTGGTTATTCCTTGTCCCTACCCTGCCCTGTCACACATGCCTAGTTTCTATCTTAGTTTCCTCTTTAATATATCAGTTCTCTCTGCTAAGCTCAGTTTGACCCTGAATCCTAAACTGCCTGCCAGGACTCTATTACCTGCTTAATTCCTGCCATGTCCTTCCTGTTCCTCCAAACCTTGGACTGAGCTATGCATTCCACCCACTCCACCCTCCTGGGAAAACCCCTATTCATTTTGGCCATCCTTTGGAATGCTGTGCAAGGGTTGGCTCCTCAGTGATTCTTCCCCAGCTACCTCTCTGTCTCCCTGCCCCCAATTCAGTGACTCGCTCTTCTCTTCTATGTCTTGCACAAGCCTTTATTATTGTATGTATGCATTATGCTCTACATATTTATTTGTGTATCCTTGATATTAGAAAGCATGTCTCATTCTGTCATCTGTCTAGTACCTCACACAGTCCCTAGCAGATAATAGACACTTAATAAGTGCTGGTCGAACGGACTTGAACTGCATTCACTTCTCACCACTTATAATAACAAACACAATAATAACACAGGTAAGGTCTAGCTTGCCTATCTTCTTAGCACCCCAGTACCCCAGCCTAGGAGTTCTTCTTTTACTGGTCAAGCCCACACTAATTTCCATTGTCCAAGTATGTTTATTTTAGTATTTAGCCCTATTTTATGTCTTATGAACCTACCCAAGTTCCTGGGGGACAAGAACTATCATATATATATACCATTTATACCATTCAGTGTCTGTTTAACACTAACTTGGTCAAATGGTAGAAACTTAACTCTCCCATGTGACTGGGCAGGTGACATCTGTACCTCAGTTTTCTCATTTAAAAAATGAAATGTAATTAGTAACTACACTATAGGGTTGTTGAAATAGTTAGATTAGGTAATATGGGGGAAAATCCTAGCAAGTTATCTGGCATATAGGAAGAGCTCAGTCAATATTAACTATTATTTTAAATTTTATAGTGATGAATGAATAAATACATAAATCAGTGGATAAATGAATGAACAAATGAAATACACAGTCCTCTTTCTTGGGAGACTCCAGTCTCATGAAGGATGACCAGATAACCTTGAAAAATCTTTATGATCATATAGCATGATCCACAGGAGAGGCTGAACGGAAGATGGGGAGTAGCACCTTCCCGGGGCTTAACTTAATCCTGGTAAAGTGTATTCTTCAGAGATAAGAGAAAACCTGATAAAAGAGAGAACCAAGAAAGGAACAGTCCAGGTGATGTTTGCTTGTCTCCTTTTTGTTTCCATGTTTCTCTCTACCTCTTTGATAAGTTGCACTAGAGAAGCAATAGTGTGATAATTGATCAAAGAGATGTAGTCTGTTCCCTGGCTGAGGGTTGGCAACGTTTTCTAAAGGCGACTCATCCTGTCTTTCTGCCAGGGGAATCTCTGCCTCCCCAGATCTACCTACAGGCAAGCTTGATATGAGCTAGTTCTGTGGAAAGTTGTCACTGGTCATAAGAACCATGATCTGTTTGATGTTTGTTATAAGAAGCAAAGAAATACCCACTAATTGACTGGGCAAAAAGGAGTACAGCATCCTCAATCCTCTTCTATTAGCAACTTACTATAATTGCCATTTTAGTGCCTTTTTATATTTCAAGTACTGTGCTACCTGAAAAATATAGTAGATCCCCCTTTTCCATAGGGCATATGTTCCAAGACCCCCAGTGGATGCCTGAAAACACAGATCATACCAAACTTTATATATATGATGTTTTTTCCTGTACACACATATCTTTTCACTTAGGGGAAGCAATATCAGCTTCTCTTTGGCATATTTGAATTGCCAGCATCACTACTCTTGGGCTTTGGGATTACTATTAAGTAAAATAAAGGTTACTTGAACACAAGCTCTTGGATGCTGCAACAGTTGATCGAATAACGTAGAGGGCTACTAAGTGACTAATGGACAGGGAGTGTATACAGCAAGGATACACTGGTCAAGGGTATGATTCACATCCCAGGTGGGATGGAGATTTCATCACTCCATTCAGAACAGTGAGAAATTTACAACTGTTTATTTCTGGAATTTTCCATTTAATATTTTTGTGGTAGGCCCTGGGTAACTAAAACCTGAGAAAGTGAAACCACAGAGAAGCTGAAACTATTGCAATCCATAAAATAATTGAATAAAGTAAATATTACAATATACACTTTAAAGAATAGGAAACTCAGAAACACAAGATTAAATGTCTGTGGTCATGCGGCTAATAAGTGATGGAGCCAGGATTCAAATTCAGGCATGCTTGCCTCCAAAAGTCTGGGAACATTTTCCCTCAACACTAGGATACACTAGAATCCAAACAAGCCAAGCCTTGGATTTCTACTCAGGTGTGCTTTCAGACACTTTCCACTAACTTCCTTTTATCATTTATCAGCCATTAACACAACTGTTCAAGTGAGATTATCAAATGCTTTTTGAAAGTAGTTTTTTACAGCTTGGAGGGAGAAGATGGGGAGGTGGGGGTGGGAGGAGACCATATCGAGTCCCTCAGTAGTGATGAGGGGAGAAACCAGCTGTGTGCAGCTGAAGGCAAATGAAAAAAACTGTGCTTGTTAGTTGAGGGCTAGCTCTCGATGTAGCAACTAAAATATTTTTTCCATTTACTGCCGCCAGATAGAACTTCTGTTACAGCTCTTCATGTCACCAGTAGGAAAATATGGGGTCCTCTTGTTTCTGAATCTGTCATTACACTTTTAAAAATAATGTTAATAGATATAATAAAACTGTATCCTAACCACAGTCAATTTGCTGTCTGTATGAAAATATTGGCTCTAGAAAAGAGGCAGCCTGGTAGGAAACCAAAGACATAGAAATATGTTTTGAGGATTATGTTTCTGGCCTGAAACAGATCTCACTTTAAGGAAGGTTGGCTGCGGCCAAGGTTCCCAAGGGCAGGAATGGGGAGAAGCTGAGAAGTATGTTTTTCTGCAGTCTCAGTGAAACAGGGCAGTCAGGGAAGGTGTATTTTGGTTTCTACTACGTCTTCCAAGAAAAAAGCAGCTCAGGTTAGTGTCTCCTCCACAGAAGTAAGGACAGTTTGCCTTAAACAGGGCAGACTGCAGACCCTCCATGAAACTGTAGATACATTTCTTGTTGGCCCCCAGCCTCTCTCTCCCCTGGGTGTCCCAAATTCTACTACTCCTGACACCCTGAGCCATCAGCTTGGTTAATATAGCTTCTGTGTACAGTAAGATGGTAATTTTTTTTAATCCTCATCCAGGCATATTTTTCTTTTTATTCATTCATTCATTCATTCATTTATTAATTTATTTAGAGTGGAAGAGAGAGGGAAAGACAGAAAGAAATACCAATGTGAGAGAAACACATCAATTGGTTGCCTCCTGCACACCCCGCAAAGGGACCTGGGCCTGGGAGGATCCTGCAATGGAGGTATGTGCTCTTGACTGGAATCAAACCTGGGACCCTTCAGTCCACAGGCCAATGGTCTATCCACTAATCCAAACTGGCTAGGGTACTCCCAACATCATTTTATTTTATTTTTTTAATAAATCTTTATTTTTCGTATTATTACAGTTGTTCCTCTGTACAAACCAAAATGCGGAGACAAAGAGGACCACACCAAGACACATCATAATTAAAATGCCAAGGGCAAAAGACAAAGAGAGAATATTAAAAGCAGCAAGAGAAAAGCAGTTAGTACCTACAGGGGCACACCCATACGACTGTCAGCTGATTTCTCAACAGAAACTATGATTATTACCCCCCCCACACACACACACACTGTCCTCGCCCATAAGTGTACAATTTTTGTCCAGTCTCTTCCCGCACCCCCCATACCCCTTTCCCCCAGAGAATTCTCAGTCCACTCCCTTTCTATGCCCCTAATTCTATTCTATTCACCAGTTTATTCTGTTCATCATATTTTTTATTCACTTGATTTTTAGATTCACTTGTTCATAGATATGTATTTGTTGTCACTTTGTTGTTCATAATTTTGATCTTTACCTTTTTCTTCTTCTTCCTCTTCTTAAAGAATACCCTTCAGCATTTCATATAAT
>NW_005357115.1:7744867-7745675 GCF_000412655.1 Myotis brandtii
AAGACTGAAGACAGTGTAGAAGGAAGCTAACCACTGAAGAAGGGAGCCAAGCAGCGGAGAAGGGAATAGATCGGAGGTAGCAGAGACGGGAGTGGAGCTGAGGCAGCGGACATGGGAGGAAGCGAAGTGGCAGAGAAGGGAGGGAGCAAGGTGGCGGACACGGGAGGGAGGTGAAGCAGAGGACACGGGAGGGAGCCGAGGCAGCGGGGAAGGGAGGGAGCCGAGGCGACAGGGAAGAGAGGGAGCCGAGGCGGTGGGAAAGGGAGGGATCCGAGGCGGCGGGGAAGGGAGAAAGTGAGGCAGCAGAGACAGAAGGGAGCCGAGGGCAAAGTGGCGAAGGGTGGGAGCGAGGCAGCGGAGAAGGGAGCAAAGCCCACCTCGGTGTGCTTCTCTTCCTTCTCTGCTTCGCTCCAGTCTCAGAAAGCCCTATTCTTGCAGGAATCTTCCTGCAACAGGCCTCTAGTTTCATATAATACTGGTTTGGCGGTGATGAACTCCTTCAGCTTCTTCTTATCTGTGAAGCTCTTTATCTGACCTTTAATTCTAAATGATAGCTTTGCTGGGTAGAGTAATCTTGGTTGTAGGTTCTTGCTATTCATCACTTTGAATATTTCTTGCCACTCCCTTCTGGTCTGCATAGTTTCTGTTGAGAAATCAGCCAACAGTCGTATGGGTGTGCCCTTGTAGGTACTAACTGCTTTTCTCTTGCTGCTTTTAATATTCTCTCTTTGTCTTTTGCCCTTGGCATTTTAATTGTGATGTGTCTTGGTGTGGTCCTCTTTGGATTCCTCTTGTTTGGGGTTCTCTG
>NW_005357115.1:7746200-7804970 GCF_000412655.1 Myotis brandtii
CTGTTTCTTTGTCTCTGCATTTTGGCTGCTTCCCTGTGTTGATAGAGTGGCTTTGTGTGCTAGGTGTCCTATAGGGCCCAGTGGCTCAGCCTCCCTAATTACCTGAGGTGGACACTCTTGGTGCACCCCTTTGTGGGCTGTGTGCACAGTCTTGTTGTAGTTAAGCCTTGACTGCTGTGGGTATCACTGGGTGGAATTGACCTCCAGGCCAACTGGCTGTGAGGACCAGTTGTGTCTACAATAGGAGAACTTCTGTGCTGGAGACACCCTTATGGGACAGGACTTGCTTCAGTGGGGCTTTGGCGCTCACTGAGTCTGCCCAGGTTTTTAGGCGGAGAGAGGCCAGGCCATTCATATGCAAAAGCCTCTGTGCACAGCTTGGGTGGGGTTATAAATTGGGTGGGGCGGGGTCTCAGGAAATCACCAGAGCAGAGCAAACCACAATGGCTGCCAGTCTGCTCTGCCTCGGAGAGGTTCCGGGGTCTGTGTCCCTCAGCCTCGTGCAGGAACAATGACCGATGCAAGCACCTCTGAGAGAAAGCTGCCCTCACATTCTGGCCCAGTGCCAGACCATCCAGTTTCTCTCCGTATAAGTCTAGGTCCCCAAATTCTCACCTGGAACTGGAGTTCAGAGCAGTCGGGAGATTGTTTCTCCCTCCCGATTGAAAAAGACAACAGCGTACCCAGCTGCCAGCCCCTTTCTCGCGAGCGCCTCCGTACCTCCACACTTCCACACCTCTGCACCTCCTACTGGACTCAATGCACTTTTCTCTTTCCTTTTCGTTGTAGAATTTCCACTCAGCCAGCTTTCCCGTGGTTCTGGATGGTATTCATTTTGTCTTTTTGTTGTAGTTTTAATGTGGTTGTGCGTGGCAGCAAATTCAGGTGTTTACCTATGCCGCCATCTTGGTTGTCCTCTCTCTCAACATTATTGACAAGCCATCACTGTTAGCAATCTTGACAACATTGATCCCCGAGGGTGACAGCCTTGTGTCCTTTTATCAGCTGAGGCCCTTGTCTATGAAGTGTTTAATTTACTAAGGAAATTTTGGCATATGTTGAACCTACAGAGGGAACCAGTTCTCTCTTTATAAAATATACTGGTCATATTAGTATAAAAAGAGATTTTTAACTAAAGTTGGTTTTTGTTTTTTAATGAAGCAGAAATGCATTTTAAAAGAGGATGAAACATCACACTGGCCTTTGAGGGCTTTATTTGTCTCCAGTTTTGAAGGTTCTCTGTCTTCCCACATGCAACCTGTGGCCTGAGAACTGTGCTCTACTTTTTCCAGGGAAGTGGCCCCTGCCACAGTTGTACCCAAAATACCAGCAATGCAAGTAAATGCTAGCAAAATAACTGTCTTCTGCTTTGGATAAAATTCTGCCTGTTATTTTCTTTCCTTTCACCTTGACACAGTAAGCAATTAGCATAAGAAAAAAAGAATTCAGAATTTCCTAAACATTTGTACATTTAAAAGTCTCCTCAAGACACACGTTGAAATGTTGCTGTTTTTCTACCACAATGCTATAATTTATCTCCCTACCAACCAGTCATCTTAAAAAGTAACTTGCATTATTTCACTGTCTATCTCAAGCATCTTACAAAGTATCCATGTTCTACAAATCGAAGTCAGGCTCTTCCCCTGGCATTCAAAGCCCTCACCATCAAGCCTTATCTCTTACTGGTCCCCTAAAAGAATTCTTACTTCAAGGCAGAAATATCTGCTCATTGCCCCTATTAAATAGCTTACATATTCCTAATCTCATCTCCACTCCTGCCATTTCTCCTTCCTTTCCACTTATCCAACATTTGTAACTTTTTAAATATCTAGCTCAAGTCTTTCCTCCTTCAGAATGAAAGATCACCTAGCCCAGTGAGTTCTCTTTCCTTGTTACATCTACAGAGCCTCTTTACTCTCTGTCCCCTCATGAGCATGTTGTCTTACGACAGGCTTTGTATCTTTAACTTGTTTTTCTATTGCATTCATGCACATATTTACCTTTTTGTGTTTGATGGTTCAGTTTGAGGGCAAGGATCAAATCCAGCACACAGTGGACTCACAATATTTACTAATTTTAACTGACAGTTAAAAATATGACAACCCTTTGTTTTCATCTTTTCCCATAAGCTTCCCTACTTGCTTTTTTTTTTTTTTAAATCATGAACTATTTCAGTTCCAAATAGCCAACATTTTTTTATTTTTGATTAGAACTTGTCTGGAATTTCAGGATTCAGAACTGGAAGGGAACTCCCCAGGAAAGACTGGGAGCTCTTCTGGTAGTAAAATGTCTTCCTCCATGAGCATGCTACTGCCTCTTAAGCACTCTGACTCAGGTGAATAAACAATAAGACCTTCTCTTGGATCACCTAGTTCCTAGCACAAAATGGACCGGCTATATTAATTACTAAGGAAAACAAACACAATGAAAAAAAGTTCAAAAGACTCATATATCATAACATTTGAATCATTCTAACATAAGCTCAATCTCAAGGTGCTCCAACCCTGTCCTATTCTACAAAGCATCCAGTGTCCACACTCTATCCCCAAATAAAAAACCAGCAAAATTTTTAGGCATAAAAACTGAGTTCTTCTTTCCTAATTCTCAAATTGTCTAAAGCTGAAGAATGACATTTTATAACCCACTACTCACATGTTGGGTATATTCTCTCTTTGCCCAATGTGCTCATCTTTAAATGAAGATAATAGTATCTATCTTATAAAATTGATGAGGATTGAATGAGATAATCTAGGTATAGCACTTAGCAAATGAAAAGCACTCAGTAAATACTATCTATTATTATTTCACAAGCAAGACTGATAGATGGGGAGAAGAAATGGGATGGGTGCTGGGGAGATGAAAAGAAAGAGACAGAGATTTCAGTTCCAACCCTACTACCCAAACCACACATCCAGGGCCCCCCCATCTCCATTTTATGGTTTCCTCTTTGAAAGGCATGTCTCTCAGGCACAATGAGTAACTTCAAGAGCATAGATAGCTTCACTTTTCCAGTCCCAAAGAACAATATCTTAATATTGTGTAAACTGAACATAATAACAGAAGAGTACATTCTTTATGGTTCTTTTCTTCCAGCCCAATATCTCACTATTTTTCTCAATGTGATATATTCAGGCTCATTCTCCCTGCCTAAAACTATTAAACTCCATGGTCCTTAACCCAAGATGGAAGATCGTGCCTGGCCGGAATTGCTTAGTTGGTTGAACACCGTCCTGTGCACTGGAAGGTCATTGGTTTGATTCCTGGTCAGGGCACATACCTGGGTTGCTCCTGGAAGGCAGGAAGACAACTGATTGATGTTTCTCTCTCTCTCTCCCTCCCTCTCTCCCTTCCTTTATCTAAACATATCCTCCTGTGAGGATTAAAAAAGATGGAAGATTCCACGCCTCTCTTTGCCTTCTTTGTGAAGTACTTACAATAGCCATAAAATTGTTCAAACAGATCACATATATAAAATTCTTTTTCCTCTTTGGGCCTCTGTTTCCTCATTAGTAGATAAGTGTGTCTACCTAAATGATCTCTAATTGTCTTCCAACTCTAATATTCTCTGCTAACAAAATACAGAGACATTAAAGCTGAAAACGTGGTGGGGAACATTACTGTAAATAGCTTTAAATGCTAGATTATAGATCCATTTAATCTCATAGATAATAGGAAGACACAAAAGGATGTTGAACAGGGAAATGATGGGATTGAGATTTATTAACAATTTTGTTTAGAAATAGGGAGTAAAAGGGAGAATTAATTAATAGGAGAGGTGGATAATAACATGGGAAGGCAAGAACTTTCCAAGCATGGCAATCAATTGAATATAGGGAACAGGGAGGACTGGGGAGTCAAAGGAGCTGGTGATTAGGATGTTACTAACAGAAATAGGGAGGTAGAGAGGAGGCTGGGTTTGAGGGTATCATCATGAATTCTGTTTTAGATATATTCTATAGCTCAACAATTCCACTCCTAGGCATAAACCCCAAAGAAACACTTGGACCTGCATTACAAGATGTGAAAGAATGTTCATTGAAACACTCTTAATATATATAACAATAACTTGGAAATAATTCAAATGCTTATGAAAAGAAAGTAGATACAGAAATTGTGGTATAGTCATGCCATAGAATATTTTATAATAGCCAAAACAAATTAACTGTAATGACATACTATAATATGGATGAATAACAGCAATGTAATGTAATGTAAATAAAAAAGTACATCCTTTACATAAAGGATGGTATCCTATTTATAAAGTTAAGAACAACCAACAAATATATGTATGATTTATATGATATATATATTGCATATGTAATCCTTTTAGGGAATACAAATTGAGACAATATAAAAAGAAATCAAAGAAATGGTGACATAAGATTCAGGATAATGCTCACTTTGAATGTGGGGAGGCATTGGATGCAATGAGGGAGACAAATAGATATATATAATTATCAAAAGTAGACAGGGAGACCAAGATGGCGGCATAGGTAAACACCGGAGACTGCTGCCGCAAACAACCACTTCAAAAATACAACTAAAAGACGGAACAGACATCACCCAGAACCACAGGAAGGCTGGCTGAGGAGAGACTCTTCAACTAGAAGGAAAAATAACAGCACACCGAGGCTCAGAGGAGGCGCAGTGTGGAAAAAACTCAGGTGCGGAGGTGCGCGCGCAAAGCGGGCTGGTGGCTGAGAGCGCGGTTGTCGTTTTCGGTCAGGGGGGAGTCTCAGACTCTGAGCTCCAGATACGGGCGAATCGCTGGGGACTCGGACCCAAACGGGAGAAGCGGGAGTGTCTGGCATCAGTTGGAAGGCATGTAACCTGAACAATAAAGATTTAATTAAAAAAAAAAAAGTAATATATATCTGGTGCATCACTACACAGTTTTTGAGAGCCTGAAAGCATGACTCCAAACTTCATATCCAGGTATGGCAGGCAAAGAATGCTGGTTATTTCTCCATGTCCATTTGCTTCTCTCTTCTTAAAACAAAGAACCCAGATTTTGAGCTAGACAATGCCACCAGCTAAAAGACTATATCCTATAGCCATGTAATTAAATTTTGTCTAGTGAAATATAAGTGGAAATGTTGTGTGCCACTTCAGAGAATTCTCCTTAAATATGGGGACCTATACTTCTTTTTTAAAAATACATTTTTATTAATTTCAGAGAGGAAGGAAGAGGGAGAGAGAGGTAGAAACATCAATGATGAGAGAGAATGATTGATTGGCTGCCTCCTGTACACTCCCCACTGGGGATCGAGCCCGCAACCCCGGGCATGTGCCCTTGACCTGAATCAAACCTAGGACCCTTTAGTCCACAAGTTGACACTCTACCCACTGAGCCAAACCGGCTAGGGCGGGGACCTATACTTCTTGACTCCTTCATCCTGCTGCCTGAAATACGGATATAATGGCTGGCGCTCAAGCAGACTTCCAAGAAATAATAGAACAGTGAGCTGGAAAGACTACAGGTCTCTGATGAGTTCACAGAGCCATTGTGCTAGCTCTGGACTTCTATTATGTGAAAGAGCAATAAACTTTCAACTTGTTAAAAATATCTTGTGTGTATGTGTGTTGGGGTGGAAATATTATTTATTTTGAGCCACATTCTAAATGATAATGCCAAGCACTGTCCCTCAGATATAAAGAAAAGGGACAGGACTTCTCAAAGTTGGGAAGAAAATTTGATGATAAAACTGCCAACAAAAAGCAAATTAAAATAACACAGGAATAGGGAATATGGAAGTCATTGTAAAAGAATTAATGAAGAAGTTTTAATTCACTTAAATATAAAACTAAGGACCATGTATTAATAACTGTGGGAATTATGGCTACAGAGCATAATGTAAGTGATATCACAGAAAGAATATGGTAGAAGAGTAAATATGCTAATTTTCTCATCTTGCATTACATAGGAACTATAGCTATGGTCTAAAATGAAATTTAAAGAAACACTTTTTACATAATGATTCCAGCCTCTTAGTATTTTTCATACTTTTAAAAGAAATTTAGTAACTAACAACTTTCATAGTGAAGAAACATTTATCTAAAATTCATCAATTCTTAGTTCTATTTCAATTTCCTTGACCTCCATTAAATGAAAGTCTAAAGTTACATATTTTTTGTTTTAAAATAGCATGTAGAGTATAATTCCAATTTTTTGTCTACCAATCTAACTCTCTCAGTCTACCTACATTTTTACCTATCTACCTACCTACTATCTTTCTATTTGTATATAGAAAGTCTTGAAAGATCTTCAACAAATGTCATTTGTTATAGGTTTAAATGGTTGAAATGGTTTCATTTTGGTATTTTAATAAGGATCATGTAGAAATTTAATAAAATATATTAACTATAAAAACTAAGTTTTTTCTTTTAACAAAGAAATTCTCCCACTTGTTTTCTGGAAATATTTTGTAACAATGCACAAATGAGAATGAACACCCAGGCATTAATCAAACTTATAGTTGAAGATTTTAATTTTATTATAATTATAAACATAGGTAGTAACTGTACAGTAGTGACTTTGGAAGAAAAGTCAATATCCACGCCTCTTGTTATATAGCTTCCTGAAGGCAATACTTTACAGTTATACTCTAATTTTATGTTTGTCAAAGGGAATTTTTAACCTCACAAGAAAATGTATTTGAAAATAACATAGATAGGAAATGTTTTATCCTCATTTCATAGATAGGTGAACAATCCCAGGTAACAGACCTAAATAGTGGTAAAGCTGGGATTAGAACTAAAATGTTCTAATTTCCAGACCAGATGTTCCCAGAGAAAGGCAGTAATTGTTATTTTCCCCTTGTTGACTACAACTGGTTTTCATGGCAATAAGATAACTAACACATACCCAACAGAGCCATTGATTCATAGAATTTTTGACTTGCAAGGCACCTTAGAGATGGTCTTATGTGGGGATTCTGCAGAGGGCCTGGGCAGCTCCCAAGCTGGAGGCCAGCTGATGTGCCTCTGGGCTCCATTTCAGCCCTTACCCAGTTTATTTTTTCTTATCTGATTTACATATTAATGTTCCACATAAGATTCCATTTGAAAAAGAGGCATGAATTCTACCCAAACCATCGATAGCCTAATCTTACAGAAATAGAAAGGTGATTTAACATAATCACTACAAAGTGAGGAAGTTTCAAAAAGTACCAACCAATTCATAGAATACGCAATCTCGGATCAAGCTTATTTTGAGACTGTCTGATATCATTCCACTTAGGATCAGCTGCTTTTCTGAATTCACACTTCTTTTTTTTCTAAACCACTTGATAACTAACTCAAGTGTACAGACTGTACAAATCTTATGTGGTCAAGAAATTGTAGATTTGATGCATGAACAAGAACCAGAGAAAAAATGTAAATGCCTTGCTTTATAATGGTTTGTATTCTAACTTTGAAATTTGTCTTAACCAGAAGCAGCTGTCTGCAGCTAAAAATGTGGATCCATTTTAAAGGTAGCAGGAATGTTCGTTATTAAATATAAATATCACTATGTTTCTGAAGTTGATGAAGGCAGTTAAAGGGAAGATGTAGGTATTTAACAATTTACATTTATCAAGTGCTTTATAGATTATAATCAGGAAAATAGTATTTGGTTCACTAGAAAAGGTTTTTAGAATGAGACACACCCAGCCTCAGGTTCTTTTCACCATTAGTAGCTGGGAAACCCCAGGCGAGCCTACTTAGCCCAACTGATGCTTGGCTTTATCATCTGGTAAATGGAACTACTGTGAGGATAAAGTATAATTACATATATTCAGTGCCTACTTCTTTCTCACTTAATTTTAATGTTCTTTCTTCCTTTTTCTTAGAAAGTTGGATGTGACATCTTTATAAATTGGACTTTTTAAATATACACGAATACAAGCTATAATATGGTAAATTATTGTTTTTCAATATTATTATGTATTGCTTTCAGGTATAATGTTATTTACCATATTCCCTATGCTGTACTTTACATCCCCATGACTATTCTGTAACTACCAATTTGTACTTCTCAATCCATTCACCTCTGTACCCACTTCCCCTACCCCTCCCTCCCTCTGGCAATCACCAGTCCAGTCTCTGTTTGTTTTGTTGTGGTAAAAAAATTTTTCTTTTATTGAATTTATTGGGGTGACACTGGTTAACAAAATTATACATGTTTCAGGTGCACAATTCCACAACACATCATCTGTACACTGTATTGTGTGTTCACCACCCCAAGTCAAATCTCCTTCCATCACCATTTATCCCTCCTATACCCTCTTTCACCTCCACTGTTCCCGAAATCACCAGTGTTGTGTCCATGAGGTTTTTTTCTATTTTTTTTCTTTTTTACTCAATCCCTCCACCCCTCTGCTCCTCAACTGCCCCTATCCCCGACAGCTGTCAGCCTGCTCTCTATGAATCTGTATATCAGGTAAAGTGTTATAGGGCGAATGCCAACTGGTTCCTTCAGACATTCCTTGCCCCTGATGTTCAGAAAAGCTCTGGAGCAGAAAGGGAGAGGTACAGGTACACAGGCCCAGTGCAAGGTGCCATCATGAAGCTGTGGGAGCCATAGAACTGGTCTCCAAGGCAGTGGCTGAAGGGGGCTGTGAGGATGTAAAGTGGCCCACGAGAGGCCTTCAATTCACCACCCAACTCTTCTGAACTAGCCTTTCTTGGGTTAAAGGCTAAAAATATACATTGCTGACAGGTTCCTAAGTAATTCTTATGGACACAGAAATTTCAAGAAGCACAGCTCTAGAGTGGTGTTTCTCAAATACTGGTCCACTGACCTGCTACATCACAATACCTTTGGAAGTTTTTTTAAAAAAAGAATAAATAGTATAAGACTCAAAATTGTATTTTCTAGGAGAAGGTATTTGACATAGACACTTAGGAATAGGTCCAAATACTTTAAGAATGAGCAGGTGGACCTAGTGACTTGCTTCTAACAAATCAAATATAGCAACGGTGATGGGATGTCACATTCCAGATTAGGTTACAATAAGACTGTGGCTTCTGTCTTGCTTGTTTAGTATGTGGCCTCTCTTGTTGACTTGCACTGAGGGAAGCCTGCTGCCATGTTGTGAGCTAACTATGGAGAAGCTCACAGGGAAAAGAACTGGGGGAGGCCTCTGGCCAACATCCAGTGAAGAACTGAAGCCTTCAGGCCAACAACCCATAAGGAATTGAATCCTGCCAACAACCCATCAGTGAGCATCTGAAGCCAATGAGTCAACAGCCCTGATGACATATTGATTGGGGTCTTATAAGACACCTTGAGACCGAGGCACCCAGCTAAGCTTCCTGATTCCTGATCTACAAAAACTATAAGGCAATACATGTTTGCTGTTTAAAACCTCTAATTTGGGGGATAATTTGTTACCCACCAAAGGATAATTAATACAGGAATGCTTATTGCAAATATCTTTACCAGTTTTTAATATTTTGGCATAAAAGAATGTCTTAGTCATATGGGATATTCTTTTATATACAGGGTGTATACCCTACTAAAAGCTGGTAGCTCATTTGATGTTTCTTTTCAGTTAACCCATTGGAATTAATAATTATTCAAAGTGTGCATACATTTTTGGGGGGACACCCTATATAAGGAACACCTTATTCCTGGATATTGTCAATAAATAAAAAACTCACTGTGCAATACAAAGTTTGACAAGTTAGGATTCAAGGTAGCCAAAGATAGGATCTTCCTGAGATAATTAGGTGGTGATACTGGGGAGCAAAGAGTTTCACCAAAGAGAAATTAATAAGAAAATATTAAAAGGGCTTGCTGACTTCATCAGTTCTGCTCCAACTATTACAGTCTAAATAATCACTCTAGCTACAGAAGGAGAAAATCAAATTATTGACATTCCTAATGTTACAGCCATGCATCCAGGTTTACCCAACTTTGGTAGAGACATAAAGTACCATTTAGCATGGCTCCTTCAACTCAGGTGGTCTGACTCTAGTTCAGTGGTTCTCAACCTTGGCTGCACATTAGAATCACCTGGGAATCTTTTTAAAATCCTGATTTCTGGGCCTCATCCTCCGGAAATTCTGTTTCTTTGTTACTAATGTTGTGGCCCCACCCCATAACAAAGAAACAGAATTTCCGGAAGATGAGGCCCAGAAATCAGGATTTTAAAAAGCTTCCCAGGTGATTCTAATGTGCAGCCAAGGTTGAGAGCCACCGCGAGTCTAGTTACTGCTATAATTAATTCTACTCATTCTATTTACCTGACAGAATTTTCTTTGGGCTTCCAAATGGCCCTGGCTTCTTCTAGAATCATCAGCTGGAAGTCCTGAAAGCCATTCAAACCCTTTGCATTTGTGCTTGACCTGATTATTGCAGTTTCAGAACACTGGGTATAATTTCCCCTTTTGGCATCTGTTGTCTCTATTTCCACATTGAAAAGGATTCAAGCAGTCAAAAGAGTACCTGATTGTATTTATTCATGGGTTGTTTTTGCAGTGCATTTATTTCCTCGATGCTCTAGTCAGCAGTGTTAATAGAGTGTTTTCCAAAACACAGCGCATGAAGGTGCCCATTTCCAGGTTTGTGGCATCTGTTAGCGGATGTCATAAACGATGGTGCTGAGGCAGTAAACAAAGAAGCCCTCTATTCATCTGCACCTTGGCATGCTCCCCTGAAGATGTGATTACTTTGCATTTTCCTCATAATTCCTTGCAAATGGTTCAAGGTTTCTAGTGTGACTAGGATAATATCTAAGTAGCAACTTCAGACGATGGCTTAGTTTTGCTATTTGGGATACTGGCTACCTTCCAGCAATTTCTAATACCAGAACAATGCCTCCAGGATTAGCAGCATCAAAGTGTTATCAGTGAGGTGTTCTCTGAATCCCTACTGAGCTTGTCAGGTTTAGTATGTGGCCCCTTTTTCATCAAAGTATCTTGAGGGTTGAGAAGAGGGAAGTTTACCTGCAAGGAGTTTCCAGTCTAGCAGGTGAGATACATTTGTGAACAACAAAACAAGCTGGCTATTATAAATAAAATTTCAGAGCCAAAATAAAGCACCCCAATTGGAAAAATCATACAGTTTAAATATTTGTTAAAATGCAATAAATAAAATGAAATTAATTTCCAATATTATCAATAATAGTTGTTTCCATAACAGAAATGAGTAGAGTTGCCTGGACCTGAAAAGTGAACAAAAACAGAAGAAACTCTTTTCTCCATTTCCTTTCCCTGATTTATGTATTAAACTTATTTCTTAAATAAATATTTAAATAAGCAAGTGACCTGGTTTCTTTCAGTCTATTCTCTGCCCTGCCTTCTTGGCACAGGGCTTGGTGCTGAACACCTACATGCACATGTACTATGAACAAAGCA
The DNA here is from genome assembly GCF_000412655.1 of Myotis brandtii. Lineage (NCBI taxonomy): Eukaryota > Metazoa > Chordata > Mammalia > Chiroptera > Vespertilionidae > Myotis > Myotis brandtii. The sequence goes on from NW_005357115.1 coordinate 7,757,544, forward strand.
TCCACCTAGATAGATCCAGCAATTACAATCATTTTTGTTGTTTTGTTTTACTTCACTCTTTTAATAAAACCTCTAATTAAAGGTGCTAAAATGTATAGTTTTAAGTTGAACTAAAGAGAGTACTTTTTAAATAAATTGCAGTATAAAACTTTTAGACCAAGATAACAGAGAGTATATTTTTTATTTCATCTCTATACAGTAAAACAGGGTTCACATTCCATTATGCAGCGAGGCTAACGTTTGTGTGTCTCCATTCTAAAAGCAAGTTTCAGAGTAAATCTTCTATAGGTGTCTGTACAGGTGTACCTCATTTTATTTGCCCTTGACAGATGCAGCATTTAATTTTTTTCCCCATAAAGCAAAGGCAAGATCCTCCACTATCGAAAAGATTATGACTTGCTTTATTGTGGTGGTCTGGAACCAAACCTGCAATATTTCTGAGGTATGCCTATGTTCAGTTTCTCTGGGGCCAACCTGATTTGCAAGGTTTAAAGATTACAAAATGACCAGAAGCTTTCAAAAGCCTGGATTTCACTGGCCTTTTAAATTCTTAAACTGTCCATTTTCTCACATTAATCAAACATTCAGGTCATGGCAACCCAAACCCACAAATACACGCGTTCCTATCAGGTTGTTTACATCTGCTTTGAAGGTCTTTTTAGTTAACCTTTTTCCTGACCCACCCCACAATTTCCTCTAGTTTGTTATTTGACAGACTATCCAAATACTTTACCTAAGTCATTTGCTTCCTTCCTCCTGAAAGTTTTTTACTGCTGCCACCAGCCCCCCCTTTTTTTTTTCTGAGCAACAATGAAGGTTTTCTGCAGTCTGGGCTCTGCAGCACTTGGTCTGAAATTAGAGCTCTTACTTAGTAAAATTGGCGTTTGAACTGCTTGTTGGGGGACAGGAGCAGGTATGAATTATAAACTCAGCCATAGAGGTGTAACATAATTAATTGTGAGTACTTAGAGTAACTACATTTAAAGCTAATAAAACATTTCAAGGGAAGGGCCTTCTAGGCCTGTTATAATGAATGGTAAACTGTTTTCATTTCAATTAACCTATCAATTGTTTCTGTGAAAAGAGTTCATTCTCTAAAATACTTTCATTATTTCCCTCTGAAAACTTCCCCTTTTAGTAAATTGTTTAATAAATCTTATTCTCTGAAATGGCACAAAGGCAAAGTCAAAAGATCACAAACTCCAAATTAGCCGATTCTGAACCTAAGGGCTGGAGACATCCTTTGACTTGCCCAAGGCAGAGGTCGGTGTACTTTAGTTTTCCCAAGGAGCACCAAAGATTTCCCCCACCTCCTTCCCCTAAAGCAGTGGTTCTCAACCTTACTAATGCTGCAACACCTTAATACAGTTCCCCATGTTGTGGTGACCCCCAATTTCATTGTTACAAATTGAACATAATTAAAGCATAGTGATTAATCACAAAAACAATATGTAATTATATATGTGTTTTCCGATGGTCTTAGGCGACCCCTGTGAAAGGGTCATTAGACCCCTAAAGGGGTCGCGACCCACAGGTTGAGAACAGCTGCAAAACAAACCTAAAGAAATCCTTTCTTTTTTATCACTCCTTTCTTTGGGCCCTAAAATCTAGGGCATTACTCAATATTTGCCTATTTCTGCCCTGGAAAATTCCCAATGTTAATGTAGGCCATATCGTAGCTAGTATACTAGTTTCTCAATTCAACTTTGCTAAAGAATTTCCCAATGTGAAAACAGCATCAAGAAGTGTTTATAAACTGCCAGCTAAAAGAGACCTGGGAACATTAGCATTGAGTCCTAAACCAATTTTTCTGGAGACCAGCTACTGAAATTGGAAGATGGTTGGATAGTCTGAGATATAACCCATGTTGACAGACTATAGCTCTATGTCATAAACATCCCAGCTGACCACTACTCACATACTCTGGACTTGATAATAGAACTATCAATGATTAAAGCCACCTTTGAGCTCAATGACAATAGGGTCTGAATGTAGGCCATATGTCATGAAATGTGAATTTAACTCTGTCCCCATCATTATTTACAATCTATGTTACAAATCAATTTAGTGGAATGGCTTTACAGGCTAATGGAACCTTCTGATGGGGCACATGAATTCCATCATATGTTATTCTATAGGTAAGTTCTACTCTTTTTAATTTCAAAAGCTTTTTAAATTTTATGACTACTCTTTTGACATGTAAATATCTCTTTCAGAGGTTATTACAATCTTTTATCAGATGACATATTATAAACAGTTAATATTTTAGCAGAGGTTGGTCAGGAAGAGAAGGAAAAGCTGAGGCTGATGATAGAGGATAAAGGGCACCAAAACAACTTTTATTACCCTTCCCAAACTACCCTCTTTTGAAGAGTTCCCACCCTTCAATTGTCCATGCTTACTAGGACTACCTTAATTCTGCTTGCAATTACACCTGATGACCATCTCTGTAGTGAGGCTGGTGGTTTTCCTGAACACAATGTCAAGCTTCACAATTTGGATGAAGAACAAGGGCAACCTTACTACTTGCTAGTCTTCAATCTAAGGCACGTTCATCGGTCTACCATTGGTAAATGAATCCATTATTGCTTAACTTTCTGAAAGTATTCAGCTGACAAGCTGTAATTTCCACTTGAGATTCTCATCTACACAGAAAAGTACAACACATGATTTCTGTTTGCTTTCCTCTTTTCATAGGAATCGATAATATCAAAACACTCCCTGAAATGCCAGAAGGCTGGAAATTTGCATTTTGAAAATAACAAAAATAAGGGAGGGCCCATTTAAAATTTTCTTGTTGGCAGTTCAAAATGTCTAACCCTGCCACTAATTGAATTAACAGACAAAATGAGTCCCAAATAGCTGAATTGCTGGTACAAAGGAAGGAAATTGTAAATACCAACTGTGGCCTTGTGACTAGTTGCAGAAACAAGGACTATAGCAGTCATCCATATTTTCTTCCTAATGCACACATAATTATAGATAACAAGTATCCACTCTTCCTTACTATTTCATATAAGATATGTTGGTGGTAGTTAATTTTATAATTTAGTTCTTAGGTTACATGATATCCAGGAGAGAGTGTTCCTGAACTAGAAAAATGAACTTTACCCAGAGAGAGGTACAAGTGTTGGTGACAGTGGGAATGACACCAGGTGATTGTGTCATGTTAGACTGTGTATATGTTAGACTGGTGGGGTCAGATCGGACCTGGGTTCAGCAAACTCGGTACTTGAGTTCTGGCTAGGAAAGAATTCAGAGCCAAGACTCAAACTATAAGAAAACATTTGTTTAGAAAATCACAGAGGTAGAAGTAATTCATAGAAGAAATGTTAGAAAAACAATTTATAGAGGCAAAGGAAGGACCCTTGGAGCTTATAAGCAGGAAGGTCAAGGTGACATGAAGGAGGCTGGGAGGGAGGGGGAAGCAAAAGGCGCTGGCATGCTCCCAAGAGGGAGAGTGCACTGGGTCCTCATCCTACGAGTTTCAAGGGTGGAGATTTTATGAGAGGTCCCAGGGGAAGATCTCAATATAATATTTCATTCAGGGTCAGGATCTCCACTTATTGATTGGTCGGAGCCAGGGCAGGGGTCATTATTCAATGCAACTTGTCCTAACTCAGCCTTGGTGTCACTTGTCTGGTTTTGCTGCTTTTCTGGGCCTGGAGCTGAAATACAACTGAGGCCTAGATGTTATCTCTAGGGAGGAAAGGTCAGGAGTTCTAAACTGAATGACCAGAGATATGAAAGGTCAGGGGGTCCAAACCACATGACCAGTGGTGATATGCTAGGGGATGAAAGGTCACCCTGGGGATGAGTTCCCACCCTTCAATTGTCCATGCTTACTAGGCAGCAAGGGCTTTCTACCCTGGTGACCTTCTGTACCTTGCCCAATGTCCTTGCTCTGCTCATGTCTGTCTGCCTACCACACAAGGAAGACAACTTTTTAATTTCCCCTTCAGAGATACTGAAAACGTTTTCATTTGCACAAAGGATCATTGCATTTTGTTAGCTGAAAGCATGTTAGACTGCTATTGTTTAGACATTAAAGTATGGTTAGAAGGTTATGTATAGATGTTGAATAGTTAAAGGGGTTGACTATGATAGCTTTGGTGAGTCACTTTTAGCATGTATTCCAAACTCCTTAGAGAGGGCCTTCTTGTAGTGCAGAAACTGGAGAGTTAAAAAGCATATTTCTGATTTCCTGACTCCTCAGTTAAGATAGTTGCTTGAATACACACATCTAACTTTGCTTCCTCTTGAAACCCTAAAAAAGTACAATAAAGAGATTTTTTTTAAAAAAAAATCAACCCTCAGGGGCTGGAACAATAATATTTTGGAAGCTGCATAGTAGCAGTGAGGAAGCAGAGTACAAACCAATTTACATTGTGGAATTCTCAATAGGTTCAAGAACTCGTTGTACTAGATAATACTGGAGCTGGGGTGAAGAGGCATCATGCTGAAATAAGGAGGGTCAAGTGAAAGATGTTTGAGAAGCAATTAGACCCCTAGAACTTCTTCTCCATTCCACACTGCTGGGTAACTGCCCTCCTTTATCCTGGCAGAGCTTGGGGGAGTATTCCCCATGGAGGTAAAAGAAGATGCCAGGACTAGAGGACTAGGGAATGCCAGGCCCCACTGAAGGCAGGGCCCTGTACCAACAAATGGCCTACCATATGTCCTAAAGGCAAACCTCTAGCTTGGTAAATCCCACCCACTTGTTCAGAGCTGCCAGTGTTTTGATTCCTCACTTGTTTTTTTAGTTTTTTAAAATGTTTTTTGAGGTATAATTTATGTATAGTATTGAAATGCAAAGCTCGCCCTAGCTGGTTTGGTTCAGTGGATAGAATGTCGGACTGCGGACCAAAGGGTCCCAGGTTTAATTCCAGTCAAGGGCACCTACCTCGGTTGCAGGCTCCGCCCCGGCCCGGGCCCAGGTCGGTGTGAGTACAGGAGGCAACCAATTGATGTGTTTATCTCACATCGATATTTCTCTCCGTCTTTCCCTCTCTCTTCTATTCTCTCTGAAAATCAATGGAAAAATATCCTCAGGTGAGGGTTAAAAACAAAAAAACAAAGATCTTAAATGTACTTGAGCAGTTTTGGTAAATGTGCACATCTGTGTAACTCATACCCCTCACACAATATGGACTATTTCAACACCCCAGAAAATCAGTCCCTTACTTTATATTATTAACAGACAGCTAACAATTACAAGATATCTGAGGAAAGACCCTAACATGGAAGATATAGAACAAAGCAAACAAATATGGGGGGGAAAAAACAACTTAGAGGGAAGAGTCCTTTGAGGAACAATAAAACATACTTTAAAAAATTATATTAATATCATTAGGAAGTTGAGAAGAGTCTGCACACCAAATGCAATGAAAAAATTCAAAGAACAAAAAGGTGTCTTAAAAATTAAAAACAGCAATGAAAAAACTTAATAGAAATTTTGGAAGATAAAGTTGAAAAATTTTCCCAAAAAATAGAGTGAAAAGACTAAAAAAGGAAACTAGAAAAATGATAAGAAAAGTGGAGCCCAGTCAGAAAATCCAACATCTAAATAACAGAGGGGAGGAAAGCAGCAATGAATAATTTAAGAGAATACATAGGGTTTCTAGACTGAAAGGACCTACTGGATGTCCAAGAGAATTGATGAAAATTAGACTCACACAGAGGCATAGCATTATAAAATTTCACTGTGAACAAAGAAGAAATTCTACTAAAAAAATGGTCACATGGCAAGAATCAGAATAGCTTTACATTTCTCAACAGCAGCACTTAAAACTAGAAGTCAATGGCAATACTGAAGGAAAAATATTCCTAATCTAGAATTCCATATCATCACTTTATCAATTAAGTAACAAGATAGAATAAAAACACTTTCAGATATTTAAGATCTCAAAAAATTTATCCTATAATACCCTTTTCCAAAAAAAACTGCTAGAAAAAAAATATGAAGGGAGTAAAGCAAGAAGGAATATATATGGGTCACATGAAACAGAGGATTCAACACAGGAGAGAGGCAAAGGGAATCTGCCAGATATGGAGAAGATGGAGCCCGTGATGAGGGCTCTACACAAAGCATAAGATATCTTTTTAGAAAATCTGAGGCCAAGGACAGCCCATATCCATAGATGACCTTGCCTCCAGAGTAACTACATAGGCACAGTGAAAGCCCATGTATGGACAATAAAGATGAATTGATGAGGCAACAACAAAGAATGTTTCTAACACAATGGTACACTGAAGGCTGGGGTCTCTCTATGTCTTGGAAAAACTTTCCTGGTCTTCATTGACTATAATGTAAATAAAATAAAATGAAATAAAAATCTGCCAAAGAAGAGAAATTCTACATATTAACTTATATGCTCATATGTCATGTGTGGTTCTATATGCATATGTGTGTGTCTATGCCCTTGTATATACATAGAATATCTCTGGATGAAGAAAACCTACTTTCCACTATCTACCTTTTTATATTTTTATCTCTTTACTCTGTACATTAGCTATTCAAAAAAATGAACTAATGAATAAAATATTTTCTTTTAAAAATGACAAACAACATACCCATTGACTGAGTGACTTTACTTTCAGGAATTTATCCTATGGATATACTTGTACACATGTGAAGTTATGTAAATACAAGGCCATTCATTTTAACATTACTTGTGATAGCAAAGAACTGAATTCTGCCTAAATGTCCACTAAGTGGGAAATGGTAAGATGAATTATGTACATATACTATATGTAATGTACATAATTATATACAGTCATTTAAAAAAAGAAGAATGTAAAAGCCCATTGTGTTGCTATAGAATAATATCCAAGATATTCTATTAAATTAAAAAAGGCAAGATGTAGAAAAGAGTATAACTTATTATAAAAATATAGGGAGAAAAATGTCTCTGACCCCTGCAACAGATCACCTGTTATATGTTGTCATTGTATTCTGTGCTTTACCTTTGTGATACTTATGACAATAATAATGATTATTTGTGTCAAAAAAATAAAATCTCACACTTCTCATGCTCCCTGGCAGCTGGTTCTGGTATGAAATAGATTGCACCAATTCAGTGCATTATGAAAGATTTTGAAAGCAGAAGGGGTAGGCACCACCTTCTCATGTTCTTAGCTGTTGCTGCTAACAGTCATGGTCATGGAATTATCAGGGTTTTCTGCAACAGTGTCCTAGTGTCCAGAGATTAGCTTCACAGATATCAAAAGGTAGTTAAAATGGAAGCTTCCTGATCCCTGGATCAGAGTCTTAGTGGTGTGTTCTTGAACTCAACACTTCCAGAGCAAGGTCCTGATTCCCCACTTTCCTGATATTCTGGAGGTCATCTGAAAGGACCCAGTTTATCCCACTCCTATAAGCCTCCCCAACAATTCTGTAAGCACCTAATTCCCCATATTTAATGTGCTTATGCTTGAAATAGGTAGTGATTTGTTTCCTGCAACTTAACTTTAACTGATAGACTTGATAATATGGACTTTTAACATAAAGAAACATGAATCTTATTTTAGAATCATAAAAGTAATTTATCTATCCTGTACACTATATGCTACCAAAGTGGGTGTTAAAGGGTTTAAAAACTGAGAATTACCTATGATATTCTGTTCTGCATGTGCTAATAGCTACATGCATGTCAAAACATACATTGTAAATCAGGGGAAGCATGTTTAACTTCATTTTTAAAGTTTATCCAGAACATAGAATGAGTGAATAAGAATTAAGAATTATTTTCAATAAATGAATATAACTTAAATTGATGAAAATGAACATGACTAGCACATGGGCCTTGGCTTACTCTACTTTCCAAGAAATGTCTGATGACATCAATTAAAAGGTATGTCAGAAACAACTGGGTGATTCAGATTTCACTCTCCTTGGCTCAGTGTCCTGGAATGATTCTCAGCAGGCTGGAAAACCCATTAAAACATTTCAGGGCCCATAACAATAACAGGCTCATTACTTTTTAATCACAGTAATACTGTGGAAAATGATGACAGTTCTGAATTTAGTCTCTTTTTACATTGTTTGCCATGTGAATTTGATAGTGAATGAGTAAAAGGGAGTGATACAAGAGCAATTATAGACTCTGAGTACCACTGAGCACACACTTGGTTTTTTTTTCTGATGCAGCATTTTATATTTACATTTAATCCAGTGATATCTTTGTGTGTGCTTTTAGAAAAGAAGCATTTGGAAGTGGTGGTGGATAAGAAGGAATGACTGAGAATCACAGCTCTCTGCAAATGCAGACACACAAATATACAATTTTCCGGCAGATAACAAACAGCAACAAACATCTGATTCTGAGTTTTCAGAGATATACTCAACATTAATGAGGTCACCATTGAAGGCAGAATGAGAATTACTTTGACTCTCAGGCCTGTTAAAGACTGATTAGAGCTTTCCAATTCTTAACCATATGTGAAATATCCACTTGGTGGATTGCTATTTCCTTGAAATTCAACCAGCATAACCCCAAGTGACTTGTTCTGCCTGAGGTATATTTAGGAAATACTAACTTATTTAAATATAGACGACACAAAACCTTATGAGGTGATTATGTTCAAAATATATCTAATACCATTGCTAAAACTAAAAGGAAATGTTTTTTGGATCATCCAAAATTAGTTTTGAAATTAAAATTATTTTGAGCTGGCAGGGCTCTTGAACACTTCTTGTCCAATTGTTTCATTTCATAGCTGAGAACACAATTGTAGTGAGGTTTACTGACTTACCCAGAGTAGCAGTTAATTGTGAAATTAAAAATGTTTAAATCATAGATTCTCTTCCATTAGCCTGTGTGTAAGTTTTTGGAAATATTTTTAGAATTATCTGCAATATGGGGGAAATGACCCACACTGAAGCTCCCTAAGAACAGAACTGGACTCAGAGGTGTGAGCTGATGGGGTGACAGAGTATGTGGCTGGGGCATGAGGCCTGCCAAATGTTCCTTCACTCAGCTTTGTTGTCAGTACTACAAGGAGTCTTCAAAATCTGCCCTCACTCTATTATTTTATAACTCACTCAGATTGCTTATTACCTTTATACAATCTCTTTCCTGCAAGTAAAACTTGTATAGTTCCCCTTCAGTTGCCTTTTGTGAACTATGTTACCTTAGGGAGGAGCTGGACCTATTCAGGACTCTGGAAAGACTCCCTTCAGTCTAGCAGAGAGAATGCACTGCAGTTCCAGAAGAAAGTAAGGTTTGCAGTGTATAGTTATTGCTGCCAAGGAGCCGAGGTCAGAAGTCATGAGAATTTACACCACTGAAACTGTTCAAGAGTTCTCCAGTGGGGCTCTGCTAGGAGTGACCAGATAGAATGAGATGAAGAAGTGTCCATGCAGCCAGAAAACAAATTCCAGAAGCTCACCTCAGTACCACTGGCTGCCTTTCAAGATAAAGACCCACAATTGGGGCCTTAAATATATTTGAAGATGTACTCAGATTTAATTTTAAATATATTTTTATTGATTTCACAGAGGAAGGGAGAGGAAGAGAAATAGAAACATTAATGATGAGAGAGAATCATTGATTGGTTGCCTCCTGTACGTCCACACTGGGGATGGATCCCATAACCCGGGCATGTGCCCTCACCAGGAATCAAACCTTGACCTCCTGGTTCATAGGTTGATGCTCAAACACTGAGCAAATCACACCCATTAGGATGGCTACTATCAAAATAAACTAAGAAAAAAATGTGTTAGTGAGGATGTGCAGAAATTATAACCCTTGTACACTGCTGTGGGGAATGTAAAAAAGTAAAGCTATTATTCATAGTATGGCAGTTCCCCCCCAAATTTAAAATTATAATTACCATATGATCCAGCAATTTCACTTCTGGATATATATCCAAAAGAAGTAAAAGCAAAAGCTTCACATGCTAAAGTGTTTAGAGATGAAGTATATTGATGTCTGTCAATGTATCAAAAATATCAGATGGGGTTGACAAACAGACAAAGGGATAGAAAAATGGATAATTGTGTGAGAAGGCAAATATAGTAAAATTTTAATTATAGAATTGAGATAGCTATATGAATATTCACTATATAATTCAAATTTTCTGAAAATTTTCATAATACATATAAATAATTTATAATTACTTAATAATATATAATGAATACTAATAAATAAAAATTTAAAAATAGTAACTAATAAAACATTTGAAATTTTTATAATAAAATGTTGAGGGAGAAAAAAGTGGCACATTAGTCCCTCCAAGGCCAACCCAGCCTAGGAAACTAATGCTCAGAGAGCATGTCTGATCCTATTATCCCATTAAGATCCCTAAGGATTCCCTGCACAATAAAATCTGAGTTCTTTGGCTTGGCATACAACACTCTTCATAATTTATCCTCTGACCTGCTCTCTGACCACATCTTCAATTCTTCAAGCATAAGCACAGAGTTGTAATGACATACGTGGGCAATTAAGCCGGCTAATAATTTGGTACCCCTTCAATATGATATTTCTTAAACTAATTTTTACTTATCAAAGCAATATATATATATACATAATTTAAAAGGTCAAGTAATATCAAAAGGCTTGTAACAAAAAACAGCAATATTTTCACACAGCTCTGTCCCACCCCACCATCCTATTATCCAGAGATCATCATTTCCAGCTTTTATAGTTGTTTCTATTTGCCTCCAAGTTTCTGGGTGTGTGATTCTCTCTATTCATCAAGTTAGATATTATCTATTGATTTCCTTTCATTGTAGGTGAGGCAATTAGATCTCTTCCTCTTCCCCTATCTATTCCTCCATCCTCCCAACCTAGTTGTATCATATTTTTTAGTTAGGCTCATATTCAGTGTTATTTAATCTGACCATAAGTACTGTTTGCTAATGAGTCAATAGGTGTATGGTGATTGCATTTTTCTTGTTGTATATTTTTGGTTCCTCCTGAAGTCGAAAACTGCCTCTGTTTTTTCATTTCCTTAGATTTCATTGAACTAAATGTAAGTGTTCCCACACCCACCAACAGTTCTATTAAATGCTTCTCACTAAAAAATTTCACATGACCAGACCTGTTAGATAATCTAGTAGTTCTGTTTTGTTCCCCACTTAATTTATACAAGTCATTTTCAGGCCTACCACATCACCTAGTCTATGTGAGGTCTTTTGGGACTTTCTTTGCCATGATCTTGGAGATGCCCTTTGTCTCACTCCTGTGTTGGATCCCTTGTTCTCTGGATACACTGTGTTCTTTCTTGGTTTATTTCCTCATTTGGTGAAACATATCATTTGGCAATTTCTTGGGAAAGGATATGTGAAAGAAACATCTTTTTTAGATTTTGCATGTATGAAAATGTGTATCCTATCATCACACATGATCAATGGTTTGTTTGGGTGGAAGGTGTAGAATTCTAGATTGAAAATAACTTTTATTCAGACTTTTAATGGCATTACTCCATTAGCTTCTAGTTGTCAATGTTGTTGCTGAGAAGTACAGTGATACTTTTTTTCCCAATCCTTTGGAATGATTTTTTTCTTTCTCTCTGAAAGGATTTTTTTTCTCTCTCTGAGTTTTTGTTATTGTTCTAGTTTCTAACTTCTACATCAGAAATTTTCCTCAGATCTCCAGTGATCCATTTAAAACTTAAAATGAAGTACTTAAGAGCTGTTTGGCACCTGTTTATATGAGGATGGACCTACCTTCTGGTGACCTGTAATATGAGCAGGGGGCTAGCCAACTTTTTCACTTGATTTCAGCTACTGATTTTCCCTAGATTTCAGCTACTGATGGTGTTCAGTTTCTCCTATGGGAGGAGGGCAGGGAGGTAATGCCATTAAACCTGGCCCTGAAGTCCTCATTTCCCTCTTTTTAGACTCGAATGCCTCACTGCCAGCTCTCCTCTGTACCTGATTTCCTGAGACTTTCTAGCTCAGCTTCTCCAGAGCTCCTACTCTCACCTTTGAGGGTGGGGAAAAGTTAGCTCCCTTAAAGAGTAAGTGGGATCCTAGAAGTCTATCTGTTCCTTACACACCCTTAAACATCTTTCCACTCCCTCTGCTCCCCTCTGCCTTCCAGGTACTTGGTGACACTGATTCCTGAGCCTTTCTGCAGTTGGGTGGAATGAATCAGCTCCTTCTGCTTAACATGGCCCCATGCAGGAACTTTAGTTTGACCTTCTTCCTCTTTGGTTCAGAGTGACAATTGTCTCCTAGTTTTACTAAAGATAAATTCTATGTTTCTTATTCTTGTTCTTATTGTTTTAGGACAATTTTTGAGGGGGAGAAAGGGAGAGCAGAATTATCTTTATTCTGTCATCCTAAAATTGAAAGCCTTCCAAATGAATATTGTATTAAGAAAAAAAACCTGGCCCTGAAGTCCTCACTTCCAGTTTTTCCTCCTGTGTTTCTCCTTTACTTTCATACTACTACCACACTCACACAACACTTCTGATGCCAGATATGTGTGTGTGTGTGGGTGAGGGGGGGGGGTAGTTTCCCACACCAAACAGTTTTGTGACACTAGCTGGGTGTCTTACAATTTAACTCAATTCTGACATTATCTACCTGGAGACAGCATCATATCCCACAAATTAAGGGCCCAGTCTCATGAGACTGCTCCCCCATCCACATTTTATTTTATTTTTATTCTCCCCCCCCCAACCACATTTTAGATGACAATCACAAGTAGTAGGTCTCCAGGTTACCTACAACTTCCGACTGACTTGGCTACACATTTCAAGTTCCCATGATCCTCTTCCCTTTGGATTCTATTATTTGCTAGAGCGCTCACAGAACTCAGAGAAACACTTATGTTTACCATCCTATTAAAATATATGATAAAGGATACAGATGAACAGCCAGATAGAGAGATACAAATAGGGTGAGATCTGGGAAGGTCCTGAGAGCAGAAATTCAGAGGGTATCTCACTCTCCAAGTATGTGGATGTGTTTACTGACTTGGAAGCTCTCAGAACTCTGTACTTTTGGGAGTTTTATGGAGGCTTCATCATGCAGGCATGATCAATGATTAACTCCATTTCCAGCCTCTCTCTGGAGAATGGAAGGTTAAGCTGAAATTTCCAAACTTTAATCACAGCTTGGTCTTTCTGATGACCAGCCCCCATCTAGGAGCCCACCAAGAGTTACTGCTATGACCCAGGAAATTCTAAGGGATTTAGGAACCGAGGTCAAAGACCAAATATTAGAACAAAGGATGCTCCTAGTACTCTTATCACTCAGGAAATTACAACGGTTTTAGGAGCTCTGTGCCAAGAACTAGAGGCAAAGACCAATATATAATTCTTCTATTTTCTTACAGATATTTTTTATTATTTGTCCAAGAAGTTTTCAGATGAAAGGCTGAGGACCAACAGTGGTAAACAAGCTGAGCTCTGCCTGACCGGCGTGGCTCAGCAGTTGAGTATCGACCTATGAACCAAGGGGTCACGGTTCGATTCCAAGTCAGGACACATGCCTGCATTGCAGGCTCAATCCCCAGTGTGGGGCGTGCAGGAAGCAGCCAATCAATGATTCTCTCTCATCATTGATGTTTCTATCTCTCCCTCCCTTCCTCTCTGAAATCAATAAAAGTATTTTTTTTTAAAAGAAGCTGAGCTCGGCCTCTATTACTAAGTCTTATAACTTGAACTAGGTCAAAGGGGAATGCACTTGCCTGTATAATCAAATAACTGAAAATACAGGGATGATTGGCTGGGTCTCATTAGAACTAGGCACTAAATTCTCTGAGGACTCTACATTCTCCAAGTGGTGAGGAATGACTTGTGCTCATACCTGGACATTAGTACCATCAGAGAGGAAAGAGCTGCTATCTATCACTCACCTACTGGAAGAAAAAATACCTAGACAAATTCTCTGACTGTCTCAGCTTGCTTCGTGGACTTGCCCTACAGTGGCCTGGGACATTCCATTTGAACTACAGGAATGAGGGAGAAAAGTGCCAAGTCCTGAAAGGAAAGGGAACACCAATGTTACGTGGGGACATTATTGGTGTCCTGCACATTTACTGAACTGTCAACCTATAGCTCACAGCTGCCCTAAATGGACTTTTCCTTTGATGAGGTAGCTAGAAAATATAAGGTTCCTCTATTGCTTCACTCCCTAAACATCTATGAGCATCTAGTATATGCCACTGGATACTAGGAATAAAAATATAAATAAGATCCAGCTGCTGACCTCAAGGAGCTCATAGTCTAATTGTCAAGAGAGCCATGTAAACAAGTAATTGCAGGTGAGTATAGCAATCCAGATGCTTAAAAGACATGGAGAGAAAGGAGGCTGTAATTTCCTTCATAGGAGCAGTATTTGGGAGTGGTGATACAAGCTGGGTTTTGAAAAACATAAATATGAGATAACCAGCCAAATAGAAAGAGGGAAGAAATTCCAAGCAGAAAAAAAAAAACATCTGCTAAGGCTCACTTATTTATTTGTTCAAAATATTTATTGATTACTATTAGATACTGTACTTTAAGTAGTCACTAGGGATACAATTCTGAACAAAACAGACATAGTCCCTGTTTTTGACATTTGCAGTATGATGATGCCAGATAATCAAATTATCAAACAAATAAATATCTAATTACAAACTATGTTAATTGCCACAGAAGGAAAGTTTATGGTACTATAAGAACCCAACAGGGTTGATAAGAATGGGATGGGGATGTGGAGGGAGGAATCACAACATGGAGTATCCTGGGATCCATAACCACTTCCATATGGCTGAATAAGAACAGATGGCCCAGCTGTCTTGGACAGGGAAGCAACCTATTGCTCCCATTTTACCCTTAGGATTGTTCCATACTTATAAATAGTTCTTCAAAACCCATGGACAGAGAATTGTGAATTCTAGAGTTTTTTCCTTCTTCAGAAAACTTAGCTTTTCTGAGAATTTCAAACTTCCTTTTGAAAACTATGGATACTTAAGTCAGACCTCATTTGTCATATTGCTACCCACTGCCTCCTTCAAATTGTTCGAGTCCATCTGGAGTTTCTCAAAATCCTTCAGTGAGTTTTCTTTTATTGTTTTATTTTTTAAAAAACTTCTCCAAACAACTGTGTCATCAAACTGCCTTCTCCAATGTAGGGGTTTTATTTGTGTGTTTTTTTCAAATTTAAGATTAATTTTTAAAAGTATACATCTATATATATAAAAGGCTAATATGCTAAGTGTCCCTCCTTCTGTCTGACCAGTTGCTATGATGCACACTGACCACCAGGGGGCAGACTCTCAACACAGGAGCTGCTGCGCTGCAGTGACTTGGCAGCTCCCCAAAACCAGAGAGGAGGGAGCCCGATTCCTCACGTGGGACCGCATGATTCCATCTTCAGCCGTGGGTTATGTTGTTGCTGGAGCACTGTTGCCCCCGAATCTGGTTTACTGCACACTTGCGTTTGCGTTCCACACCCTATATGACAGCAACTTTGCAGAGTGACCTCTTGCACTCAGGGACCCCTCGGGGGTTTCAGAGAGCCAGTTTTGGCCTGATCCCTGAAGGCCAGGCCAAGGGACCCCACCTGCTGGAGGGACCCTGCTCACTCTGCAGACACCTGGGAGGGACTGTGGGAGGTTGGCTCCAGGCCATGTCCTGCCTCTCTTGCCCAGTCCCGCCCCGCCGCCCACCTTCTAATTAATTTCCTTTCAATGTGCACGAATCCATGCACTTGGTCATTTGTTTCATATGAAAGTTTTATCTCATAAAACGTTTATAATTTCTTATATGTAATGCTTTCAATTTAGATTATCCATTATCATGAATCCATCTGATTCCAAACCTGCCTTTTTTTTCCTGTCCTAGGCTGGATGTAGACTATAACTGTCTGCATGGGGAGGGGCTGAAATCAGGATACTAGGGAGACCAGTTTCAGCTATCACAGATGATGCCAAGAGGCACTCAGCACTATGACTATGCTATTCAAATGTAAGTGAGAACATAAGCTATATGAACATCTTTCAAGAGTTTTTTCACATAAAGCGTATTTCATAACACTAAAGATTTAACTACTAACAAGCTACACCTAAGTTACTTAACTACTCATGAGTCCTTTGAAGCAACATCAATATTTCAGCTTCCAATTTCCATTCTTTGTTGAACTTCCTATTGAATGCATTAAGCACACCAGCAGTTGGACATTCTTAAAAGTTCACTTTAGATGCACTCTCTCTTCTACTATAAAAAATGACTAGTCCCATTTAGCATACCAAAGCTTCCAAGTTTTGTCCTTGTTTGTGATAGTATCAAGTTGTGGTGAGTCACTGGTCTGTCCTGTAAAGTACTTGGCTTCCTGGTTATGCCAGGTTGGATTCCTGTGATTCACACCTTTAACATCTGGAGTGTCCAGATTCATATTTACAGAGAACAGCCTATTAAAAGCTTCACCTAGGGCCCTGGCTGGTTTGGCTCAGTGGATAGAGTGCAATCCTGCCGACTGAAGGGTCCAAGGTTCCATTCCAGTCAAGGGCACATGCCTGGGTTGCGGGCTCGATCCCCAGTGGGGAATGTGCAGGAGGCGGCTGATCAATAGTTCTCTCTCATCATTGATGTTTCTATCTCTCTCCCCCTCTCCCTTCCTTTCTGAAATCAACAAAAATATTTTAAAAACTCAATGGAAAAATATCCTCAGGTAAGGATTAACAACAACAATAAAAAAGCTATAAAAAAAAAAAAAAAAAAAAAGCTTCACCTAGAGATGCTGGCCAGGAGCACTCAGACCACATTCTGGCACCAATGATCCTCAGCAAATGGCAAAGTAGGTATGGTGTGTTATTGGTGCCTTCCCAAAGCCCACATCTTTGCCTCTTCCCATGTCCTTTCTCCTCAAATGCAGTTTTTTGTTTTGTTTTTTTCTAGTGAAGAACTTCTGAAGTTGCATGAGGAGGCATTGATAGAGATGAAGGGAACTGTCTTGGAGTGACTCTGGCAGTAAGTGATCCCTTGGGTCTGGGACTACTTGAATGTCTATGTGTCCAGACACAAACTGTACTTACACATTTTAAAAGAGAGGCCCTCAGGGAAGGGGTCTGTGGGAACAAGATAAGAGAGAGAAGATGTGCAGAAAGGAGGAGCCCTGATGAGACGTACACCCTCAGGAGCAGAAAAGGGCCATCTACATTTCTGGGTACCAGATAAGAATAAAGTTGCACACTATATAAGGTTTTTGAAGACTTCATAACTTTCTCATGTTGTTATTTTTTAAATTCCCTTCTGTTTTTCCATGGTGCTCCCAACCAAACCCTTAAAACTGAAAGGGCCTGTGAACTTATTTTCATATACAGAAAAACAGGGATATATCCCACTCCACATTCACTCTTGCAGGAAAATGAGAACCAAGAAATGGAGTAGGTGTTAATAGCTCAGAAAAGAAAAGAAAGCAAGCTGAATTTCTTGGACCTATGGGAAGGAGAAAAAGGTTCAAAGTCATTTAGAGTCTGGCTGGGAAGAGAGCCTTAGAATTCCTTAGGGCAGTACAATCCTCCATTCCCAGTGCCTGTTCTCCCCTAGTGTTCCTGTTTTCAAATGATCTTTCCTTCATATCCTTAATCCAAATTCCCATTCGGGCAAAATAGGAAGAGGGAGTGCCTGGGCCACCATGGCAAAATCAAGGAAGGTTTTGCAGAGGAGGAAGATACAAATGAGCTTCTTAATTTGCCATCATCTCTTACAAAATTCTTTTATGATTGCATCCTTCTGGGTCAGCATCATGGAATCACCAGAGCTAACATAATTTTTCAAAAGGAATAGCTACTTTCTATTTAATTTTTGGAGGGAGGAGGTAGGGCAGATCTAGTTCCAGGAGAAATATCCAGTGGAAGAATTTCTGAGAGGCTCCTAACATCAGAGCCCATGATTTCCTTGAATTTATTCCTGAATGTGATTATATTAGCCAGACACAAATGGCAAACATTCCATGTTAATGACTACAGTTTGTGTTTCTTTTACCTTACCAATGCAGGTATCTGTATCGTCTCCTTCCATTCTTTTTATTTGTGTTTTTTTATTGATTTCAGAGAGGAAGGGAGAGGGAGAAAGAGATAGAAACATCAGTGATGAGAGAGAATCATTGATCGGCTGCCTCCTGCATTCCACCCCCGCCCCCCACCACCCAATGGGGATCTAGCCTGCAACCCGGGCATGTGCCCTTGTCCTGAATCGAACCCGGGACCCTTCAGTCCGCAGGCCGATGCTTTATCCACTGAGCAAAGCCAGCTAGGGCTTCCTTCCATTCTTTTAATTATTCAGCAATAATGAAAATTATCTTTGCAATACTTTTTACCAATACTGAATTTTTTATGTCACTTTCACACATATTAGGAAACAAAGACCCTCAATCAGCCCATCAGAAGCAGGAAATCTCTTCCTTCAATACTCTCATGCCATCTCCAGCCCTGAGTATTCTTTTGATCTAACTACACATATGCCTTCCATTCTTCTGGGATGTCCTGCCAAGGGAATCTTGAGTAACACTCTGGCTATGCCCTATTTCTTGCCCTAGCTCCCCTTCCTCCTATTTGAGCTGGTGACTAGAAGGAACTATGAGAGTATGGCCTGCCCTTTGAGGGTAGGTCCCTATAGAGTTCTGGTTGTGAGGATGACCTCTGCAGTTTAATAGCCTGCATTAGAATCCTTGCCTCCTCCACTAATTATGTAGTATTATCTTGAGCAAATGTCTACATTTCCAAAGCTATAAAATGGGAATCACAAATCCTTGACATGGCCAGGCTAACGGTGGTACAGACCTGACTTCTGCTAAAGTAACAATTGATATAATAATCCCCAGTTGGGTGATTCACTTACAGAGCAAAGACAACTGACAGCCCTAATCTTGAGTGGGCTCTTCATCTGAATGGGTGGAGACCATTTCCAGCCAGCACAGCACTTACCTAACACCTAATTGTTAAAGTCAGATATTGCCAGCCTACCAGAGATATTCCAAGGCTTTATTTTCTTAATATGAAGAAGAGCTGGTTCATGGTTTTCAGCTTTAAAAGATATGGGTACCCATCCCCAGATCCACACCTCCAGTTATTCATATCTGTGAGTTGGAATGTCACTTCCAAGGCTAGGTTATAAGACATTTTGGCTTCTGCTTTGCTCTCTCTTGGATCAGTCTTTCAGAGGATGACAGCTACTATGGCTTAAGGAAGCCTTGTGAAAACACTGACGGGGCAAGGACCTGAGGCTTCTTGCCAAGAACAATGCATGTCAGCCATCTTGGAAGTGAATTCTCCTATCCTAGTCAAGCCTTCTGATGACTTCAGCCCTGGCCAACATGTAGCTTATGAGAGACTGAAGCAGAACCATCCAGCTAAGCTGCTCCCACATTCCTGACCCTTAGAAACTATCTATATATATAAAAGCCTATGCTACTGGTTGACCATTCAACCGCTGGACCAGTTGACCAATAGCTATGACACGCACTCACCACCAGGGGGGAGACGCTCAATGCAGGAGCTGCCCCCTGGTGGTCAGTGTGTTCCCACAGTGGGAGAACCGCTCAGCCAGAAGCCGGGCTCATGGCTGGGCTGGCGAGCACAGCTGTGGTGGCAACACTACTGAGCGGCCACAGCAGCAGGTACAGAGGGGCTGGGATGAGCAGGAGCGGCACAGTGCTGGGCCCCAGCTCAGGCTCCTCCCCGGCCGCCTGCCGCTTCACACACTGCTACATCCCTCAGAGATGTCGAACTGCTGGTTTCAGCCCCTGCCTGGATCGGGCCAGAACCTGCAGTCCAACGTCCCTGGAGGGGTCCCTGATTGCAAGAGGGTGCAGGCCAGGCTGAGGGACCCCACCGGTGCACGAATCCATGCACTGGGCCTCTAGTGAGTTAATAAGTGTGTGTTATTTTAAGTTGCTAAGTTTGAGGTAGCTTTGGTGGGCATACAGCAAGACATAACTAATACAAAACACTTTCTCTCTCTTGGTCCTCAGCCCCCCAAGAGCCAAAATCTGTGTTTATATTTCTGCCCAGAAGTAAATATGTCCAATCAGAGCCTATTCTGTAGTAATAACAGTACCTATTTCATCAGGATGGGAGGATAAAGCAGGATAATATATGTAACTAGTGTGTGCCTAGCACATAGTAAGCACTCAACCAATGCTAGTTACCACTATTATACAGAAACATAGGCTATGGGTGGTTGCTCTGGATCTTGATGTCTGGGAGGCTTAGGACATAGCATAATGAGTGAAGACTTAGAGTTAAGGCAGGGAAGGAAATTCTAAGATGCTTTCTCCCACTCCTAGTAGCTCTTAGGGATCAGGCCTCTACCTGCAGCATCTAGGGCTCCCTTCCACAGGGTAGAAATATGATCTACTCTTAGAGAAACTACTTTGATTAGACCAACTGTTTAACTCAGTTAAAGGCTCTGCTGGATCCCTGCATTATTGTTGTTCCATTTGTATAAATAAAGAGGATATCTAAGCAATTTCAATATTTTCTATGTTATTTCTGATAAGGAAATGAGACATGAATGTACTTGTTTGACTAAAATCCCTTAGTGCTTTAGGACTTTGAATCATTTCAAAAGTCTCCTCTGAGGTAAACAAATCTCTCTACCCAAGGAGATATTGCAGCATGAAGTTCAGGTCAGAGTACATGTAGGAAAGACTCTCCACAGTTACCTACAAGTTTCACCGATTGTGTGTCCACAACCCACTTGGTTTGAGCTTCCTCACAGCTTAAGATGGGAACAGTACAGTCATCTGGAGCCATCTGTACTAAGTGAGAGCCATCTGCTTTGCATGTGCCCTTTCTACTTGGACAAATAAAAACAATCACCCTACATGAAAACCCACTAATTCATATTCTTTCAAAGACACTCAGCCCCATCTTGGAGCAGTAAGCACCTCTGACAACAATTCTTTGGGTATCAAGAATGGATCACCTAGAGAAAACCTTGAAAGTATCTAGAATGTTTGTGCATTTCCACAAGAAAAATACTCCTGATTCCTTTTGTGTGTGTGTGTGTGTGTGTGTGTGTGAAACTTTTCTCTTCCTATCTGTCTGTAATCAGATTACTCAGATGATGTATAAAGAATGGGTGAACAATTATTGACATGAGCCCTGTCTTTAAAGCACTAAGTTTTGGCCATAGTGATACTGGTTTAAAATAATATATGAATTGTTATACTCATATTATTATCTATATTCATAACATGTTTCCTTATCTTCTTAGATAATTAGGTTTAAAGTATTAGGGATCTGGGAGTGGTGAGTAAATGAATTGAATTAATTCATTTAACAAGTATTATTGTGCTTACTATATGTTGGCTTGGTAGCAGCACTGGGATGCAGGGGAGATTTTATATTTATTGAGGACAGACTTTGACTTTTTCACTTTTGCCTCCTTCAGAAGTTACTATATATATATATATATTAATTGATTGTTAACATTATCTGCAGCATTGCACTAATTTGCACAATATTTATTAAGGACAGAGTTTTATCATTTTTATGCTATATCCATTATAAAGCTTAGGCAGTTCACCCAGGGCAACTGTATTTACTTCTTTCTGTCAAAGATTATTTTGTCAAAACAAATAAAACCAAGAAAATACCTACTTTGAGAATCAATGTTATTGTAGTCACTGTGCTATAAAATTAGTCACTTCAACACTATTGAAGAAATAAATAAGAATGGTTAAGAAGTAGCCAAATACTCAGGCTTGTGAAAGCCTGGGAATTGCTCATTCAAAAACAGCAGGTGGTGAGAAAGCTCCAACATCAAAAAGAGAATCACAAAGGCAAAGGTTTATAGCTTTGGCACAGCCCTGACTTTAAGAAATCTTTGTAGAGGGCAAAGGGCACTAGGGTAACTACTGCTTTAAAAAGTCTCCCTAGAAACGCTATGAAGGAGGGAAGAGAGAGACAAACCTTATAATATAAACACATATGTACATACATGCATGCACATATATACATACACATACATGATTATATACATGTATATAAATAGAATATGGCTGAAGGAAAGTAATGGGGATAAATAAGGAAGGGAGTCAAAGGGAAACGGAATCCCTGCCCACCTCAGGATTTTGAAAGGCTCTACTTGGCTTGTTGAAGTAAGCAGGTCACTGCAGGGAAGAGCAATCAGAAAGAATTCATACCTGCTAAACCTGTTTTGTTTTTTCTTTTCTTTTAGTTTGCCTACCACTAAGCAGCAGAATGAGTAGAAAGGGCGGTTTAGCCACTGGTACTCCTGGAAAGTTAGTCACTTTAGAGTCCATAATTTTGAAAAAAATAAAAGGTTCCCTGGGTTTTTTCCTTATTCTAATAATTTAAAATGGAAGTTTCATGAGAACACGAACTTGCTCATAGCTATGACCCCAGCATAGAGAATAGCACACAGTTGGTCCTCAATAAATACTATTGTTGATTTAATAAATGGATGAATCAAAGGATCAAAGCAATGAGATCAATGAATATTGAGTGTTTCCTTTAAGAATAAAGAAAAAATATAAGACATAATTGCTGCCTTCAGGAAGCTTTGTAACCAGATAGGGTCACAAAGTTAATAATTAAAAAGTAGTTGGAGGGGGTTTGGGGGGCTGGGTGAAAAAGGTGAAGGGACAAGACAATAGAATGGTGGTTACCAGAGGGAAAGGGGGCTGGGGGAGGTAGAAGAGGGTAAAGGAGAGATAAATAGAGATGGAAGGAGACTTGACTTGGAGTGGTGAACACACAATGCAATATGCAGATGATGTATTATAGAATTGCACACCTGAAATCTATATAATTTTATTAACCAGTGTCACCCCAATAAATTCAATAAAAAAGGAAATAAGTAAATAAAATGCTTCTGTAAGGAAAAAAAGTAGTTGGAGAACAATATGTAACAGTAGCAATAATGATAGCTAGGTTTGAAGTGGTTCAGTCTATTATGCTCTTAAACAGAAAGATGTTGCTGAGGCAAGCCTTAAAGAATTGATAGGATTTAAATAACTGCCTGCTTATAAACCCCACTATTCCAAGTGGCACCTTGGGGGTTTAGGGCACATCCTCAGAATCTCTTGGGCTGGTTATAATAATTTTAAAATTTAAGAATGTGTTAAATCTATCTGTCAGATCCACCTGCAAGTACAGCACCATTTTCATTAGGAGTGGAAGAAAGAAGACAAAGAATGACTTTATAGCATGGGTATGATGACCATATATTTGGAACTCCAGCTCCATATTTGAAAGTGAGACTATACAAACAAACAAACAAACAAACAAAAAAAACCCACAAAAACAAACAAAAAAAACCTTGTGCTCAATAAATTGCAAATTGTCTGATACAGACCCCAAGACCCCCTTTTCGCTCATTGCAGGGAATGTGTTATTGCTCTGCACAGTGGACTCCAGTTCTCTGCTTCAATGAATACTTCAGGGAAGTTAGCTTTCAGAGAGATGCTTGCCAATAACTTAAAGACTGACTTGGGTTGCAAACTTATCTCCAGGTAGCCCTTTGCAGCTTAAAGTTGAAAGATCAATGGATTGAATGGATAAAAGTGATGTTTTGGTCTAATCTGAATGGAGTGAAGCTGTAAACCTGAACAGAGAGTGAAGGATTCTCTAACTTCTCAAAGAGGCTTTGCAATACCACTACACACATGCTGCCATGCCTTTGCCCTCCTGGTTTAGCTTAATACAATGTTTTACAGGAATATGCTTAGATGGCAAACATTTTTCTTTTCTACTTTGTTGGCCTGTCCTTAAGTCAGGTTGCAGCAGAAATGAGTGTTTGTCTGTTATCCCAAGAACAGGCTTTGTTGAATTTAATGGAAAAAGGGGTCACATTAGGACTCTTTTAAGACATGAACAAGTATCCTGATATTAAAGCAGTATACAGCACAATATCTTCTAAAGATCTTCATGTTTTGCACTGTTCTTAAAACATTAAAACTAAAAGACAAACCTTTTTATTGAAAAAACAAAACAGGCGCAGAAAACCACACAAAATAAATGTATAACTTGATGAGTCATTAAATACTTTTGTAACCACCATCAAAGCCAAGAAATAGAACTCTGCCAATCCCAATTTCCATGCAGAAGCCCCTCCATAATTCCTATTCCAAAGATAACCCCCACTCTCCCAAAAAGTAACCACTATTCTGAGTACAGTGAGGCCTTGACTTACGAGTTTAATTCGTTCCGTGACGGAGCTCGTAACTCAAATTACTCATATGTCAAATCTTAAAGTGAACGAGTGAGACACATGATGCTGGGCTGATGTTGTGGTGTTGTATTACAATCTGGCTCTTTTTACAATATTAACACCCAAGTGTAACAAAACATCCAATTATGCAACCCTAGACTATTGTTTAATCTTATCTGTTTGTTAGGAAAGTTTTTCCTTTTAAATCTCTTTTAATCTATAGGTTCCTCCTCCAGTTCTTTTCTTTACACCCTATCTGTTGAAGAATCCAGACCGTTTAACCTGTACATTCTCCTACACTCTGAATGTTGCTGACTGAATACACACAATGCAGTTCAAGTTTCTCTGTCCTCTTATTTTCCGCATATTGGCAGCTGGATTCAGAGGCATGATCAGATTCAAGTTTGATCCTTTGGGAAAACTAGGTGCTATGATTTGAATGTTTGAGTGTCTTCCCCCCCCTCCGCGCCCCCCACCCCCCCACCCCCCACCCCGCACCACACACAAAAATTTGTAAGTTGAATCCTAACTCCCAAAGGTGATGGTATTAATAGGTGGAAACTTTTGGGGGTGATTAGGTCATAATGGGATTAGTACCTTTATAAAAGGGACTCCAGAGAGCTCCTTTGCACTTCCACCGTGTGAGGACACAGCGAGAAGATGACCATCTATGAAGTGTAAAGCACGCTCTCACTAGAACTCAACCATGCTGGCACCCTGATCTTAGACTTTCAGCCTTCATAACCGCAAGCAATAAATATCTGCTGTTTATAAGCCACCCGGTCTGTGGTATTTTGTTATAGAAGAGGAAATGGACTAAGACACTAGGTATTGATATTTTCTTTCACTGGGAGGCACGTGTCTAGTTGTCTCTCTTTTTGTGATGTTCGCAGCTCAGTGTCTATATCCATTAATTTGTTGAGAGTTGAAAATGATGGTACTCTAATTCAATAATATTTTTTCATTTATTGGTTGGCGCACGGGCGCACACACACACACACACACACACACACACACACACACGCACGCACGCACGCACGCGCACCAACTTTGAAGCTCAAGCTGCAATTGTCCTATCTTTTCTTTCACCAAAGGTTGGCTCCTGGGTCTTCAGACATGACACTGGTAAATCTTGATAACTTCCTCACTATCTAGTATAACATTTTTATTTTCATTCTGTTTACAGGTATCCCCAGCTTTTTGAAAGTTCACTTTACGCCACTTTGCTTTTACAAAAGACCTATATTAGTACCTGTTTTACTAAACAAAAAAAATCCAAAGAGGATTTTTGCTTTTATGAAAAAAAGTGAAAATAGTGTTCAGTGTTTGTTTTTGCAGTGAGCTGTTGTAGAGGCAGCGCACACCCAGAGCAGTGAGAGTGCTACCCCCAAGTTCCTTCCCCAGGAACTACATTCAGCATCTCAGTAGCTTTGACCTGTGTCTGTGAGCATCTGTGCTTTATTTTGCTTTACGTTGTGCATCTGTTAGCAAGATGTGTCTTAAGGTAATTGCTTCAGTTTATACAAACCATTTCAACTGTGAAAGTTTTCATAGGAATGCTTTGCTTTCAGATGGGGAAAACCTTATTTACTGCTTGTTATGGGTTGAATTTTACATGTTGATGTCTTAACCTCTCCCTCCTCAAAATGTGACTTTTGGGGAGAAAGGATCTTTACAGAGGTAATTAAATTAAAGTGAGGTTATTAGAGTGGGCTCCAATCTAATATGACTCATTTCCTAATAAAAAAAACGGAAATTTGGATGCAGAGATACACATAGAGAGAACAAGGTAAGGAAACATAGAAAAAAGACAACCATCTATAAGCCAAGAAGAGAAAACTGGAATAGATCCTTCCTTTATAGCCCTCAGAAAGAACCAACCCTGCCAAAACCTTGATTTTGGATTTCTAGCTTCCAGAACTGTGAGACAATAAATTTATGTTGTTTAAGTCACCTGGTTTGTGGTACTTTGTTATAGCAGCCCTAGAAAATGAATACACTACCCAAAAGCTGAAATCAGCCATTTCTCCATGAAACTCAGGTTTCTTTAGGGAGAGATGGTAGTATGGTATTCCAAGATCACAGTCTGGCTGTTAGGATGCTCATGGCTACAGGATTGCTCACTATTTCTGGGCCTCTTCAGTGGACAGAGATATGCAAAATAAAAAAGAAAACCTCCTTTAAAAGATTTTTTTTCTTATAAAATAACACACAGATACAGAAAAACATACGTTTTTAAACATAAATACCTCTGAATTAATATTGATATTTCTAATTCAAATTCAGGACTATGGGTTTTTTATTTATCTTCGTTCTCAAAAACAGAGGGTAGCCTGGCCGGCATGGCTCAGTAGTTGAACATCAACCTATGAACCAGGAAGTCACAGTTTGATTCCCAGTCTGGGCACATGCCCACATTGCAGGCTCAACCCCCAGTGGGGGGTGTGTAGGAGGCAGCCAATCAATGATTCTCTCTCATCATTGATCTTTCTCTCTCTCCCTCTCTTTCCTTTCTGAAATCAATAAAAATATATATTTTTAAAAGAACAGAGGGTAAAATAGGTGGCAGGAGCACTCCAAAATGAATTAGGATATACAACCTATTGTTTAGTAGTTTTAATTTTGATGTTTTCTTAGAGAGTTCATATAATTAAAAGTCTAAATGTATAAATATATACCACCAAATAATACTCATTCATAGTAAAATAAACTTAAACAAATGAATAGTTCAAAAGTACAAACAGCAGGGTTATGTTACATTTGGGTATGGATGAGTGTTAAAATTTCTGTATTAGTTATAGTCACGAATTGGAAATATTGATTGAAAATAACTACTTTTTAAAACAAATCTGAAAATCAGCTAAGAGCAACATCTAATTCAATCAGTTTATAAATAGCTTTCTAAGTGAGCTAGAATATTTTAATGCAAATTTGTGTGAATTAACTAGGGAATAAAATCTCTGGTGATGATAAAATATTGAACTAACAAATGATAGAGGGTTTTTTTTTTTTTTTTCTTAAAAAAAACAGGAAGGACAGTTCTCCATAACAACAAAAAGAAATAACTACAAGATTAAAATAACCTAACAGCAAACAGAACATATCATTAATAGAGTCCTTCATTATCTAGCACAGCCTATAATGGAGAAAACAGCAAGTGTAATTCTGTTATCTTACCACAGGCAGTACAAATACCCTGTAAAATCCATCTCTTCATTTTCTGGTTGAAAAGATCATTGTAGAAAAGGACTGCCAGGGAGTAGAGGTCATGCTGATTTATTGGCAATTAAACCTGCAGGATTTCTGCACTCCTTTCAAAACAAAGTATCTGAGGCTATTCAGCTAGGATGATTACATAGTGGGCTATCTACTAAAACTGAGGCATCTTTCTGTTAGTGCACAGCAGATACAATTGACTTGGCTGTATTTAGATTACTGCTATTATTTTGTGCAGATTCTTGTATCTTCCTCAAATCACCTAGGACCGAAGAATTACCTTGTTAGTCAGTTTAATAAAGCAGAATCTTACCAAGTTGTATATACTAGTAGTTCTGCTTGGAAGTATAACTTTGGTACAAATATGGACTCATTTAAAGCAAGCAAATGTGTTACTGAATCTAAATAATCTGTCTGTGGTGCTTCAGCCCTAGCATTCTGAAATGATTTGAAATGATCTTTTAGGGGTTTGATACTTGTTATGAACTGAATGTTTGTGTCCCCTCAAAATAAGCACCCATATGCCCATTACACATTTTAAAAAATAAAATATTACACAAACTGTTGAAATCTCCTTCCCAGTTGTATTCAACTTTGTCATGGTCAGGGTTACCACTATTGTAAATTTTATTTTTTACCACATAATAAATGATATGTAGCACAGTAGATCCAACATGGGTTTGAACTGTGTGGGTCCACTTATATGCACATTTTTTCAATAAATATACAGTTGGCCCTCCGTATCCCTGGGTTTTGCATCTGCAGATTCAACCAACCATGGATCAAAAACAGTATTTTTGATCTGCCATTGAGAATCCACAGATGTAGAGGGTTAACTGTATGCTCTGTTCTACACAATTTTACATAAGGGACTTGAGCATCCCCAAATTTGGGTATTCTCAGGGGTTCCAGAACCAATTTCCCACAGATACAGAGGGACAACTGTATTGTGGTATATTTTCACTTCATATATGTGACATAAAGAACTGTTTTGCATGTTTTTAAACTTTACATAGAAATCATTCTGAATACATTCCTCTGTAATTTGCTTATATCCCTCATCAAAGTTTTCGAAATTTATTCATGTTGATGTATATAGCTCCACTTCATTGATTTTAACTGTTGTGTCATTAATATTCTAGTGGATGAATATGCCACAATTTATTCATTTTCCTATGAATTGCCATGTAAATTGGTTCTAATATCTTGTTGTTAAAATCATGCAGTAACATGCAATAACCATTCTATTCATATTCCCTTGTGTGCATGAGGAGGAATTTCCATAGGGTACATACCTAGAAATAAAATCATTGAAACAAAGGGTGCAAATTACCTGGATATTACCAAATGGTTCTTCAAAGTGGTTGTATTAATTTACACTCCTACCAGTAATATGTGTAATGTACTCTTCTTCTTGTTGTTTTTTTGTTTGTTTGTTTGTTTTGTTTTGTTTTGTTTTGTTTCCAGCTTCAAAAATCTTTTTAATAACAAGGTAGGATCTGGGGTAGTTTTTGCAGCCATAGTGGCCCATCAGCCTCTTGTGTGCTGGAACTCCTGCCCTTGAAGCATATGTAAGGTTTGGTGTGGCTATAAGGGGCTCCTGGGGCCTTGCCAAAATACCTGGACACCTCTTGGCCCTTGAGAGGACCAGAGAGCAGAATGATGCCACAGCCCTTGGGCGAGTCCAGGGCCGGTTGGTCAAACTTGAGGATCTTCCCCCCAACCTTATGGATACAGCTCTGGGTATTGCTTCTCACACAAAGTGCAGACACCCTCAGTTTGAGCACCCCCTGCACATGCAAGTCATCAGTTATAATCCCTACAACCACAGTGATTTTGCCCTCCCAGCTAGGAAGCTTCATTTCCAGATCATTCAGGAAAGGAACAGAGGTGGCCGGTTGATGCAAATTAAGAACAACCTTTTCAGTACCACATGGTTGAAGGTGGAGTTGGTTCATCTGGCCATAAACCTGTATAGTTTGACCAATAGCCTTAGGTAGTCATCCTGGCTCTTGGGCTCCTTGCACTGAGCCTTTCAGTCAGAAAGTGTAAAGAAATATATACATGCCAACATTCATGCATGTATCAGATGTATATGGTGAGCATGTCATGTGTGTGCATTAGGGCTCAGAAGACCCAAGCCTGGATATTCCCACCTGGTTCTCTTTCCCTCTTTTATTTGTCCCAATCTAATTCCTCTCACCTTCCTGTCTTCTAGTGATGGCGAACCTTTTGAGCTCGGCGTGTCAGCATTTTGAAAAACCTTAACTTAACTCTGGTGCCGTGTCACATATAGAACTTTTTTGATATTTGCAACCATAGTAAAACAAAGACTTATTATTTTGATATTTATTTTATATATTTAAATGCCATTTAACAAAGAAAAATCAACCAAAAAAATGAGTTCGCGTGTCACCTCTAATACGCGTGTCATAGGTTCGCCATCACTGTTCTAGGCCCTGCTCAAGTCCCTAAGAAGGCTTTCCTTATCACAAGGTTCTTCACATCTCTCCTGTCGATGACCTCCCAAGATAGCCCTTCACATATTCTCATCACCAGAGGAATATGTAGTGTTTCAGTGGTCCATGCTCTGGCTCCACATCATATGATCTGCTCCTCAAAGGCAGGAACTATCCTGAGGATTTATTAGCATCTCCCAGAATCCAGTGCCACATTCATAATGGGCTCTTGATGAGGTTGGTGAATTGTTAATGGAGTGAATGTAGTTTCCTTTCCTCCCATAGAGTGATATTCCTGGAATGATTTCCTAGAAACAGCTATCCTCCCTCACTTGGGTAATATCCAGTTAATATGCAGATCCACACACCCATTGCTCCAATAATTTCATTCCCCTGTATATACTCTAAAGAAATGTCCTCCTACATACTCCCACTTTTCTTTTATATTCCTCCTCTTCATAAATTTTCAATGACATCCACAAACACTTAGTTTAATTCTCTTAAAGCCACTATCAGTGATGAGACTATTTTTTGAAAACTATAGTTACATATAGGTCAGCATATACAGGCTCACAGTTCATCTTTGCTCAACTTAGAAGAAATCTATCCTGAGAGTTTTCAGTATGTTCAGTTAACAAAGCACATTCTATTCTCATTTCTGGGTTGCTGAGAAGTCTGGATTCTCTTGTTCTTTATTTCTAGCTATCTTCTTGTCTTCTCCTCCCATGCCCTGAGCAATATACTCTTTTTGCCATATTAATCCCAAAACTTATTGTGTTTACTTCAACAGACTATCAATATTCAGTTTTATTTTCTTATTAGGTTTTACTGAACCTTCTTATATTTTGACAGCAGCATGGTATAGTAAAAAGAAAACAGGCTTTGGAGACCATAAGTCTGGGTTTGAACCTCTGCTATATCACTTTACTGTGTTACATTAGGCAAGTTACTATAACTCCACAATTTGTCAGGTGTAGAAATCAGCACTTTCTCTTATGGTTGCCAAGTTAAGTTTCTACAGCATATTTCTGGCCACAAAAATATCACCAAACTTCTAAATAAAAAGAATTAAACAGGATAACATAGATTAAGTGTGTTTATTATTGTGTCCTGCATAGAGTAGGTGCTTGGTAACGATTAGTGTCATCCCTCTTTTATTCTCCTCCCACTCCCTGAATTACTGTCAGGTACTTTTTCTTAAGTAGAGATGCAATAGAAAGTCACCTGTGTGACCAAAAGACCTCCACCACAGCCCTCAAAAAAAATTAATATCTTCTTGTCAGCATTCTAGGAATTTTACCTCTACCAATTAATTATTTTGTACTCCTAATTGACAGGTATTGTAATTGTAGGTCCCTTCTCTACTGCAAGGGAGGTTTTGGCACTTTGTCCCAGGACAGAGAAAAGACAATCTTACCAGTTGAGCTAAGGGACCTAGTGAGTATTTGATGTCTCCTAAAAAGAAAGAAATGTTTCTCTTTGACAAATATATATTATACTGGGAGAGGAAGAAACTTTCCTCTACCCTCAAGGTTCTTTTAGCTGGTCTAATAATCAAATTTAATACCTACATACGTATAGGAACCCCATATACATGAGAGAGTCAGAGACCCCGCATGCATGACAAATTTAGAGACAGAAAGGGAACATGGGTATATTTGACATTCTGAGCTAGGGATGAAGTAAATTGCCTTGGGGGCTCCAAAGGATCATTGCAGGATGAGCAGAAGAGCAGATATTTAGTAAATAGAAGTTTTCCCTGCCCTATAGGTAGGTCAAAAGAGATTATCTCTGATGGTCTCTTATTATTGGCCCCTAATTCAAATTCTAGGCAGTTAAGAGATGAGCAGAAGTTTCTCTTGAGCCCAGAGCTAAAGTTGCCTCTGGCTCAAAACAATCCGCATACCACAGAGGCACATCTTGAGGTGACTCATTCTAAACCCCCACTACACACACACACACACACACACACACACACACACACACACACTGTACGTTTTTACTTAATGTTGTCAATAAGGTCTTGGAAATTATGACTTTAAAAGAAATGATGTACAACAAAACCAATTTATCACAAGCTAATTGATAGAAACAAGAGTTAAGTTCCTACGGCCACAAAAACATCACCAAACTTCTAAATAAAGAGCCCAAACACTTCTAAATTAAGCACTAAAATAAATGTGAGCTATACTATAATAAATGTTAAAAAGATGAATAAAAACAAGTAAGATAATTATTTTACAACCAACTTATTCCAGTTTAGGGTACAAGGTGGGAACCAGCCCTACATGGGACACTCTTCCATTGTAGAGTGCACTCATACCTCACCCCAGGCTCACTCGTACTGGGATGATTTAGATTTACCTAATGTGTGCATCTCTGGGATGTGGGAGGAAACCAGAGTACTGGGAGAACACCCATGCAAACATGGGGAGAATGTGCCAGTTGAGGAACACAGAGAGTGGTTCCTCTGGGAATTGATTTTTTTTTTAACTCACCAACGTTATAACAAAATGATGTTGAATAAAAAGAGTTATTCAAGGACCTGCTATATATATTATATTTATATTATTATCCAATAAAATATCTATCTATCTATCTATCTATCTATCTATCTATCTATCTATCTATCTATCTCTCTATTATCTCCTTACACTGGTGTACCTGGTACACACACAGTCTTAGTCTATTTGGGCTGGTATAACAGAACATCATAAACTGGGTAGTTTAAACAAACAGAAATTTATTTCTCATAGTTTGGAGGCTTGGAATTCCAAGATCAAGGCATTGGCAGGATTTGGTGTCTGGTGAGGAATCAGTTCCTGTTTTATAAACCACCATCTTTTTGCTGTGTCCTCACACCGTGAAAAGGGGAAGGCAGTTCTCTGGGATCTTTATAATCCGAACTCTCATAACCTAATCACCTCCCAAAGTTCCCATCTCCAAAATACTACCACATTGGGGATTAGGTTTCAGCACATGAATTTGGGGGAGACACAAATACTCAATCTATAGCTCATACGAATGCAATGGCGTCATTATACCAGAGATATCCTGCCTCTCTATACAGTGAATGTGGTTTTTTTTTTACTACAGGCCTTGTTATTACTTAAAATATTTAATTACATTTTTAATAATAAAAATCTTGATACCAGGAAGACTGTCACCAACATGGTCCAGTTAATTTCCTTCCTATGTGTACCCACATCAAGGTAGATACTTTGCACCGTAAATGGTTAATAAAGAGTTAGTTCATTTTGAACTAGTTACCTGAAAAAACTATTGGAAAGCCACAGCCACACTTTCACTTATATAAGTAGAGCCATCCTAAATCACTGCAGGACCTAGGTAATTTGAGTCTAAGAAAAAAATAATCGTTCATTACAAAGTGTGAGAAATATTTTAGGGTTGATTTTGTTTCAATGACAATGTGAGTTGAGCATTTATGAGAGCTGTGCAAATTACACCACAGAAGGGGCTAAACTCACATGAATTGTTTAAGAGCAATTAATTCACGTCCAAACTTCTTGTATCAACATCACCTATTTTCCCTAGACAATTTGTTTTAAAAATCAACCAAAAACTGTGATATTCCACCAACAAGACTACAAGAGTGAAAGAACAACCCCTTAGTCAAATGCAAATTGTAATCATATTAGTATGCTAATGAGGTAAGTGATAAACTGTGGGTCAAATTTCCTCTTGTTGGGCTTAAATAGCACTTGAAAAGGTTTATTCCCAAATGTTTGGGAAAGCTAGGATAAAATTTGGGAAAACAATTACAGTTTACTACATGAACATTATCTGTTCAGCAATATGAAAAATTAATAGATGAACTAAACTAAAATGAGACGTAATTTTTCCTAATGCTTTAGAAGTTATTTAAAAAAACATGGCTTAAAGAAAACATTTAATTATTCTAAATTTGGAGTGAAGCCTTTTCAAAAATTATTATTTTACAATTTTAAAAATTTAGGTCTGTTTTGTCTGGTTGAAGAAAATGTAAGGAGGAGCAAGGAGGAAAACAGTTGGGAGAAAAGGTTGAAAGGAGATATGTTTTCACAAGAAGGAATGTTTAGTGATGTCAATGTCTCTTTACTTAAGAAGCCTTTCTTGATTGAACTTATTCCCATTAGCTGATTTCACCCTTTCACAAAGCACCTATGCACTTTTATAGAATTTTTAATATTCACTCGCTTTCATATGCTTATGTCATTTTATAAGTTCCTTAAAATCCAAAGCATGTCTGATTGCATTTTGCAGCATCCAGCTCAGTTCCTTGCCTTCTGGCCAGGTTTGGGGAAAGCCAGCTGAAGACCCAAGAAGACCAAGGGGTGTGGTGAAGAGAGCCCCCAAATGGGGTCACACGATCACCCCCCCCCCTTTCTGTGTGACCATGTCCACCTCTACCCTCTTTGCCACTTCCACAAGCTATGTAACCATGAGCAAGTTGCTGAATTTCCTTAGACCTCAACTTAGACCAGTGGTTCTCAGCCTGCCTAATGCCGCGACCCTTTGATACAGTTCCTCATGTTGTGGTGACCCCCAACCATAAAATTATTTTCGTTGCTACTTCATAACTGTAATTTTGCTACTGTTATGAATCATAATGTAAACATCTGATATGCAGGATGTATTTTCATTGTTACAAATTGAACATAATTAAAGCATAGTGATTATCACAAAAACAATATGTAGTTATATATGTGTTTTCCGATGGTCTTAGGCGACCCCTGTGAAAGGGTCGTTCGACCCCCAAAGGGGTCGCGACCCACAGGTTGAGAACCGCTGACTTAGACCATTGTAAAAGGGCGATAATAAAGTTTTAGTGCAAGGCAGTGGTCTCAACCTTAGCTGCACAATGGAATCACCTAGAGAACTTTAAACATATTGATGACTATGTTCCACCGCTCAGAGCTTCTAAATTCATCAGTGGGGCTGTTGCCAGGGTATAGGGAGTTTTTAAACTCCCTAGGTCCATGGTCAGCAGACTCTGGCTCATGAGCCACATGTGGCTCTTTAGCCCCTTGAGTGTGGCTCTTCCTAAGCCTTAAGAGTACCCTAATTAAGTTAATAACAATGTACCTACCTATATAGTTTAAGTTTAAAAAATTTGGCTCTCAAGAGAAATTTCAATCGTTGTACTGTTGATATTTGGCTCTGTTGACTAATGAGTTTGCCGACCACTGCCCTAGGTGATTGTAATGTATAAATGAGGTCAAGAACCAGCGCTCTAAGAGTCTTACAAAAATGAAATAAAACAAAGAAAAACAGTACCTGACAAGTAGTAAGGCAAAAGTCATTTGTTTCCTTTTTTTCTCTCCAATTGGTTTTCCTATTTGTGTTGGTGGTTGCTGGATCCTGGCTGGAAGCTAAGGGATAGAGGGAGAATTTTGTTCAATGATTGGTTTTATTTTTTTTTTTAACTTTTTATTTTGAAACTAGAGGCCCGATGCACGAAATTCATGCAAGAATAGGCCTTCCTTCCCCCAGCTGCCGGCACCAGCTTCCCTCTGGCACCCAGGGCCCGGGCTTCCCTCCTAACCCCGGCTTCATCCGGAAGGTCGGAAGGTCGTCTGGTCTAATTAGCATATTATGCTTTTATTATTATAGGTCATTTTAAACTTACAAAAAAGTTGTGAGAATAATACAAAGAATTCCTATACACCCTTCATCCGGATTCATCAATCATTAACAATTAACTACATTTGCTCTATCACTCCTCCATATTCTCTATACACATATAATTTTTTTCTGACTTAGTTGAGAGATAGTTGCAGAAAACGTGTAACCAATCCATGTTTCTCTCCCCCTCTCTCCCTTCCTCTCTCTCTGAAAATCAATAAAAACATATCCTCGGGTGAGGATTAAAAAGAAAAAGAAAAAAAAGACAGATTGAAGCCATCGATCATAGTTACTAAAAATGCCTGACTCTAAAAGCAATACTACTGTGGAAAACAAAGTTGCATTTGCTATAATATAATTTGGAATCCCTTTAATACTCACTGTCTTCCCTAAACATTTACCTCATTTATCAAAAACCATTCACAACTTTAGTATTTAATTTAGAATAAACTGCATATACTAGATAGCCTATTGCTATAAATATAATTTGTTTTACTCTTCTAGCAGTAGCAGTGAAGAAGAAAACAGTCTTCTCTAACTTCATATGGGTAATCCTTTTAAGCAATTTCTAAATTGATGTAGGTTGACCTTTTAGTCATGGTTCATTTAAAAATAATATTAATAGTAACATTTATTGAGCACTTATTTACCAGGCCATGTGCTAAATTGTTTCACATATATTTGCTTCACAGCACCCCTCTGAGGCTGAAATTATTATCTTTATTTTTGACATGAAGAGGTTAAGAAAATATTGAAATATTTTGCCTGGGCTAGTAAGCAATGGAGCCAGGATTCAAACTTGAGTCTCTCCAGGTCTAGAGCAGGGGTGGGCAAACTTTTTGACTCGAGGGCCACAATGGGTTCTTAAACTGGACCGGAGGGCCGGAACAAAAGCATGGATGGAGTGTTTGTGTGAACTAATATAAATTCAAAGTAAACATCATTACATAAAAGGGTACGGTCTTTTTTTTTTTTTTTAGTTTTATTCATTTCAAACGGGCCGGATCTGGCCCGCGGGCCGTAGTTTGCCCACGGCTGGTCTAGAGCTTTTAAAAACTGCACAGATGGTCTCTCCACTTGATTGCTAAGTCAGGAAGGACCAGTGAAGGATATGGAACTTCAGCACTTTCTTGTCTTGTGAGGAAGGAGGATAATTTCCTCTACCCTTCTAGGTTCTTCCAGCTGGTCTAATCACCAAATGAGACAACTTTACAAGAGAAAATAACAAAATTTAATTACATACCTACATATGGGAACCCCATATACATGAGAGAGTCAGAGATCCCATATACGTGAGAGGTTCAAAGACAGAAAGTTAAAATGAGGTATATATGGCATTCTGAGCTAAGAATGAGGTAAGACACCATAGGGCTTCTGAGCAAGGAAAGATCATTCACAGAATGATAAGAACAGATGTTCAGTAATTACAAGTTTGTCCTACCACATAGATATGCCATAAAAAAAGCTATTTCTGGTGATAAATCTTGTTATGGGTTAGGTCCCAAACTTAAAAGAGAGGTAAAGTTTCTTGTGAGCCCACAGGGTTACAACTGCCTTCAGCTCAAAATAATTCACATACCAAAGTGGCACACTTTGAGGAGGTCTGCTCTGAAACCCTTTAGTCCCTAAGAATTATTTAAGCTTTAGGTTTGCCTCTGTCTTAGTCCATTCAGACTGCTATAACAAAATACCATAGACTTGTTATGCCCAGATTTCAAGATCCCCAATAGACCACACCAGGGAGCCAGCCGTGTCCGATGCAAAAGCAAAGAGTCTTTTATTCAAACCTGGGCTTGCCTCCCCTACCCTCCTTACTGACACAGCAGCAAGTGGCAGAGGGAGAGAACTCTGTGTGGAGAGAGGTTTTATAGGGGGGTTGGAGTAAGGGGAGGAGAAAGGACTGTGGGCCCTGCCGATTGGCCAGGCGCAAGTCGGTGTCTTGTTACACAGGATGTGGTCATATCTATGGCGCGCACTTCCCTTGATTGTCATTGGTTAGTTTAAAGAAGTCCTGGGTGTGGCTAGCAGAGGCTTGGGCTTCCGGGAAGAAGCAGCTTGCTGAGCACATGGCTGCCCAAAAATGGAGGATACAGGGTAAGATGGAGGGCGTAGCCCTTACCCTGGGGCAAGATGGAGGGCGTAGTCCTTACCCTTTCAAGACTGAGTGGCTTATAAACAACAAATATGTATTTCTCACAGTTCTGGAGACTGGAAAGTCCCACCATTCAGTGTCTGATGAGTTCCCAATTCCTAGTTCACAGATTGCCATCTTCTTGCTAAAAGCTCACATGGTAGAAGTGGCAGGGGAGCTCAATGGTATCTCTTTATCAAGGCACTAATGCCACTCCTTAGGGCTCCTAATACCATCACATTGGGCATTAATGTTGGGGTCCAGCCCCAGCAGGTCCAGGGGTTCCCAAAGGTGTGGACGGAGTCAGCAAAGAAGGAAGGACACGGAGACAGCGTTCAGTTGATCAGCACAGCGAGGTTCCTTTTTCTATTGTCCTGTTACATCTATATTTATACCATTTGATCCTATAAGCATGCCTCTATAATCACATCATGGTATGTTTTGGGTAAGGTTCTACAGTTCCTTGTTTCTTATCTGACCTTTGCCAAAAATCCTGTCTCTATCTAGTCCTGTTGATTTTAATCTTGTCTAGGTTAATCTCTGTGTTTCCATTACAAGGGCTACTCCAAGGTCACTGCTCTACTGATAGGCTACAAGGAAGTGACTAAAGGAGATTATCCTACCCAGTAAAGGTTATGTCCTCCCAGCCTCGCTGCTTGCCTTCCCTGGGACTGCCCTGTGTCGATGGGTCTCCAGGGGTATAGGCTTTGGTGCTTTCCCTGGTGGGCAGACCCCTGGGGATGTGGGCCCAACAAGTCCCAAATTTATTGCCAACAGTCTTAGTCCAAGTTCTTCATAAGTAGTACATGGTATTTCTGTAACACTAGGGGGATTTACTGATTTATTCTCTTCCTTAGTCCTGTTAATCCCTAACCTGGAGAAACAACCTTTCTCGGGGAGGTGGTCCTGTTTAAAACACATAGTGCTAAGAGGGGGAGCAAACATATACCATATACGCCAGGTCCCTTGAAACATAAGCTGTGCAGATGTTTCTTCCCTGCAGCGACTGTGTCAAGCAGCAAGGGTGGACTGGCTTCCGGCAAATTCCCCCATTTTTATTTTTTAAATGACAGCGCATGTAAATCAGCAGCCACCTCTCGGAAGAAGACTTGTTTGTGATTTTGCTAACAGGTCAGTCCGAGGCTTAACCCTATATCGGCTCCCCACACATTAAGTTTCAACGTTTGAATTTTGGGGAGAAACAAACAGTCTATAGCAGCTCCTTTTGTTAGCAATATATATATAGTTTAAAATGTATTTGAATGGAGTTTCATTGGCCACATTCTGCGCCATCTTTAAGCTCAGACAAGGGACTTAGAACATTGATTTCTAATTTTTTAAAAATTCCAACTCTCTAAAGGCAGAATATATCCCATCACTAACAGGGATTCATTGTAGTAGAAGTTCTCAATGAGGCAGAAGTGGAAGAGACCTGGGAGTTTGACAAAGGCTGGCCCTTAAGATTCTGGTATTACTTCCGCTCATTCTGTCAGGTTATTGGTTTTCAAACTATGTTCCTTGAGGAATAGAGGATGCAAATGCCTAGGTTTTCCCAGCCCTTCCCTGCCTTTTAGAATCTGCACATCTTCAACCAGAGCAGGTCCACTTTGACCTATTTAATAGAGTTGGGCTCCAGGTAAGAATTCATTCAAACAAAATAACCCACAACTATTCTATGTTGAAGACTCTAAAAGCTACTATTCTAATTCAGTGCTTCAATTTCTCATACTTTAATGTGTATATGAATCACCTGTGGGATCTTTAAAAATGCAGATTCTTATGCAGTGGGTCTGGGGTTGGGCCTGGGATTCTGCATTTCTTTTTTTTTTTTTAAACATATATTTTATTGATTTTTTACAGAGAGGAAGGGAGAGGGATAGAGAGTTAGAAACATCGATGAGAGAGAAACATCGATCAGCTGCCTCTTGCACACCCCCTACTGGGGATGTGCCCGCAACCAAGGTACATGCCCTTGACCGGAATCGAACCTGGGACTCTTCAGTCCACAGGCTGATGCTCTATCCACTGAGCCAAACCAGTTAGGGCGATTCTGCATTTCTGATGCCAATGCTGCTGAGTATGCTGACAACATTTTGAATAGCAAGGACTAGAATGATCTCTAAGGTTTTTAAAACTCAAATCATTTTTCTACTCAACCAAAGACAACTTATGAAAGATTTTCTCCGCAATAATCTTAAGTTTACCAAATGTAAATTCTAGATTTCATCTCCTCCTATTCCCCCAAGTCTCAGTCTATCTGCCTCAGTCTTTTCCATCTAAATGTCTCATTCTCTCAGGTCCTCTTTTCTCTCTTGCTCTCTCTTTTGAAAGTTAAATGACATTTAACCTTCTGGACATACATTTAAAAATCTTTTTGTAAAGTGAACATTGTGCCTCAGCCAGTTCATCTCACCAAGAACTAACTGCGCAGGGTCTGGGAAATTTGCCACAAGTGAGTTATTTAAAGGTAGTTAGGATGACACACTCTCCTAAATTTAGTATCTTAATGAACTTCTCCAGATTAAGAAGTAACTGTCTCACACTCTTTCACCTTGTGTTCAAAATTTAGTGCATATTTGAGAGTTTGATTATATTTCCTATGTTAGAGCCTTCAGTTTCTTTCTCAAAATACTTCCTCAGTTGCCTTTTTCTCCATACTATCCTTTTTCTGCAAAAAAACAACTCTCAAGTTTTAATTACAAGGTCTTAAGCATCTAAACAGCACTACATCCCCACATCTAACTGTCTAATGCAAGGGTCAACTAACATTTTCTATAAAGATCTGGATAGTAAATATTTTCAGCTTTGCAGTTCATATGTTCTCTGTCACAGCTATTCGATTCTGTCCTTGTAATGCCAAAGCAGCCATAGACAATATGAAACTTTACTTACAAAAGTGTAAGGCAGGCCAGATTGCCCCCTCCTTACCCCCTGGCCATAGTTTGCTGACCCTTGATTTACATGCATGTTGAAACTGTACCAGTCAGATTACAGCTCCTGGGAATATGGAATTGAGATCCTGAGATGGAGTTAAGTAATAACTGTAGGTTGCTAAGCAGGAAAGTTGGGCAAACTGGGTGGTGTGGCCAGAGGTGGAGCTGGGGCCACTATTTGGG
Source organism: Myotis brandtii (assembly GCF_000412655.1). Lineage (NCBI taxonomy): Eukaryota > Metazoa > Chordata > Mammalia > Chiroptera > Vespertilionidae > Myotis > Myotis brandtii. The sequence goes on from NW_005357115.1 coordinate 7,798,214, forward strand.
ACAGCAATAGTAGCCTACATGCAAGCAGATAAGTGAGCAGAAAAGCCAGTCTGCTGAGGAAATGAAGCAGCCATACAAAGAAAAGCTAAAACTAGAAATCAGCCAATGAGAAAGAGAAAGGGGAAACAAGACTTCTTGTAATGTTAGCTGTGCTTCCCACAGTTGTGTCTCACATAATCCCTGCCTATTTTTATATTTGTTACTCCTTTATTTTAGCCAACTGGCATGAGTTTCTGTTTCTTGCAACCAGATAACTCTTAACTCCAGCAACCTTTTATACATCTGACATTCCAAATGACTGCAGTTCTCTGATGAACAGTCAAGCTCTCACACAACTAGGCTTTGCTAGGTGTAGTTTCACTTTCCACCCACACATAGCCACTATTCCACATTCTTCAAACTTTGCTCAGGCATCACCTCCTGAGCTAGAACTTGGTTCTCATTGCTCCTTATGCAAAGCTCTACCACTGTACTTATAAAACCACATTGCATTTTCTGATTTATCAACAGTTTTAACTATAGTTTTCATCTTTACTAAGTTCAGGGCCTGGCAAATAGTAGGAATTTAATATTTTTATTTAATGAATAAGGTAAAACTAAAAACTATATCTGTTTTAACACTATATCTGTAAAATACAGATAGCCTCTCACCAGCCTGAAGGCTCAGAATCCTCAGATGTCCCTTCCAATTTCATGAGCCAAAACAGAAATAATATAATCTGATAAATTTTTTCATATATATAAGGGACTATAGGAATGCACTCAATATGCCTTTACACTTAATTTTGCTCACAGTGTTGTTCAAACCTATATTCTTACTGAATTTTCTGCCTATTTTTTTTTAGTAATAATATATTAACATTTCCTGCTGAAATCATCAATTTTGTATTCCTCCTTGTAGTGGTGTAACTTTGTTTTATGTAATATGTTATTAGGGTAATAAAACTTGGAATTTTTTCATCTTCCTGGCAAATTAAATCTTTATTATTATGAAGAGTCTCTATTTCTGGTAGTGCTTTTTTGTCTTAGAGTTTACTTAATCCAATATTAACATAGCTATTCCAGCTTTCCTTAGAAAATATCACATGGTTTAGTTTTTTTTTCTATCCTTTTCTGCATTAGTATGTTCTAGACATATCCCTTGTAAACAGCATGTAGCTGAATTGTGATTTTTTTTTGTCTTGTGTCATAAATGGATTGGTAGTTCCAGGTTTATCAGATCTTTTAACATTTACACCCTTATATAGTTCCCTCCCTTTGACTCTGGAAAGGACATGTATTTTGCTCTATCCAACAGATGTGGGAAAAGTAACAATATGCTAACTCCAAGTCCTTTTGAAAACCCTGAGCTTGTGTATAAGAAGTCTGCCTATCTGCCTGAAGAGACTATGTGAAGAAGAGAAAGTCATGGAACTACTTGAACAAAAACCAAAGGACCCAATTAACAATGAGAATAAAGGACCCACACATATGATTTCAGTCAGGTTGGTCCAGCTAACCCCCACCATTGAAGCCATCCTACCTGAGGTGCCCGACATGAGAGTAAAGAGGTTATCTAGGACATTTCACCCAGCAGCCATCACCCAGAGATGAGATGAGCCATCCCTCTGGTTTCCTATCCAAATTCCTGACCCACAAAATTATGAAATATAGTAAAATGCAACCAAAGTACGTGCCCTTGACCGGAATCGAACCCGGGACCCTTGGGTCCTCAGTCGGACGCTCTATCCACTGAGCAAAACCAGCTAGGGCAAGATTGATTACTCTTTATTACTCTGTTCCTCTTCTCCCTTTTTTAGATGGAAAGTTGCATAGTGTGATGATTAATTTTGTGTCAATTTGGCATTGCCACAGTGCCCAGATATTTGTTCAAACATTATTCTAGATGTTTCTGTGAGTGTATTTTGAATATGATCAACATTTAAATCAATGTACTTTGTGTAAAGCAGATTATCCTCCATAATATGAGCAGGCCTCATCCAATCAGTTGAAGGCCTTAATAGAATAAACACTGACCACCTCTAAGCAAGAAGGAATTCTGCCAGAAAACTGCCTTTGGACTCAAACTGCAACTCTTCCCTCAGTCGCCAGCCTGCCAGCCTACCCTGAAGATTTTGGATTTACTAAGCCTCCACAATCACTTAAAATAAACCTCTCTCTTTATCTATACATACACACATGAGATGATTTAAAATAGATTTAACCCAGCCGTGGGCAAACTACGGCCCGCGGGCTGGATCCGGCCCGTTTGAAATGAATAAAACTAAAAAAAAAAAAAAGACCGTACCCTTTTATGTAATGATGTTTACTTTGAATTTATATTAGTTCACACAAACACTCCATCCATGCTTTTGTTCCGGCCCTCCGGTCCAGTTTAAGAACCCATTGTGGCCCTCGAGTCAAAAAGTTTGCCCACCCCTGATTTAACCCCTTCACTTCTAGGATATAGCCATTTGAATTACCAATCCAAAGCAATGGGTCTTCAACAGAGTCCCCAGCCCCTTAGCATACCCCGAACTCTAATTGCCACCCCCCATCTCTCAGCAACCCTCTATGGAATGGATAAATGGACCTCCCTAGGTTTCCTTTGCTCCTCAGATGATGGTTTGGTAATTCCTATTTTGTAAGCTCTCTGATGCCTTTGAGATTATATTTTGTTGAGTTTTTCTAGTGTCCTCAGTAGGAGGATTGGTCCATATTACTGCCAATACCAGGACTTATAGAAATGTAGGTATTATTAAATGCTAGAGGCCCGGTGCACTAAATTCGTGCGGGGGGGGGGGGGGGGTGGGGGTCCCCTCAACCCAGCCTGCACCCTCTTCAATCTGTGCCTCTCCAATCCAGGACCCCACAGGGGTCCTAACTGCTCACCTGCCCTGATTACCCCTAACCGCTCTGCCTGCCTGCCTGATCGCACCCCTAACTGCTTGCTCCCCTGCGCCAGCCTGATCTCACCCCTAACCGCTCTCCCCTGCTAGCCTGATCGCACCTAACTGCCTCTGCCTTGGCCCCCGCCACCATGGCTTTGTCCAGAAGGAAGTCGGACATCTGGAAGACATCCGGTCGATCTGGTCTAATTAGCATATTACCCTTTTATTAGTATAGATTATTAGTATAGATAGGTAGAATTTTAAAAGTACAATGAAAATAATCCTTAAAGAAGAAAAATTAGACTTTTTCACAATTATACTTTTTTTAGCCCAGATGGCAGATTAGTACTTAGGAATGTTTTTGGTAGCCCTGGTACCATTTAATTTGAGGAAGGTTACTTCTTTCACTAACAAGAATTCTTTTACTGATAAGAATGCAAGAATTGAACATCACCCCTATTCCAAAAGCTATTCTACGAATTTAGATTACAAAGATGAGAAAGACATGGTCACTGACCTCAAGGGGCTAAAAGTCTAGATTCTTTATTGGTAAACTGGTTATTTTTAGAATTATCAATTCATGATCAAAAAGTCTTTTCTTAAATACATTTTATACAATGATAAACACATTTAAATTCTAAACATGTATATTTGAGTTTCTTTCACTTTCCATCCTAAACATGAGGGCATTTTAAACAATATATTTTCTAATTCATTTGTCTTTGAATAAAGTTTATTATTAAATACTTGTGGTCTCTGACTCTGAATGTAGTTCTGAGGCTCTTCAGGACAATGTAATGAAAAACAAATGCAGAGGCCCTAACCGGTTTGGCTCAGTGGATAGAGCGTCAGCCTGTGGACTCAAGGGTCCCAGGTTTGATTCTGGTCAAGCGCATGTACCTTGGTTGCGGGCACATCCCAGTAGGAGGTGTGCAGGAGGCAGCTGATCGATGTTTCTCTCTCATTGATGTTTCCAACTCTCTATCCCTCTCCCTTCCTCTCTGTAAAAAATCAATAAAATATATATACATATATAAAAGATTTAGAAAAACAAATGCAGAGGGGGGGGGAAGATGGCAGCATAGGTAAATGCCTGTACTTGCCACCTCCCATAACCACATCAAAATTACAATTAAAATACAGAACAAACATCATCCAGAACTGCTGGAAAACTGGCTGAATGGAAGTCCTACAACTAGAGAAGTAAAGAAGAAAGCTCACTGAGACTGGTAGGAGGTGCGGAGTGTGGAATGGGCTGATCCTGCACCCACGTGTGCCTCTTTTTTAATCGGGAGGGAGATTGTCTCTGTGGAGGCTGCCCGGAGGAGCAAGGGGTCCCAGCCCCACACCAGAGCCCCAGCCCAGGGTCCCAGAGCTGGAAAAAGAAGTCCCTATGGGCAGTAAGAACTATGGGCTGTAAAAACCAGCGTGGATTGGGGCTCAGTGACACAGAGGCTAGAGGAGACCCAGCTGTTCCTCTTAAAAGGCAGGCACTACAAACTGAACTTATAAGGTCCTGCTTCCTCTGAGCTCCAACACCAGGGAGAGGCTCTGGGGAGCACAGACACATACCAGGAGGAAATGGATTATCTGGCATTGGGGCAGTTTTCTTCCAGACGGAGGTGCTCACAGGGATCACTGTTCCTATGTTGGGACCTCCCCAGTTGCAGGGCTGACTGGCAGCCATTTCTATTTGCTCCATCCTGGTGATTCCCTAAGACCCCGCCTCATCCAATTTACAACCCCATCCAAGCTGTGTGAAGCAGCCTTTGCATATAAATAGCCTTTCCTTGCTCAAGGTAAAATCTCTCAAACAAGATGCAGCTGGGTCAGGGAGCCCCAAACAAATCAATGATTTGAACTATGAGGAAGCAAAAAATGCCCAACCAGAAAAGCAAAAAGAAAAAAGAATCCAAAAATATGAAGATAGTGTAAGGATCCTCTGGGACAACTTCAAGTGTACCAACACCTGCATTATGGGGGTGCCAGAAGAAGAGAGAGAACAAGATATTGAAAACCTATTTGAAGAAATAATGACAGAAAACTTCCCCTACCTGGTGAAAGAAATAGACTTACAAGTCCAGGAAGCGCAGAGAACCCCAAACAAAAGGAATCCAAAGAGGACCACACCAAGACACATCATAATTAAAATGCCAAGAGCAAAAGACAAAGAGAGAATCTTAAAAGCAGCAAGAGAAAAAAAGTCAGTTACCTACAAGGGAGTACCCATACGACTGTCAGCTGATTTCTCAACAGAAACTATGCAGGCCAGAAGGGAGTGGCAAGAAATATTCAAAGTGATGAATACCAAGAACCTACAACCAAGAATACTTTATCCAGCAAAGCTATCATTCAGAATTGAAGGTCAGATAAAGAGCTTCACAGATAAGAAAAAGCTAAAGGAGTTCATCACCACCAAACCAGCATTATATGAAATGCTGAAAGGTATTCTTTAAGAAGAGGAAGAAGAAAAAGGTAAAGATACAAATTATGAACAACAAACATGCATCTATCAACAAGTGAATCTAAGAATCAAGTGAATAAATAACCTGATGTACAGAATGAACTGGTGATTATAATGAATCAGGGACATAGAAAGGGAATGGACTGACTATTCTTGGCGGGGAAAGGGGAATGGGAGATGCGGGAAGAAACTGGACAAAAATCGTGCACCTAGGGATGAGGACAGTGGGTGGGGAGTGAGGGCGGAGGGTGGGGCGGGAACTGGGAGGAGGGGAGTGCATTTATCATTCTTCTAAATTTAACTTTGCACAAGTAACCCATGTAAAAAATCTATATTTTTCAAAACTTGTTGGAGGGGGGTATGGGGGCGAAAAAAGAGGGACATCTGTAATAACCTCAACAATAAAGATTACAAAGAAAAACAAATGCAATTAGCAGATGACTTTGGACAAATCATATAATTGCAGTGTTTTCATCTGTGGAATGAGAGGGATCAAACTTCCATTTTTGTTTTTATATATCCTGATGCCTATTAATTCTTTTTTTTTTATCACTGTCACCCCCTCAGCTTGACTTCTTTTATTGTTAGTAGGCAGCTTGTTCCATACTCAGCTCACTTACACCCAGAGCCTGGCACACAGTGACTATCCAATTAACATGCATTGTTCAGGAAGGAAGGAAACCTCCATTAGCACCTACTACGCATCAGGCACTGCGCAGGTCTCTTTCATATATATTCCTGTTCTTTTAACCCTCTCAACGCATTTGTGAGGAGGTAGGTATCACTACTGCAGTTTTTGAGGACATGGATATAGATATTCAGAGATTTCACTATCAGCATCATAATTTTAGTAAAATAGGGCCTTAGTTCTGCCACTTACTTTGTATCTGACAGGTTACTTTTCTAACCCTCAGTTTCCTCCTCTGGAAATGTGTAAGAGTTAGGGTTGGCAGATTTAGCAAACAAAAAAAAAATTAGAAAGAATATCCCAAGTGGAACATTTTGTATTTAAAAAATTATGCTACTCTTACCCGAAGTTCAGATGTAACTGGGCACTCCTGTATTTTATCTGGCAACGCTAGGTTTGCGTTATGGTGATGACCATGCACGTAAAGACTCAGCCCTGTCCCTAGCACTTTGTGTGCACTCTGTAAATGCTATGCTCATTATATTTTGGTTCTGATTCCAAAGTCATTTTTTTTCCCCACCACAAATACCTTGAGTTCAGTGTCCACATAAAATTTCAGTCAGCGCGGGTACTAATGCCCTAAGTTTATATTCATGCTTTATCGTCCCTCAAGCGCTTTCAAAAAGCCTGGCCAAGGGCGGAAGGCTCTCGGGGGAAACCGCAGAGGCTCGGGCTGTTGGGGGCTGTCCCTGCAGGGCCAGCACAGGCTTCGCGGTCCCGTACGACCGGCCGGGA
>NW_005357115.1:7806093-7821554 GCF_000412655.1 Myotis brandtii
GGCGCCGCCAGGAGTGAACTTCGGGCGGTTGGGTGCCGGGGCATTGGGGTGGCCGGGTTCGGGTCCCGGATGTGGGGGTGGCCGACCCCGGCACCCTCTGGCTCCTCCTCCAGCGGACGCCCTGGGGGCCTCCGAGGGTGGCTGTCGAGGTGGGATGGGAGTTAGTGTTTCAGCGCTACAAAATGGACACTTCCTGTTCGCCTGCGCTCTTGGGGCCGCGGTTACCTCTGCCCTCGGTCTTCCCTCCTGGGTGTGAGCTGGGAGGGCGTGCGTGCAGCTCTTACGCCTCCAGTTTGCCCCACAGCCGCCGCCGCAGCGAGTCTGGAACCGGGGCGGGCGGTGGGAGTCCGGGGAAAGCGGCCCCTGTGCCTGTGCTCCATCTTCCTCAACTCCATCCCTTTGACCCTTTTTCGGGATGCTTTTTCCCACCACAGCTCAGGGGAGTTGGGGCACCCAGTTCATTGGGGGCACACTCGGCATCTCCTTTGACCCGGTTTCGACTTCAAGTCTCTTTGTAGCGGCCTCTGGACTTAGTTTCCTCCTTACAGGAAAAAAGTCTTTACATGCAAAGAAATGACACATACTTGCTTCTACCCGAACTCCGAGGCGGGGGGAGGAGTGCGATTGTTTATTTCTGGTTAGTTTACGCCGTTTCTCCCGTCCTCCTAATTGTGACAGCCACGTGGCCGGCGGAGTGTTAGAGATTGTCCTAGTGCCACTAGGGTGGCACTTCGCTGGTAGCCGGGGGCTTTGTAACCGTGCCGTGGCTTTCCATCCACATTTATTTTGGTGTTTTCTGAGATGGGGAAGTGGAAAAAGCTGAACTGTACATGTCCGAATCGAAAGACTTATCTGTTTCCTTGCAGTCCTTGTAAGGTATATGTTGACATTTTTGCCGTCCTTTGCCGTTTTGGTGATTCATTTTTAAAATCTCAGCAGCATGAAGTACCCATTAAAGAGTAGTGGGGAATAGAATGGTACATTATGGATGGAGTTTCCTACCTCGGGAGTTGGGGCGATGTTTGAATTTTAGAGCCATTAGTGAGAGGTTCTGGTGTAATCATCAATAATCACATTCTGGAGGATTTCTTTTTGGTCGCTTTATAAAAACCTAAAAGTTTTTTCTTTTTACAAAAAAGTCGTGACCTGAAAAGATTATTACCGTTGAAAATACTTGTTTAGGGCTGAAATAAACGCTCGTTTGATTTATGTATGCACACTTTCTTAAGCTTTTTTTTTGAAAGGTATTAATAAGAATGCTAACATGGACAGATTTTAAGGGAATGAAAATTAATTTTTAGACTATATAAAAATTAAATGTCAAAAGATTTAAAACTTTAAAATCTAAACTTTTGGAGCATTTGGAAACTTTTAGAATTAAATACAATCCCTGGTTACTAAAGCATCATGTTTCTTTTTGTGAATACATTGTGTATTTGAATTGTTTCCATAACATATGTTTTTATTTAACCAGTTTTACTTGAAGAGTGCTAAACCACAGGAAACATTAAGGCTGTGTAGAGAAATTTAGAAACATTTAGAATTGTGTAGAGAAATTATAGCAGCAACATTTATTAGAGTTTTAATTACACCATGATAATGGTTCTTAATGAAGTTAACAGATAAAAATATCAGGAAGGCTTCAGTGCAGAAAAGATAATGGGATTGAGAAATGAGTATGTGTACTGACCACTGAGAGCAATGCTTAGGTGAGAAAGAAAAGTAAATGAGGTAATGAAATACTTACATAAAGCAGAAAGCATTGAAAACATACACTGGAAGATAACGACATTATTAGTTACGGGATCTGACTATCAAATGAAACTTTAAAAAATAGTCTTGTTCTTATGCCAGTTTATAGCTTAGCTATGTATGTGTTGCTCTTCAGTTGTCATTTTTGCATAAATGCAAAAAGGTCCTCCGAAAACAAACTTTTGAAGGTCTAATGCTTTGCTGATTTCTTAGGGAAGAAAAAGAGGCCTAAGATTTGATCCCTATTCTTAGGTTGAAGAGACTAGATTAACACATTTCGTACCGCTCAGGAGTTTTCTGGTGTTTCGTGCGCCATCTGTTAAGGACCGCTCACGAGTGTTCTCGTTTTTCACGCCCATGGAAAAAGGAGCGAATCTAGATACTTATGTAAATTTTGTTTGGTCCCTCTTCATAGAGGAAAATGTTTTACGCAGTACCATACGTTAAAAAAGTACTAGGAACTTTAATTGTTTAATTGTTTTTGTAAATAAAAATGTTATAATTATTGAAAAACAACACCTAAAGTGCATTATGATGATTTAAATAACGTGCAGTTTGCCCAAAAACGTGCGGTCCCTGGCGTATGTCTTAGAGATTTCTATGCGGTACGCAATGTGTTAACATGTGAAAGTGAGTTTACAATGTGAGATGATATATTTAGGAGTTAAATTGTGTGATGCAGGTAGGTGCTGTAAGTTAAGAGGGAAAGAAAACTAGAGGTTTGAGTAGATAGGGGAGGCTTCTTGAAGAAATAGGACTCTCTTGCTTTCTAAAGTTTTACTCCCATTAAATTAATCTTCCTGAGGATCAAGCATGAATACCTAATTTCTTCTCAAGACTTTTCAAACTTTGGTTCCTGTCGCTCTCCTGCTTTCTAAAGTTTTACTCCCATTAATCTTCCTGAGGATCAAGCATGAATACCAAATTTCTTCTCAAGACTTTTCAAACTTTGGTTCCTGTCTTCTCCCATCTTTTCCACTAACCTATAAGAACTGTTTATTCACTACTTCAACATGATATACCAGTTTTACTTCTTTTTTTTTTTACCTTTGTTGATATAACATTTTTCTGTTGACGTGCACCTGCACACATCCTCTTAACTGCTGAAGATCTGCTCAAGCTTGAGGTTTAGTTGTAATTTTGATTGCCTAGAGAGCCTTAAAATAATACAATTTTAGATCTGCCTTTCTCTCTCCAACTGAAAACTCTCATCACTAATAACACCAAATTCTTTTGGACTGTAACATTCTGTACTACCTTGTTTTCATTTAGTAAATTTTTTTTCAGCACCTACCATGTGCCAGGCACTCTTATAGGAACTGAGGATACATCCTTGAATAGATAAATTCCCATGTTATTAGTTATCTTTTTAAGTTTTATTACTCCAAGAAGATTATAAAATCTTATCTTCTCAGATGTATGTTATATGCTTAGTGGATATTTTATTATTTTGTGAATAAAGGAAAAGCAGGACTTACGTTATAAGGTAGAGTGATGATGGAAAGGTCTTTCTTTATATGTGATGGGTACAAAAGAATAAACAATTATGGATGGCCTTGAAAACATCACTTCTGAACTTAAATATGGCATTTGAGCCTGGAATGATGTGATAAAATCCTTATTTGAGGGAGGTTCATTTGACAGCAATGTGTAGGACTAATTATTAACTGTGGGACTGAAGAGGACGGAGAAGGGAAGAGATCTATTGAAAAAAAAATGACTTTGAGAAGGAGATTTAGAAGGGGAACATCACAAAGAGGGTGGTGAGTTTAGTTGAGTGTAAGGTGAATTTGACCTTTAGTGACTAGAAGCTGGAAGTGTGGGATAATTCAGTCAATATAGAGCTGACAGCTGATGTTAGGAATTTTTGTCATAGACTTAATTGAAGTGTTGAGGACTGAGAAAAAGATATTGTGAGAAATTAGAATTCAGGGGGCATTTGCTTTGGTCACATGTGACTTCATAATTAATATTATAGACTTGTATAATAACTATGGTATTGTTTTAATAACTTTATTTCCACTGTATGAGAATGCTATCTCTATTTTTACCACCAAATATAAAGGGACCAAAATAATGTTTGTTATTATTTTCTTCCAAGGGATTTTGATTTATGTATTCCTCACTTCCCTTATCCTAAACTTTTTAAAAGTTAAATAAACTTTTTTTTTAGGCTAGTTTACATTTACAGAAAGTTGCAAGATAGTACATAGAGAGCCGAAACCGGTTTGGCTCAGTGGATAGAGCGTCGGCCTGCGGACTGAAAGGTCCCGGGTTCGATTCCGGTCAAGGGCACGTACGTTGGTTGCGGGCACATCCCCAGTGGGAGATGTGCAGGAGGCAGCTGGTCGATGTTTCTCTCTCATCGATGTTTCTAACAAAATTTAAATAAACTTTTTTTTTAGGCTAGTTTACATTTACAGAAAGTTGCAAGATAGTACATAGAGTAATACCTCATCCAGTTTTCCTCTTGTTACTTTCTTACATTACTATGGTACATTTGTCTCAACTAAGGAAACAAAATTGCTACATTACTATTAAACTACACACTTTATTCAGATTTCGCTAGTTTTCCCTTAGTGCCCATTTTTGGTTCCAGAATTCCAGTTTCTCATACTTTTCTTGTTTTCGATGACTATGACAATTTTGAGGAGTACTAGTCAGAAATTTTATAGAATGCTCCTTGATTGAGATTTAAAAAATTTTTTTAAATTGAATTTATTGGGGTGAAACTGATTAACAAAATTATACAAGTTTCAGGTGCACAGTTCTGCAATATATCACCTACATCTTGTATTGTTTGTTTACCACTCCAATCAAGTCTCCGTCCATCACCATTTATCCTCCCATTCGCTTTATCCTCTTCTATCTCTCCCCACCTTCCCTTCTCTCTGGCAATCACCATACTATTATTTGTGTCCCTGAGTCACCCTTTTCACCTAGCCCTCAACCCCTTGCCTTATAGCTGTCAGTCTGTTCTCTGTATCCATGAGACTGTCTCCACTTTGTTTATTTTGTTCATTAGGTTTCACTTAATATGGTACTTGTTTTTCTCTGACTAGCTTATTTCACTTAGCATAATTGTCTCCAGGTCCATTCATCACTGTCACAAAAGTTAAGATTTCCTTCCTTTTTTATGGCTGAGTAGTAGTTCGTTGTGTAAATGTACCACAGCTTTTTTATCCACTCATCTACTGATGGGCACTTGGGCTGCTTCCAAATCTTGGCTATCCTATATAATAAAAGCCTAATATGCTAAGTGTCCGACCATTCGACCAGTCGCTATGATGCGCACTGACCACCACGGGGCAGATGCTCCAACCAGTAGGTTAGCTTGCTGCTGGGGTCCGGGTGATCAGGACTGAGCTAGACAGGTCGGACACGCCCCGGAACCCTCCTATGGTCCCTCCCGGGCCCCGAACGTGCACCGGTGGGTCCCTTAGCCTGGCCTGTGCCCTCTTGTAATCCAGGACCCCTCAGGGGATGTCCGCAGGCCATCCTAATTTTTTGAGGTTACTCCGTATTGATTTCCACAATGGCTGCACCCATCTGCATTCCCCAACAGTGCATGAGGGTTTCCTTTTCTTCACATTCTCACCAATACTTGTTTGTTGATTTATTGATGATAGCCATTCTGACAGGTATGAGGTGATATCTCTGATGTTTTCTTCTTGATTAGACTGAAGTCATGGTTTTTAGGGAGCAAGACAACAGAGGTAAAGAGCCATTCTCATCACAATATATCAAGGTTACTTGCAAATAATATGATAAAATTATGTTAACCATGATCACCTTTTTGAGGTCTCTGTTTGCCAGGTTTCACCCCCATATCCACTCATTCCATATTCTACTCTGGAAGCAAGTCACTAAGCACAGTCCATGCTCTAGGCCAGGGGTGGGCAAACTTTTTGACTCGAGGGCCACAATGGGTTCTTAAACTGGACGGGAGGGCCGGAACAAAAGCATGGATGGAGTGTTTGTGTGAACTAATATAAATTCAAAGTAAACATCATTACATAAAAGGGTACGGTCTTTTTTTTTTTTAGTTTTATTCATTTCAGACGGGCCGGACGGGCCGTAGTTTGCCCACGGCTACTCTAGGCCTTAACCTAGATTCATGTACTTGTTTTTTAACTGCCTTTAGAGAGAGGGGGGTGGGGAGAGAGAAACATCGATCAGTTGCCTCCTGTATATGCCCCAATGGGGATCAAGCCTGCAACCTAGGTATGGGTCAGACCAGGAATCAAACCCGAAACTTTCAGATGTACGTACGGGATGACACTCCAACCAACTGAGCTGCACTGGCCAGGGCAGATTCGTGTATTTTTTATTTTCCTCAACCTAATTTTCTTTTCAATAAATAAACATTTAAACTTGGATAGCTATTTATTGAGCAGCTACTGTATTTAAGTGCTAAGAATATAGTGGTGAGCAAGATTCTTCATTTCTACTCTTTTGGAGTCTGCCTGATTTAAACATGGAGTAGAATTTTGTTGTTGTTTTGTTAATCCACTCCTGAGGATATTTTTTTCCATTGCTTTTCAGAGGGATTGGGAGAGAGGGAGGAAAGGGAGGGGGAAGAGAGAAACGTCAATGTGAGATAGAAACATCAATCAGTTGCCTCACATATCCATCCTAATTGGGGATTGAACCTGCAATCTGGATATGTGCCTGGACCAGGAATAGAACCTGCAACCCTTCATTGCACGGAATGATGCTCCAACTGAGCCACACCGGCCAGGGCAGCATAAAATAAAATGTATCCTCTCGATAAAGGCCTTGATTTTAATGGCACTTATAAACATAATCCTATATAATAAAGAGGTAATATGCAAATTGACTGCCACGCCCTCACACAAGATGGTCGCCCCCATGTGGTCAAGATGGCCAGCAGGGGAGAGCAGTTAGGGGCGACCAGGCTGGCAGGGGAGGGCAGTTAGAGGCGACCAGGCTGGCAGGGAAGGGCAGTTAGGGGTGACAGGGCTGGCAGGGGAGGGCAGTTGGGGAGGACCAGACCTGCAGGGGAGGGCAGTTGGGGGTAACCAGGCCAGCAGGGGAGTGGTTAGGGGGTGACCAGGCTGGCAGGCAGAAGCAGTTAGGGGGAATCAGGCGGCTGGCAGGCAGAAGTGGTTTGGGGCAATCAGGCAGGTAGGTGAGCGGTTGGGAGCCAGCAGTCCCGGTATGTGAGAGGGATATCCGACTGCCAGTTTAGGCCCGATCCCTATTTTCATAGGTATTCGGTAGTCTTGCCATTTAACTATTTTCCCCCTGAGAAGTAGTTTAAAAGGTATGTCGGGAAAAACACATTAGGAAAAGAACAGACCCTGAGCTCTCTTCTTTATGAGATGCTATGATTATTTATGAAAAAGAAAATGAGGTCGAGTTAAATAAAGAACATTAATCAAAATTTTGAAACTGATGATAAACTTTTTTTGGAAGGAAGTCACTTATACTTAATAGAAGAGTAAAAGAGTGATGCCATTTTAACAATGGGAATATTAATTAAAAAATAACAGTTTTATTGGAGAATAAAATCTGACTAAAGACCTGTTGAATGAGGTTTTCAGTTCTTTGTTTTTTTAATTAACTTGGTTAACTACAAAACACTCTTACTTTGAACTCTTATTGAAATTCTTTCTAAAGTGTATTAGTACAGTTATACCTTTCATACTATATTGAATAGCCCACTTAGCATAATTTAGTATTTAAATTAGAATTTTGACACAGTTAATGTAAAATTTTAAATTATATTAATAACTTTGGAGGTAGAGAATTCAGGAAGTTGATAAACATATTCTAATAGTTTGTTTCTTTACCTTAAAAGAGGAAGTACAGAAAAAAGGGAAGAATATTAATAATTATTAATTATTTAATTACTACCTTGTATTGAGTGTCTACTATGTTCTGGCATGGTATTATACTAGTCACATGAGTATGTAATTTAATTCCCATGAAAATTCTAGGGAAGTGTTTTATTCTTATAGATAAACAGATAATGAGATGTTATGTCAATGCAGTATTGGGTATTTGAACCCAAGTTTGTCCAACTTTGAAAATTTATATTCTTTGTATTGTAACGTGAAGCCTTTGAAAAATGGATATTTGCCAAGATGAGATGCTCGCTTCTTGTTCTGTCCACAGCAAGGAGTAGAGAATACAGTAAAGGGTCATGGTATTGTCCTTCTGTTGCAAATACACAAGTGTTAATTGCTTTGACATTTAATGCTTTAGCTATTTTCCAGTATTTAAAAGCTAAACTGCATTATGTATACCTAGGACTGTTCTTAAATTATGGAGAAAGAATTTGGCTTAACAGCTTAATATTGATTGACTAGAGTTCTGAGAATTTTATCCATTGGTTTTCCTTTATTTCAGTGGTTCTCAACCTTCCTAATGCGCGACCCTTTAATACAGTTCCTCATGTTGTGGTGGCCCCTAACCATAAAATTATTTTCGTTGCTACTTCATAACTGTAATTTTGCTACTGTTATGAATCGTAATGTAAATATCTGATATGCTATATGTGTTTTCCGATGGTCGCTACCCACAGGTTGAGAACCGCTGCTTTATATAAAGATAATTCAGAAATACAAAATAATTAGAAAGCTTAATGGGAAATTCTTTTCATGTTTAGAAGAACAAAAAGATTTAAACAATTTATACAAGGTGAAAATACTCATTTGACAAATATCAAATGCTTCGTGTTAGGAATGAGGTACATGTGAGTTAATAATAGCAATATGAGACAAAACCCTTCTAGACACAGATTCAAGAGTACTGTGGGAACACAGAGTAGGAACTAATCTTTCCTGAGCAGTGGGATTGGGTGGGGTGGATTTTACAGTCATGATAGAGGTTTACTATATTAATGGTATATCAGTAATCCTTCTTAAGTGGAGAACTGAAATTTAGGAAGTGAAAAGATCACAAAGCAGAATGGAAAACATAGTATCTAGCATAGTATTTTATACTTGAATGTTAATTGCTCAGTAACTATTTTTTAAATAAGTATCATATTTCACTCAATTTTTTTAACGTATAGTTTGATCAAATATATTTCCTTTGTTTAGTTGAAGAAAATGTAATGATGTGGTACATTTGGGTATAATTTTCCCTTTGCATTTTTAAACCAGTTGGCAGCAAGTTAGAGCCAGGTTGTACTTGCTTGAAGCAATCTGCTTGGGGGTGTTGTGTTCATTGATATTTTTTATTCTCCTCTGTGTTTTTCTGTTTAGTCTGGATTAAGTATTTTATAAGGTATAGAATTTTAGTGTTTATAAAGTAATTTGTGTCTATTGTTTCTTTTGAGCTATAGAGACAAAAACAACTACAGTAAAAAAGAAGATATACAAATGCAATTAGACATAGTAGGGGAGAGAAAAATATCTCTAAAAGATGTTTGGGTGGAAATTACACGGAGGAGTTGTCACTGGGTTTAGGCCTTTGGTTGAATGGTAGTAGGCAAGGTGTAAACAATTGGATGTTAGAATAGCAGGAGCAAGCATATAAGTAGAGAAACACAAAGGAAGTATTTGAACAAGATTAGTCTAGTTTGCATTAACTTCAAGTAGAGGAGAATTTGCTTGAGGATGTAGATATTGAGTCAGATTTATTGATGGTAGTATGTACTTTTTTTCAGTCTTTTTTTTGTGGTTCTGAAGCTATCTAGGCAGGATGTCAGCTAGTGTAGTATGAAGAATGTGAGTTCTGGAGCTATATTCCCTGAACTTGTATTCCTGTTGTGCCACTTCAAGGTTTGTGATATTGGGCATATCATTTAATCTCTATGTATCTTTCCATATAGAAAATGGGCACTACTAATAGCAACTACCTGGTAAGGCTGTTATGAAGATTAAAGGAGTTAATACTAGTGAAACACTTAAAACAACACATATATGAAAGTACTAGTTCTTACCTTTATACTGTATGTACATAATTTAGACACATACACTCAGGCATGTAGGAAATGTACATATAGGTAGGAATTGTAAATTTTACCATGTATGTATTTGCAGGAAAGCTAGTAGTATTTGGATTTCAGTTTTTAATAGCATCTAGATTATTATAGAATGAAAGCCCATTCATCTCATTTAATAGATGTCAGAGTTATGTAGTGGCACAGCTAGAACCAAGATCTGTTAGACAACAAATAATTTGAGCAGTAAGCAAAACAGACAACCAAATCTGCCTTATGGAGGTTTCAGTAAGTCAGGAAAAGATGTGTATTAAACCATCCTAGGTGTGATAAATGTTATCAAAGAGTACAGGATATTATGAAAGAATATAATTTGGAGTCCCCTCTAGTGTGGGATGTTAGAGAAGGTTTCCCTTAAGATTTTAAAGCTGAGATTGAGTGATAAATAGTTAGCCAGGGCTAGGTGAAATGAAGAGTATGTTAGGCAAAGGGGGTAGCATTTGTAAAGGCCCCGAAGAAGGAGAAAGCAAGGCCTTTTCAGAAATCTAAAGTGGGGAGACAAGGGAAAGAGTGGCAAAAGATGTGTTCAGAGAGATTTCACAGGGGCAAAGTTATGCAGAACCTCTCATATACCATGTCAAGAACTACTTACCTATATTTTGATCCAAGGGTTCCTTTGATGATTTGAGCAAGAAAGGGACATTGTCAGAGTTGCATTTTACAAGATTATTCTAGTTACATTTTGTTCTAGAGAAAAAAGAGGATCAGGCATAGATGCAAGGAGACTAGACTTTTGGATAGGAAAGCCACAAATCAGAAATGGGGGCTCTACTCTCTGGTTGTTCTTTTAGGAAGATACTGTCAGAGCCACTGTGTGTGTGCGTGCAGAACACAACCACAGGGACATACCATTTATGTGGACTACCATTGTGGTGGTTAAGATGAGAGAGACTGTTGACCTGGAGCATAGTGGACCATGAAAATGGAGAGAGATGGGCAGATTACAGATATTAATACTCCAAAGTCTATCTCCAGACCAGACCTGTCTCCTAACCTTTAGATCACATGTATCCCAAATACCCACTCCATTTGATTGTCTCACAAACATCTCAAACTCAATAGGTCAAAACAGCAACATAAACCCTACCAAAAAAAAAAATCATGACATACATTGATCTCTAAGAAGAAAAATAGTCCTTTTCCCTTTCAGTATTCTTTATATTATCAAGTAGAACTACCATCGACTCTATTGCTGATCCTGTCTCCTAGTAGTGACAACTAGACTACTGAACTGTATATAGTTGCTGTTAAAATGGCTACTTAGAATTTAGGTTATATTCCATTCATTTATTTAGGAACTTGAATGTTCATTAGGGTAAGCGTTACTTTCTAAAATGCTCTGGAGATCATCTAATTAATAACAAATAAAATATATTTTACTTCAGTAAGTGTACATATAGGGTCCGTTTAGTCCTTATGAACTTAATTCTGTGTTAAATTAATTGTAGTTCTGTGTTGTTTTAGAACTACATATAAAATCAGTATATTAAATCAACCAGTATAGTTTTACTATACCAAGTTTTACTCTTGCTTTCCAAATTTGATACAAGGGACTTATTGGTAAGATGCCATTTTATACTTTTATTAAATGTATTTCTGATCGTAAGTGTGCTTTTAAAAAATGCTTATTTTCAGTGGAATTTAATTGGCTGGGAGAGATTTACTCCATGGCTGACTAATAATGGCTTATGTTCAAGGCATTGAAAATAATCTTACACAGAAATAAATCTTGACAACAAAGAATACCAGCTGTTTCTATTCCAATGCTAACCATACTTACCTTTGTACTCTGGGACATTGGATCTGTTGACTTTTAGGTTTCTGTTACTTTGTTCCTTTTCCACGTTATTATACAAGTGCAGAGTACAAGGCTCTCAAAGAACCAAAGTGCTGGTTGGCTGGCTAACTGGTCACTATATGGTTTGTAGCACAGGTGATATTACTTCTAATTTCATTACTGATTATTTTTGTTTTTTTATTTCTGTGCAATCAATTTTTTCAGCCTCCAAAATATTTTTGTTTGGACACCACATCGATTGCTATCCCAAAGTTTGAGGAGATGAGTTTCTAAACTAGATTTACTCTTGAGAGCTAGTAGTGCTTCTTTTCTATCATTATATTTAATAACATATAAAGTAATTAGTGTTATGTTTTAGATACTGATGAAAGTTTACAAGTTATTGTGTCATCAACTTTTTTAACATTTATTCGAAATAACTTTTTATTAGTGAAAACAATTTTCACTCAATTTAGGTATCTTGTGGCACTGCTTTTTAAAATCAGTATTTCTGTGTGAAAGACAGAGTTACCTATGCTAGGGATTCATTATAAAAAGAAGTATTTGATCTTTATGCAGAAAATATCAGGTTTGTTACTGCTTAGAAGCAAATGTGTTCTTTTTTTAAAAAAAAAAATAATAATAAAGCTATTGCTTCATTTTAACTTCCCCAAGAAACTCATGAACAATTGAGACTTTTGGTGTTGTTGTTTTTTTTGTTGTTGTTGTTTTTTTTTTGAGGCAAATGCTGCAACAATGTATAGGAGAACTCTATATACTGTGTACAAAGAGTACAAAATTATTTAGATAGAGGTGGCATTTAAGCCATGGTTTCCACAGTGTATCTGGGCAAGTTAGTGTAGGAGAAAAGTGGATTCAGTAGGTTACCACAACAGATTTTTCTCCCCCAGATTTTAGTGTTTTCTGCTTTTAGTATGAGTTGGAGAAAGGTTTTTTCCCCCCACTCAATTTTCTTTCTTTTTTTACCCCTATTTGAAAAACAGTTTCCCTATGAAACAAATCTTTGACCCTTTTGTATTCTGCTCCTCACCCCCCTTTCTTGACTGGAAAATACAGCTGCACACATTTTTTGTTTAGAGACAATGGATCACATGCTGTGTCACCTAAATCTATGACCAAGAGGCAGTTTTATTCCTAAGAGACCATAATGCTTCAGTTGTCCTGGATACATGACATCATGTAGCATTATAATCAAACATACGTCTTATTGCAGTACATTTGGGATTTGAATCTACCCCCTAATCTCAGAATTGGATTTTATGGGATGGACAGTATTTATAATTGAGAATCTTAATAAAAACAAAGAATGTATTGTTAATTCAATAGAAAAGGTTGTGAGTTCCTTTTATATGTCTTTTTTTCTATTGAGGGTTACCAAAGTTAACAGATATTTTGAGTTAATAGAATATCTTTAAAGTTTTAGCATTTGTTAGGTTTATTACACAAAGCCTTGCAGATAGTATGTGCTCAATAAATGTTACACTTGATTTTTGCTACTGATGTGATAAATTAACAAGAAGAAAATTGTTTTCCTTTTAAGAAAAGGAATAACTCCCAAGATTTAGAAAATTATTAGTATCTGTAAACTGCTAAAATATTTTATGTTGAGCTTATTATAATAAATTTAGTGTACTGTTGAAAAAATATAGGAAATATAATGCAATGGCTTTCAGTCTTGAGAAATGGTACCTCATTATCCTATCTAATAAAAGACAAATAGGGTAATTAACCGTACCTCCAATACGCTTCCCATTGGCTAATCAGGACAATATGCAAATTAATTGCCAACCAAGAGGGCGGTTAACCGCCAACAAAGATGGTGGCTAATTTGCATACTGCAGGCAGGGCGGAACAGCGCCATCCCGCCTGCCCCGCTGCCATCCGGGCCTGCTATCTGCGACCCGGTGGGCAGGCGGCCCGTATGGGACCCACCCCAGGGCTGGCGGGCGGGACCACAGCGATCCGCCACCGGCCACGCCCACAAACGGCCCTCCCGCGGGGATTCGAGGCTGGCAGGTGCTAATGCACCGATCTGCCAACACGCACACCAGGGCCGCCTTTGCCCTGCGCAAACTATGCAGCTGAGAGAGGGGAGTGGGGCCGCTGGGAGCAGGGCGGGAACTGCCCGGGGTTTGCGTCAGGCAGCCCAGAGCAGAGTGTGAACTATCCCGACCAGTAGCTGCTTGCTCATTCACTTACTTGCTCATTCATTCACTCATTCACTCACTCAGCAAACCCTCTCAGGTCCCTGGCACCAGGCCAGGCACTGAAGGTGAAGCAGGATAAGACAGAGCTATGTCCTCAAGATGTTAGTAATTCAGTAGGGCGAAGCAGGCACATGAACGAGGCAGTTGTATGCACAGATACAGTGTACTGGGTTTGGTGAGGGCTGTAACTAACGCCAACTTTGTTCTCTTGATAAAATGGGGCCTCGGGAGCCAGGCTGCCCCAAGCCTGTAGGCCTGTGCCTAGGCCAGGAGTGGCCGGGGTCCCAGAACATGACAGAGGGTGCAGGTCGGGCTGAGGGGTCTGGCCCCACCCCTCACTCTCACCCCCGAGTGCACAAATTTTTGTGCACCAGGCTACTAGTAATTAATAAATAAAAATGGTTCTAAAGGAGATTAGAGATGAAGAAAGGAGAGGGAAATTGAATGTAAATTTCTTTAATTGTATAGTATAGCTTAATCAAAGACAATGTTTAACTTACAATAAAGAATTGAGATAATTGCCAGGCAGTTTTAATAAAATTGCACATTTTGTATTTCTAAGGTATGCCAAGCTCTGTCATATATATTTTTTCTATGAAAAACACTGTTTAGTAATCTGAATTCAGTGAATGATTGCCTATTTCCCTTTATTAGGGTGTCTTAGCCCAAATCAAATGGTTTTTAATATTGCTTAATTTAAAGTGATTGTATGGGAAAGCCACAAATCTGAAGTGGGGGGAGGGGTCTAATCTCTGGTTGCTCTTTTGACATTTTTAAGATTGTTTGATTTACCGATGACATTAAGTTCTTGATGGGAAGTGAAATGGCAAGTCAATAAAAATAAAATTTCCAAATGTCTTAAGACCATGTAAAATTGACCAAATTAGAAATTGGAGATTCATTTAATTAAACATAATAAAAAATATAGTGATCATTCATCACATGATTCAGGAATTCAGATCTTTAAAGTAAGTATAGTGAGACTGATTTTAAGTAGGAAGTTGGACTAGTAGGTGATGAAAAGATATAAACAACTACATCTGTAAGTCAGACGTTGCCATGTAGTCCATGGTTAATCATCCTTTGCTTTAAGCATGGGGCTGACTACAAGTCTTCAGGGTCTCTCGGTATAATTGCTCAAGTGTTGGTTTCAACTTCTTCCCAGTTCTAGTAGAACATAGCAGGTGGTGTGGTTCCTTTTCATGCCAGTGTAGTAAAAGCTTTTTAGAAACAGCAAAATAGATTTTCCTTATTACTCTTTCTGGGTAATGAGGAAAGAAATATTCAATGATTGTGTCAGGGGTGCAAGGAAAAACTTAATTGTAATTAATTTGCTTTGGGATATAAAAAATTGACTATCATATTTTATTTTGATCTTAATCCTTTTTCAGTATTATTTAGTAATGTAATGGATTAAATATAAATTTTTAACTATTACATTATCTTGCAAATAATAACAGATTTTGGCTCTAATTATAATATGGGTAAGATAAAAATTAAAATTGAAAAATGTGACATGAAGATACTCAATAATATAATTTGAAAAGCACTTTTTAAAAGTATTTAAACATCATTAACAGAACTGAGTTGATTAGAATTGTATCTTACTAGTAGCCCTGCGCACGAATTCGTGTGCCATAGCTCGCTGCCGCCCTCCAGTAGCTCTCTGCCTGCTGCCCTGCCCTCTTGTAGCTCCCCCCGCCCCCCCTTCCCCCACCCCCTCATAGCT
>NW_005357115.1:7821901-7828318 GCF_000412655.1 Myotis brandtii
TGGTCGGTCATTACACCTCACCACATAACAACCATTTGCATATTACATCTTTATTATATAGGATTTGCTATGGCACTATATTATTTATTAAAGTATACATTAACTTTATATTCATGAGAATTGCGGGACTGAGAGCCTGATTTCTTGTCACTAAATTTTATATTCATGAGCTCATATTTTGAAAGTATTTTAGATTAATTTTGAAATTCACAATATAAGTAATATCTTGAGAGTAGAGAAAAATTATTATTTTGACTATTTTAACATGATAAGAATTTTGTAACCGGATAGTAGATTCTGAATTAGTTGGATACAAATGAATATAACAATATATGTAGGTATTTATATTTTTGTCCTGTTTTGATTATAGCATTATATTTGCCATATATCTTTTCTTTTTGTTATTGAGAATGTTGTTACTAGTGAAAACTCAACATTTTTATTTCAGAGATAGTGTAGTTATTTTCTTTATTTTTTATGATTTGTGTGTGTGTGTGTGTGTGTAAGAATGTTATCAGCCAAAGCTGTAAATAAAGGAATTTAGACTTTGCCAGAGGGAGACACTAGATAATAAAATACTAAAAAAAAGTTCTTAAAGTTTATGTGATTTAAGTTTACATTATTATTATTATTATTATTATCATTCCTCACCCAAGGACATGTTTTTATTTATTTTAGAGAGAGGAAAGAGAGAGAGAGAGAGAGAGAGAGAGAGAGAGAGAAAGAAACATTGATCTGAGAGAGAAACAGCAATCAGTTGCCTCCCATCCCCGACCGGGGATCAAACCCGCAACCTAAGTATGTGCCCTGAGGAATTGAGTCTGCGACGTTTTGGTGTAAAGGACTACAGGATGATGCTCCAACCAATTGAGCCATGCTGGCCAGGGCAAATTCTTTTATATTATTTTAACTAGAAAGATTCGAAGGGTTCTGTCATGTTGCATGATTGGGCAAAATATTGACATAACCTAAAAAGTGCATCAAATAGAGTAAGGAAGTGAAAGTTGCGTCAAAGAAAATGATGATACTTATTGCAGCACCCTTCTGAGAAAGGCCTAATTTCAGTTGGCTGTTTTGCCAATGGGTATCATTGGTCATGAGGGAGACCCATCCTTAATACCAGAAGATTTTTTAAATTTTGTGCCATAATTTTTTTTTCTGTGCCATAATTTTTTATTTGAAAAATGTAACATTTGCAAATCTAGTACTTTAGGAAAAAATGTAATAGTAATTTTAAAAAATTAATAATGACAACAATAATAATTACCATCTCTATTGCTAGTATTTATTGTACTACCTCTGTTCTAAGTGTTTTATATTCTCATTTAATTTGTACTAACAATCTTATGAAAGTAGGTACTATTAAAATTCTAAATTGATAGATCTTATAACCTATTGTTTGGTAGAGCTGGGATTTGAACCTACGCATATATCTTCACAGGTCAGGCTCTTAACACTCTGCTTCACTGCTTCCAGATGTGATTATAATATCAAGAATAATGATTTAAATTTCTCTTTTATGGTTTTTTATAATATGAAATTGCTTATTCTTTATAACTTCAAATATACTGCCCCCTCAAGTTTCTGTTTAATTTCTCTTAGTGTTAAACATATAAAGTTCTTTCTTAAGGAAGAAGCCTTTCATTTTACAGTTGTACACTATTTCACCATAGAATCTAACAACTATGACAACAGAGCCATGAGTTTATTAGTAGGAGTAAGAGATTTCATCTTGAAGCTTCTTAGAAAAGGATCAGGAAAGGTTATTGTGAATAATATAAATTTACTACACTTCTCTCTCTACCTTTTATCCACATTGCTAGCTGAAGAGACATTGTAATCATAATCCAGTTTGGCTAATATGTTGGCTTTGGAATGAGTTTTAAATTCCTATTACATTTAGGTACTTCTGACATTTTAGAACTAATAATATAATATTTTCTGCTTATCAGGAGCTTACTTATTCTGTATCTTCCACTATTAAGCCACAAATAGACAAAAAGAGACTACAAAGTAGTTGGGAGAAAAAAATTACCAAGTTTATGCATTAGATTTATAAACCTTAAGGTGAGCCCTTTACCCTTATTTGATCTTTCTTAAGTATGATCTTATATGAAATTCTAATGAAATTTATCAGGCTTTCTAGTAAATAATGGTTGTATAATTCCATCCTCATGATTTAGAAATCCAAAATGCTCTGAAAACCTAAAGTTTTCTCATATTGCCAAAACATGATATGAATTGATATAAGACTATTGGTGATCTTTATTTAACCCCCTTTTAGTGTGAATATACATTTTGCTACAGAAATATTAACATGTTTGTTATGGGGTGCTGCCTCAGACTTCACTGACACATCACGTAACATATATTTGCATTGTAGTCCCTTTCTAAATTCCAGAATACTCTGAATTCTGAAATGTATCTGTCCTTAAAGGTTTTTGCTAAGTGGTCATACACCTGTATAATCAGGTACAGTGACTACAGTACAAATGAGGATATTGAACTAAGATTAATCCAGTAACTCAAACTTAGCAATATGAGGCCTTTAGTGTGGAGCAATATTTCTTAACTTAAATAATATATGGATCCTTCTTTAGAAAAAAAATTATAGATCCCATTTTGAGGAATCACTGACTTTAGTTCCTCGAGTAGTTTTAAGTCTTTATTTTTCTCTTTGAAAATAGTAAAAATACATTTTTATACTGTTATTGAAATGAAAGCAAAAAAATGAAAATTTACAAAGCTTGTGGCCCCCAGGAAAATCCTTGGGACATTCTGATTTGAGAAACACTGATAAACTGGCAAATAGTCCTATATACTTTAGCATCCCCTATAAGTATTATTTTTATCAAGAGAGTAATACTTGTTTATAATTATGGACTGAATCATAGTTAAGGGGTTGAAATAGCTTTACTGTATTTAAAGAGTATGGTTTTTAAAAGTGATGAAAGCATCCTCTTTTTAAAAATCTGCACCGAATTTTTGATAATCAACTTCAGCCTCCAGGGAAATGTTCTGTACCTAATTCCAGTTGGGAATCACTGTCATAATGAGCAATTCTTACTGATAGCAGTAAATCAAATTCCTCCAGTATGCAGAGGCAGAAGAAATTTAAGAACCAATGCTCTAACATACAGGCTAATGCATATTAGAGATATTGCCATTGGACACTAATGTAAATAATCTGTTTTCCGCAAAATGGTGAACTAAATATCTGGACCAGCCTTTCTGCTGAAAATAACCTAACATGTGTCAATGTTCTGGCACAGAATAAAGAATATTTAGACCGAACACTAATTAGAAACCTAGTGAGAGGTAAGCTGAGTGCTGAAGCTGGCTATTGCCTTGAAGGTAATTACCAAATTAGGTGAACTTCTATTTTCTGGCTTTGTGGGGCTCAGGGATTAGGAAGCAAAACCCAGACCCAGCCGAGGTAGAACATCAAGCAGGAAATAGTCTTCCCCATTAATTTGGACTTCCATAGGTCTATACATTCTAGGTGTAAGAGTGATCTAGAAGTTCTTTCCCTTAGTGTCACCAAGGATAACAAAATGATCTTTCTAGATTATTTCTGCTAATGGGAAAAATAATATTTCTGCTGAAAATGTATTATCGCAAACCAGCCCTCACACTGGTTTGCAGCCTGAATTCACACTAAACCTCAAGCTAAGAATGTAAAAGGATCCTGGATTGTTACTTTCAGGAGCCTGACATAAGCAACATGAATCATCATCATCAAATAATTCCCATTGGTGAAGTTCTAATGAAACTGATTATCTTATAATAAAAATGTATAAATCATTTAGGGAAAACAGGGCATAATATAAGAGAATTAGAAAAATCAGACCTGCAAATAGTTCATCTTGGAATTATCAGTTGTAAAATATAAAATAAGTATTTTTAATATATTCAATGAAAACTTAAAAGTGAGGAAAAGAGCAGACACTTTGTAAAAAAAATCAGAAGTTCTAGAAATGAAAATATACAGCAATTAAAATTAAGGGAGAGATAAAAGCAAATAGATCCCATTGAATAAAAATTAATATAATGAAAGATAAATCTGAAAAGTCCAGAAAGCAACACAAAGAGACAACAAAATGGAAAATAAAAAGAGGTTAATAAAAGAGAAATTTTTTTGAGAAAACACAGAACACCTTCAAAGGACTACTAGGTTTCAATAACAATAATGGAAGTAGAAGACCACAAAATGATATACTCAGTGAAAATAAGTCTAACAACTATGACTCGTAATTCAAGTTAGAGTTCTATAGCTAGCAAAAATATATTTTAAGAACAAGGGCTAAATAAACACATGCTCAAAGAAATAAAACCTGAAAGTTCTCTAGCAGACCTCTTTTTTAATAGAAGGGAAATGATCTAGAAAGTCTGAAATTAAAAAAGGAATGGTAAAAAGAGTGGTAAGTGGTTTTAAGTACCATTTTATGTTTAGGAGATTCCTTGGTTATTTGGGGCAACACCTCTAATACTGTATAATACAGCATTTTATTTTTTAGATAATTCTGTGGCTCAGTTTTCCTTCTCTTGTTTAGTCTCTGTCATGCATTTCTTCTCACACCAGTGTTAATAACCAACTTAAGCAAAAGTGCTCTCCTCTAATCTTTTGGGAAACGATCTAAGAATTCCAATATGGCATTTTATTTTTCTTGTCCTAGAATAGATTATCACTGTAATATTGAACATAATATGCAGACACCTTGAGAGATGCATGAGCTGCACAGCTATGGAAAAAATGGTACATTTGAATTCTGAACCCTCTTCTGAAGATACTGCCATGGCCCTTCTACAGTGAAGCTCTAGCAGGGGTTCTAGAGAGATTGTACTGGGTTTATTTAAACTCTTTAAAAATTCTCCTGTGAGAAGAAACTGTTCTTTCTGAAATGTAGAAGATTTGGAGTCTGCATTTAGCAAAATGTGTATTTTGCTAAAATTGTCTTGTATGTTTACCTACTTTTTTTGGTAGCAATGTCTGAGTTTTAGAAATTAGTTTATTAGTGGGTGTATTCATTACTTGGGTTATGATAGTTATAAACCTAATAAATTAGAGTACACTTTTTTTCAGATCCCACTTTATTTTCTCTTGGCATTAAATGCTCATTTTGAGTGACGTTTATTATGTGCAACAACTATTATGTGGTTTGTTGAAGGATTGTTCTTAAAGGATTAAGAAAAGGAAATAATATATCTCTAGCTTAAATTTCCTTTTATTTAATTGTTTTGCTTTATGAAACAAACTTTCATACATATTATTAATGATCTGCTACTGAATGATTTCAGTTCATTTTAAGAAGTAGTTGCTCATAAATCTAGAATTTTCCAAATAAATAAAGCTTAAAGTTTTCTTGATTTGGGTATAAAATCTACAGACCTTTCTGTTGTGATATTACATATAAATATTTCTGAAAATACTAAAATTGTGTACAGCTCCTGGGGTAACTCACCCAAAACATCTGAAAGTTGGTAATCAGCGCACTAACAAAAATAAATCTTAATAAGAATACTAGAATATTTTAAAAGCTATACTAAATTTTTTACAAATAAAAAATGTAGTTGATTTAGGACTTAAAAAGGTGAAATTAGCCTGATGGAAGTGTGTGCAAATACAGGGTTATGGAAGTGAGTAAAATGCATAAAATTTTGAGAAGAGAGCTCATTAAGCACTAACAGGAAAATACATCTGGCCAACCTGTGCCAAAAGGAAGAACATGGGTTGAATGAGAACTGTGTACAGTACTGTGTTTTCAGCAGCTTGCTGCTTTCCACTGTGTTAGCCTTTTTGGGGTTCAGCTGTTTTTATTTAGTGCAAAAACATAGGCTGGGAAAAATTATGTACAAACCAATGTGATTTTCACATTGTAGTAAAATAATTCCCTTATTTACCCATGAACTAACTGGTGTTACAGAAAAGCTTGGTGATAGAATAGGCTGTACTAAAATTATGAGGTGGCTTCTGTTTTTGACTTGAGGACTTCGGTAAGTCCAAATCTTTTTATGATTTGATTTTTGTGTGAAATGAAAACACTACAACTAAAAGTAATCTAGCACTACCTTTTCCCCCTTGAGTTTTTACTTTTTTAATATATTTTTATTAATTTCAGAGAGGAAGGGAGAGGGAGAGAGAGATAGAAACATCAGTGATAAGAGAGGATCATCATCGGCTGCCTCCTGCACACTCCCTACGGGGATGGAGCCCACAACCCAGGCATGTACCCTTGACCAGAATCAAACCCGTGACTCTTCAGTCAGCAGGCCGACACTCTATCCACTGAGCCAAACTGGCCAGGGCGAGTTTTTTTATTTTATTTTAAACTATAAAAATAATGAACACATTACAGAAATACTGGAAAATAGAAGAACAAAGAAAAAATTACCAAGTTACTAATGTAAACTACAGTA
>NW_005357115.1:7828334-7891369 GCF_000412655.1 Myotis brandtii
GAGAGGGAGATAGAGAGAGAGAGAGAGAGAGAGAGAGAGAGAGAGAGAAACATCAATGATAAAGAATCACTGGTTGCCTCCTGCACGCCCCACACTGGGGTTCGAGCTTGTAACCGAAGCATGCGCCCTGACCAGGAATCGAACCCTGACCTCCAGGTTTATTGGTTGGCGCTCAACCACTGAACCACTCTGGCTGGGCTACACTAAGCTTTTTGTATATTTGTTTGTTTGTTTTTCTTTTTACCGTTTTTTTGTTGTTGTTTTTTCAGACTTCAAATCTAAATCTATTTGATACTGAAGTCCAATCTATACACTTTCTTCATGGAGTTGTTATTAGGCTTTTTTTAAAACTAGTTTTAACAAAGCTTTTTTGTTTCCCGTGTAGTCTTTAAGACAGTAATGTTTAATGACTACTAAATAAATATTAGATTGAATAGGTGTACTTTATTTTTCTTAGGTATCTATATATATAAAAGGCTAATATAAGTGTCTGTCTGATCGGTAGCTATGATGCACACTGACCACCAGGGAGCAGGTGCTCAATGCAGGAGCTGCTGAGCTGCAGTGACTTGGCAGTGGTGGTTCTCGGGTGACGCACCCCGAAACCAGAGAGGAGGGAGCCCAATACTTCATGGGGCCACGCGAATCCACCTTTGGCTGGGCATGGGTTATGTTGTTGTTGGGACACTGTCGGCCTCGAACCTAGTTTACTGCACACTTGCATTTGCGTTCCACACCCTATACAACAACAACTTTTCAGAGTGCCCTCTCACACTCTAGGACCCCTCGGGGGATGTCAGAGAGCCAGTTTCAGCCCGATTTCTGCAGGCCAGGCCAAGGGACCCCACCTGCCGGAGGGATCCCACTCACTCTGCAGACACCCTTCAAGCCACGGTATCACCCCAGGTGCGACAGGCCAGGGAGGGACCGAGGGAGGTTGGCTCCAGGGCATGTCTTGCCCAGTCCCATCCCACTGCCCACCTTCTAATTAATTTCCTTTCAATGTGCACAAATCCTTGCACCAGGTTACTAGTTACTCTATAATAAGAAATGTAAATTGTTTATAGTTTCTATTATCTTTCGTAATTCTTGGATGGACATCTGTGTGTGTGTTGTGTAAGAGAGAGGAAGAAAGAGAAGAGAGGATCTTTTACCTTACATATGATTATTTCACTGAAGTGACTCATAAGTGGAATTACTGGGTCAAGGAATAGGACATTTTTAATGATTCTAGGTGTATATTGCCAGGTGGCTGTCCAAAATGGCCTGAGGCCCTTGCCCCAAATTGTATATATTTGTAAACCATTGCTAATTTGGGCAAAAATAGATACTATTACTTTTATTACTACTAGTATTTATGCCTATTGCATACTAGGTACTGTATTAAATTATCATATTTAATATCACATTTTGTTTGCTTTGCATTCCTGTGATCAGTGGAGTTGAATATTTTCTACATTTATTTTCTATTTATATACTTATTTGTATATAAATATTTGTGAAAAAAGATTATTTGCCTATTTACTGTGATAGACTTAGTGTTCTAAGTGAATGGTGTTGAAGAGTATTCTGAAATGATAGTTCAGAAACATTCCTCTTCTCTCCTTGAAAATACAGTGACAGTTCAAACCTAAGAGCATATTAGCCTTTCACTGCCAGTACTTGATTTTTTAACTTTGCTTGGCTGTAATCTTTGACATATTTGATGACATAATATTACTTTATAGCTTCAAATAATAAGATTTTATTCTAAACTTGTAAGTCAGAGAAATAACATATATTTGCAACCATCTAAATTAGTTTCTGTCACTATATATCCTCATATCTGTCAACAGTATCTATTTGTTTTAGATAGTGTTGCTAAAATATAAATTCCTTAAGAGATCGAGTGTACTTTAATGGACAAAAAACTTGAGTATTGAACTCAGCCTGGTTTATAATTTTGGCTCTCCTTTTTATTAGCTTTAGAACTTAGGCAAATGCCTTATTTCATTTCCATTTCCTTATTTATAAACAATGAATTTCAATTTTCTGATTGTTACCAGTGAGCATGTTTCTTAGCATTAAGAATTTGTTTCAAAAATAAATAACTCTTAAAGGTAGATAGCATAGCACTTGGTCCAGAATAGACATGTATATTGATTATTGGTTAATTTCAGTTTTAAATAATTATGGTTTGATTGCTTACTCATGCCCAACATTTTGTTAAGATTCATTAAGAATACAAAAGTAAAAGACTCTTGCCCCTTATGGAATTCACAGTCAAAAAGAAAGGATGATACATAGAGCTAAGTAGTAGGGAGGAGTAAGTAGAGATGATGCATTTCAAAGCCCATAGCATAGTGTCTGTAATATAGTAAAATCTCAGTAAATGTTAGTCAGTGCTATTTGGTACTCTCTAATTTTTATATGTAATTGAAGATAAATGGAGGGAGATATAGGTGAAAAGGCAAAAGTGGACCATTAGAAATTAGTCATTTCATTCTTTGGACAGTAAATACTAAGATATATTTTTTAAAGGAAACAAGACTTTCTTCAACAAATTAATTCTCATCCATCACAGTTTTAAAGTTTTTCTATGGGTAGAAGACTTACTGCATGCACATGTGCATATGTTTATGTGTGCGTGGTTTTCATTACTAATTGAAATAGACATCAAATTAATTATAGTTTGATCTTTTCCTTTTTACAGTGTCTTGGTGTGTGAAGTTATAGATATAGGTGTATGTGAGAGAGATAAGAACTGGTTATAGAGAGAACAATGATAAAATAAAAAATGGTGTATATATACTGTCACCAGGATAATGTAGTGGTTCTGAAGTCAGTCTGCTGGGTTTAAATTCTGGCATATCCAATTGCTAGCCAGACAACCTCAAAGAGGATGTTTAACCTCTCTGAATCATTTTCCTTATCTATAAAATTGGGTTAATAATAGTGCCTACATTATGGGGTTTAACTGATGGTTACTTGAGATATAATAAATAGCTGACTCCCAAATTATTAACTACTGCTATTGAAAATGGAGTTCTCTAAGACTATATCTACTAGTAGCTACCAGAATTCAAATACTGCTCTACATCTAAAATTGACCAATTTTCATAATTCTTGGGATAACCTGCCAGCTATATTCTAAGTAAAAGAAAACTTTGGAGATACTTATCTTTCAGTTATATAAGCATAAGTATATTGACTACTAGACTGATGGAAAACATAGAAGTTTTTTCACTGAATTCAGAAATGAGGTACTTTTCTGAATCATTAAATAAATTAAATAGCACTTTAGCTCTATCACTTTCTTCTTTGGTCAGTTATTCTCCCATGATAGGGGTTTTGAGTTGAAGTGTGTTTAAAAAGCAAAAGAGAAGTCATTTGAGAAAATAGAAATACTAACAAATAGTTTAGAAATGTTTTTTTCTCTTTGAAAATATAGTAACATTTCAAACTTTATTAAGAGAATGTCACCCTTACAGTCTCAGTACTTGATGAGATTATATAGAATGCAGATGTAAAAACACTGGAATTTACAAAAGAAATAACATAATAAATATAATTTTACTGATGATGAATAAGAAATATAGTTATAGTATTATATAATGTAAAAATATGAGAAATGGTTTCTCTCTTTATATTTTAGATTTCAGGAAAGGGTTTATTTGGAATATTGTTTAAGTACTCAAAATACATTATTTAATTTTGTTTATATCACTCATACAATATGGTATTATAATGCTGCATTATTTATAGCCATATCAAAAAATATGAAATTCTCTTTCTCATATTGTAAATTTTAATTATATAAATACTATGCTTAAATATTATGTGGGATAATTGCAGAATTTCTCTGATTTGGGGATATTTAAATATGCATTCTATTTTTTCACGAGCCTAAGAATCTTAAGCATTACATTGATTGATAATTATTTCCTTTGTTGCAGAACTATAAGAGTAAATGGGTCCAATAATTGGAATGACTCCAGAAAAGAGAGCTGAAACTCCAGGAGCTGAAAAGGTTGCAGGATTAAGCCAGATTTACAAAATGGGAAGCTTGCCTGAAGCTGTTGATGCTGCCAGGCCAAAGGCCACTCTAATGGACTGTGAATCAGCAGATGATGAGCTCACAAACTTGAACTGGCTTCATGAAAGTACTAATCTTCTAACAAACTTCAGCTTTGGAAGTGAGGGTCTTCCAATTGTTAGTCCTTTGTATGACATAGAGGGAGATGATATGCCATCATTAGGACCATCTTGCTACCAGAACCCAGAAAAAAAATCAGCAACTTCAAAGCCCCCATACTCTTTTAGTCTTCTCATTTATATGGCTATAGAGCATTCTCCAAATAAATGTCTGCCTGTCAAAGAAATTTATAGCTGGATTCTGGACCGCTTCCCATATTTTGCTACTGCACCAACAGGCTGGAAGAATTCTGTTCGACATAATCTGTCCCTGAATAAATGTTTTCAGAAAGTGGAAAGAAGCCATGGCAAGGTCAGTATTATGAACATTGCTATATTTGGGGAGGTTGGGGAGAGCTAACATTGAGACCTTAAAATATGGGGAAATCAAAGGAAGACAAAAATAGCCAAGTCAGATTACTTCAGCTTGATCTTAATTATATTCATCATTTGCTTTCAGTCTACCATAGGTACATAAATTAGTGTTTTTAATGGTCCAGTTTTCTGTTTCTATAGTGTTTCTATCACTATCAGTATATTATTCTTATTTATGTAGTCTTGCAACCGTTGCCTTAAAATTGGAATGTAGACCATGTATAGTAACGCAGTTGATATGGTTGAATTAAAATCTATTGCTGTGCTATTTGTTTTCTATTTGCTGTCTGTTTTTATTCCCCTTTTCCACTTTTCTGCCTTTTGGATTGAATATTTTTTTATGATTCAATTTTATCTCTACTATTGGCTTATTAGCTATTACTTAAATTTTTTTAGTAATTTATTATATAATTTTCAGTGTGTGTGTGTGTGTGTGTGTGTGTATGGAGAGAGAGAGAGATGTATGTATATATAGGTATATACATACATGTATCTCTATATATATCTTTATCACATTCTACCTTCAAATAATATTATACCATTTCATTTATTATCTGGACTTTTACAGAAAAACTTGACTAATCCTGATGTCCTATCTGACACAGTAATAGATTATAACAATAACCGATAATAAAATAGAACAATTGCAACAATATATTGTAATAAAAGTTATGTGAGTATGGCCTCTCTTTTTCTCTCTTGAAATATCTTACTCTACTGTAATCACTCTTATTTTTGTGAATGAAATGCCTACAGGATTAGATAAAGTGAGATAAATGGTGTAGGCATTGTGACTTAGTGGTAGGCTACTATTGACCTTCTGACCATATATCAGAGAAGAATCACCTGCTTTAGGTGATCCTGGATCATTGAACCACGATAATCTTGATAGTTTGATGTCAAGAGCAGATGATATCAATGGTTGAGGAAACAATATTTTTGGACTGCAGTTAACTGCAAGTAACTGAAACTGTGGAAAGTAAAACCACAGATAAGGGGGAACTACTGTACTTTAAAGATGTTGTTCTCTTGTCTTTAGTTTCTAATGAGAAGTCTACTGCATTCTTATCTTTGTTCCTCTGTTATGTTTCTTTATTAGCTATCTGTCTGTCTTTAGGAATCTTTTCTTTTCCCCCCCCACAGGAAAACAAATCCATTTTATTTATTTTTAGTAAGTTTAAATCCTTGAGGGGTACAGCATTACACGGATTCTGTGTCGAGTAGCCTTAGCAGGAAGGTTGCTTCGGAATTTAGCACGAACCATTCCACTGTTTCCATGAGCACAAGTTACCTTTCCTCAGATTACTCTGGTTTGGTTTGGTTTGCCACCAGGAGTCACTGTGTTCTTTGCTTTGTACTACACATAAGCACATCTCTTGCCTAGATAGAATTCTGTTTCATCTCGAGCATAAACACCTTCAATTTTAAGAAGAGCTGCGTGCTCCCTCTGGTTCCAGAGACCCCGCTTATAGCCAGCAAAAATGGCCTTGGACCATAGCCTTCCAGACATATTTGTCCTTATAGAAGTCCTGTTCCCAGCAGGCCATCAGTCCCACAACTCCTCCATCCTGTCCTCCCTATTTCTGGAACCCATCAAAATCAATGCCTGGCAGAGCCTCTGTGCCCCAGCAGTGCCTCCTCGAGATGTGGTGGAACCTACTCCAGTTATTTACCCTCTAGGATTCTTTGCATTATCACTACTTTTCAGTAGTTTGCCTATGACGTACTTAGTTGTGTTTTTCTTTATTTTTATCCTACTTTGGTTTTTCAGAAGTTTGTGGATCTGTGGTTGGTTTTTCTTCTTACGTTTAGAAAAATTTTGCTCATTGTCTCTTCAAATATTTCTTTTGGCTCACTTCCTACTTCTGAGGCGCTAAGTAAAAATATTTTAGACCATTTGCTGTTGTCTCACCTATTAGTTGCTGTGCCCCTTTTTCTATTTTTTCTCCCTTTATTTCAGTTTGGATAATTTTTATTGCTCTTTATACAGGTTCACTTTTCCGCTGTTGTGTTCATTCTGCTGATAAGCCTGACAAAGAATTTGTCATACCTTTTATTTCTAGCGTTTGTACTTACCTTTAAAAAATATTCTCCATCTCTCTGCTAAAATTTCCCACTAGATCTATAAATATATTAGTCATAGTTGTGGTATCTGTCCAATAATTTCAATATCTGGTCCATCTCTGGGTCTGGTTTTGTTGACTTTTTTTGTGTGTGTATGTTTCATAATTTTGGATTGAATGTCAGTGTAAGATATTGGTAGGGACTAAGGTAAATAATATTTCTGCCCAGAAGTAAGCATTGCCTCTACTTTTATTAGATTGTTAGTGTGAACAGGTATTGGTCAATCTAGTTAATAATTGAACTGGGATTGGGTTTTGTGATTGTCATAGTTACCTTCAGCATACCACAGGCTTCAGATCCCTACAGAGATGGACTGCCAATACTTTGTGCTTAGTGTGAGAACTGGAGTATCAGATGATTTTTCTCAGTGTTTCCACTTCACCTTTATCTTTCAGCTTGTGCCACATTTGGGGGCTGGAGGGGAGTTTGGAGATTTCTTTTCATGCTCTTGCCACTCCAATAGCAATAGATTGTTACTGCTTATTACTTGGTGCATGGCTTTTTTTTTTTTTTTAAATGACAGCTACTCTGCCTTTTTTAAAATATATATATTTTTTTCTTGATTTCAGAGAGGAAGGAAGAGAGAGAAACATCAATGATGAGAATCATTGATCGACTGCCTCCTGTATGCCCCCTAGTGGCCTGTAACCTGGGCATGTGCCCTTGACTGGAATTGAACCCCAGACCTTTCTATCTTCTATGCTCTATCCACTGAGCCAAACCATCTAGGGAGGTACAAGGCTTTTTAAGGTGGGTTTTTTAGTTCTTCTGTTCCCATTTTAGTCTTAGCAGGCGTATGAATGCCTCTGACTCATGAGTGGGTTTTTTCTTGCCTCCTCCAGGAGCAGACAGTTTCTCCCGTCTATTCAGAGTGGAGTCTAGAGCTGCATTCATCACTAGCCAATTATCTACATGTGGCTACTGGTTGGTATATTGGACAGCATAGATATAGGATATTTCTGTTATTATAGAAAGTCCTACTGGACAGCACTGTTCCGGAGCTCAGGCCAGCTTCCTGCTTATTCCCATTATGGTAGATAAACTGGCTAATATCAGTGGGATGTCTTAGGTACAAGTGAGTGACCATTTCTTTTCTCAGTGTAGCAGATTTGTGCTTTGTGTCATTGGGGGATCTGGGCATGAGCAGATTTTCTGCCCTTCTCCTAATGACACATGGCACATTGCCTAGTGTCATTGAAGTATGAGGATACTTGGTTTTGTACTTCTCTTCTAGCAGCAGCCATCCTTTGCCTAGGACTGAGGTGGGTAGGGTATTTTGTCTCTCAGTAGCAGACAGCTTTTGCTTAATTTTGGAGCTTTTTCCAGAATATAGACAGGTTGTGTGCCTGTCCCACAGGGATACCTGATCTCACCTTATGCTCATTCAGGGCCAGCAGTATGGATGAGGTTTGTCTTGCTAGATTCTATATATCTATCTTCATTTCCAAGGGTGTCTCTTTTAGGTCTTCTGCACTGCCCACAGTCTTTCTCTGGAGCATAGCATGGAGGTTCATGGAAAAATACTGGCTAGTGGATGAAGACTTTTTCCTGCCTGGGAATGGCAAGGATGCTAACTTACCTTGCTAGCTTACACTTGGCTTTTAAGAATTTGTTAAATTTTGAGTAGTTTTTTTTCTTACCTTCTTCATGACTACTACTTCTTCCATGCTCTGCCAATGGTAAAACAGTTCACATGTTCCATTAAAACAGTCCACATATTCCATCTCTCCTGATAGGTCCCTGTCACAGTTTAGAATTCAGTTCCTTCAGTTGTCTTGCAGTTTTAGCTCTCAGATGGACTCATAAAAAATTATGATTTTGTAGATTATTTTGAGGTTTGTTTTTTTTTTAATTAGACTGGGAGTAATGTTCTCTTATAGCTTACTATTCCCTAACTGGCAGCAGAAGTCTATTCTTATGTGAAATAAAAGTTAAAAGAGTAAGTAATTATATTTTTAGGTGATTGAAGGATTTTCTAGGTTAGTGCTGTTCAAACTTAAATGTAGAAGGATCTTGTTAAAATGCAGATTATGATTCAAATCTAGGATGGAGAATGAGGCTTTTATTTCTAACAGGCTACCAGGTGATCCTGATGCTGCTAGCCCATGGACACACCCTGAGTAGCAAGACATTATGACATATCATCATCTTATAGCTAACTTACAGGAGGTTGTATTAGTTATTTATTGCCATGCAACAAATTGCTGTCTCACATTCTGTACTATATACATGGAATATTTACAAAGACCAACTATGTATTAAGCCATTTTAAAAGCCTCAATAATTTCAAAGGATCAATCTCTGTCATAGTTAGCCTCCAAGATGGCCCCAAATGAGCCCCGCTTTCTGGAGTCTCCTCCAATACTGAATAGGGCTGACTTGTGTAACCCAGATGATATTGTGAAAATGAGGGAGTTTGCCTTTTCAGAGACTAGATCATAAAAAACATGGCTTTCATCTTGGGCTCTTGCATAACTTGTTCTATGGGGAGCCAGCTGCCATATCCTAAAGACACTTAAGTGTCCCTATGGAGAGGCTCATGTGGCAAGGAAATGAGACCCTATGTCAATAGCCATGTAAGTGAGCCATCTTGGAAGCAGATTCTAAGTCTTTTCCCATGTGCATCGTTAGAGTTTAGTTTTTAATTATGTCACTTAATTCTTTTCTAGTTTGTGTTTACACTTATGGTGGGACATAAAAGTTGAACTGTCTACTAGGTATTTAGAAATAAGCTACAGGAATAGTGGGGATGTTGTGGAATTACAGCTCTAAGTGTGTAAGTCAGCATTGATTTTCAGTAGAAGAATCTAAGAAAAGAAGGGTGTAATGGAAACCAAGGCAGTTGAGGTAAGTGTGTATGAGCAATAGTGTCAAATTTTGCAAAAAACTTGGGAATGATTTGCTAAGAAGAATTCATTGAGACAAAAGATTAGGATCAAAATATATAAGCAGTGGTGTACTGGTGGTAAATGTTTACAATTGGGTGGGAGCGGGGATATAGCTTTTGTAGATATCCACGAGACAGTTATTTCCGTCATGGCCAGTTTCAAGCTACCAACATTAAATGTGAAGTTGATGAGATGTTTACAGTCAGCAGCACACCATTATATATAAGGGACTCATAATTCAACCCTTACATAATAAAAGCCTAATATGCAAATTGTCCCCTCAGGCAGTTGTTTGACTGGGAGTTCGACCGCTCACCATGACGTGCGCTGACCACCAGGGGCGGCGCAGAACGTGTCCAGCGTTGGAAACGTGCTGTGACCTCTCGCCAGCTACCTGGGGGTGGGGGTGACAGGGATGGATGTGTGGTGAAAATGCGGGGATGCCAGGGCGTGCACACTGGGGAAGCCCCCGGTCTCAGGTGCCGGGCGCCTGAAAGGAGCCCACCCCACACCCTTGCGGCCTCTTTTCGGGTGAGCCAGGCTGCAGCCGCTGGGGCCCTCCATGGGTTCACACAGGAGCCAGTCTGTGAGGCCGGCTGGGAGAGAGCGGTGTCTGGCTGCGTTCACTGCATCTCTGTGTGGGGACTCAGGCACTGTGACTCAGGTGGAGGGAGGCATGCAGAGGCCTGGGGGCCCAGGGTCTGCTCAGGGCCCAGAGGTCAGCTGGGACCTGCCCTTCCACTCCAGATGCTCGCACTTCGATCACTGGCCAGGCCTAGGGACCATACCCATGTATGAATTTCGTGCACCAGGCCTCTAGTAAGGAAAATAAAACCTAATAGAAAAATGGGAAAGAATATGAACAGGCAGTTCATAAGAGGAAATACAAATGGCTCATAAATATATGCAAAGATATTCATCCTCACTAGTAATCAGGGACAGACAAATTAAAAGAACAAAAGACCACTTTTACCTATTAGAATGCAAAAAATTTTAAATGTTTGATAGTATCAAATTAGATGAGGAACACATGGGGAAATAAAACAATATCAATAGTTTCACACATTTGATTACAAAGGAGTGTAAATTAATATGATCATACTTGAAGGCAACTTGACAGAAATTATTACAAATAGAAATGTGCTTATCCTTTGATCTAGTGGATCAGATTCTGATTTCTCCCCTAGAGTAACATTCATACTTGAATGCAAGGCGATGTATGTGAGAATATTCACTGTGGTATTATCTGTAATAAAAGTTGTAGAATAAAGTGTTCAATGTGGTATGATTTGTGGTAATGATCAAAAGGGACTTGTTCTTGTCTATAAATTTTAAATGTGTGCATTATTTATATAATTAACCTGAGTGTTTTTGAATGCTCAGAGAAAGAAAGTAATTAAGGAAGTAAGAGCTAGCAAACAGGAAAGCATAGAGTCCAAAGTACAGGGAGAGTGTGACAAAGAAGAAAAAATCATGCTATCAGATAATAGGGAATATGAGGATAAGTATAAAAATTGTTATATATTGGGACAAAATTATTAGGCTATCACCACAAGTTAGGGTGGAAGGAAAGGAAATCATAGGTGACGATCATCACAAAAATTAATAGACCACTTTGCTTAAGTGTCTGAAATTTGGATACAGAAAGTGACACATTTAAGTAGGATTAGGAAGGTTTATGGATTTTTTAATTTATGAAATACTTCTTAAAATCAATGCCTCAGAAGGACAGTATTTCGCTTCTAATCTGCAGAAGGCAAGTAGGTTATACTTACTTCCATTAAATGTTGGAAATAAATTTGGCAACCTTGACAGCACTTTTCTGATGACTGATCATTAAGTAGAGATGATAATCTAAAAAAAGGCAAGGTGGCCCTGGCCAGATGGGTCAGTTGGGTGGAGTGTTATCTGTACACCAGAAAAGGTTGTGAATTCGATTCCGGGTCAGGGCACATACCTAGGTTTCAGATTGAACCCTGGTTAGGGCACATGCGGGAGACGGCCAATTGATGTTTCTCTCACATCGATGTTTCTCTCTCTCCCTTCCACTCTCCCTAAAAATCGATAAAAATATATCCTCGGGTGAGGATTAATTTTAAAAGAAAAAGGCAAGATAGCAACGTCCAGGTCAGACTACAAAGTGGTAATGATACCCAACCAATTGGTATAGCTGGTTGGATAGATTCCCCTATCATTCATAGCATAGTTACTACCCTCAAAAGGCAGGCCTAAAAATCTTGGCATGGTATTTTTCTGCCTTGGGATTTTAAAATTATAAAAGTTAGACATGCTATTTTGTGGTTGTCATTCTGTTTTTGTTTTTACATTTTAAACATTAGCATCCAAGCCTTATATCTACTTTTTCCATTTTTATAAAGCCAAACTAAAATATTATAACTGGGATTTTAGCTGGGAAATATGAAATTTGACATTTTACCTGGTTTAGTACAATTTACATTTGCATGATGATGACTTGTTTCGATAGCTGAATCCCAGGGGGAGGTGGGGGGAATCATGCTAACCACTATAAAAGTTCATGCTATAAGCAAGAGATATGAATACCATTTTTAACTTGTTAATTCTTTTTAATTCAGTGGTTCTAAAAACCACTGAAAAGGTAGTCAAGAGGGGGAACTCTACTAAAATGTATGGGGCAAGTACTTAAAAAATCTCAGGAATAATGAACGTTGCCCCTTCTCCCTATCTATTATTTACAACTTCCATTAAGATAAATCTTTTTAAAATTTGGCTCATTTCTTCAGAACCTTCATCCTTCTCTACCAAATAGGTCCAAAAGCCTTAGTGTTTCCAAATGCATAATAGTAAATGAGAGAATACACATTTCCTGTTTCCATTGCACAAAAGATTTATCTTGTTCTATGTAAATTTAGTTGAAAACAATTCTTAACTTCTAAAGCTCTTTATTATTTGTTCTATCATCTAAGCACAATAATGAAGAGGCCAAGTTTTTAAGAAGTGAGCTAGTTAAAAATAAGTTCCTTTTTCTTGTAGACTCTAAAACAGATTAGCAAATGCATAGTTTTATCTCTTGTTACTGATAGTTCATGAACAGACCCAGTGAAAGGAAGTGCTGCCATGGTAACATAAACCAGACTGTTATTTGGAGACCTTATTCAAGATACTTAACTGCCCCGAACTTCAAGTTTTCAGTACCAGTTCTTTTAATTTGCTATTTCAAGGAAATAGCGATTTTACCATTATCAAAACAATTTGCAGTTCTCTCACAATAGAATTTGAAAACAGTGTCTAGGAGTGTAATCTCAGAAATATCAAGATAGACCATAGCTAGAATTATTAAAATAATTGTCTTAGTAAATATATCAAAAATAATTTACATATATCTTTTCTCTCTGAAACTGGAATGGTTTGGGGGCAAAGCATTTTGTGGGTGCTAACATTTTATAATTTTGTTTCCCCACCAAAACATTATTTGGGCCAAGTGACTAAATATATATTTAATTTAAGAAGTTCCATCATTTAATCTAAAAGTATATTTGTAAAACTTAACTTCTTTTGGGGGAAAAAAACCCCAAAATTTCAAATATTTGTTTAGCATAGTTCATGTGGTATCTTGCCACTGAAAGAAAAAAAAACACGTTTTACCTGATATGTGGTATATTTCTTTCTATATTACAGTGTGATAGGACACCCATGGTTTTTCTTTTCCTATGTATTTAAGTTGCTAGGATGCTAAACACTGCCTTACATCAGTTACCATACCTTTCCTCAGACAAGGGCTTTTTTCCTTTCTAAATTTAGTTTAGCCCTTGTTCTTTACTACCTGACTTTGTTTCTTATTCCAAATTAATTGACTTTTTAAAAAATTGATTTCAGGGAGGAAAGGAGGGGAAGATAGAGATAGAAGCATCAGTGATGAGAGAGAATCATTGACTGGCTGCCTCTTGCATGCCCCCCTACTGGGGAT
The DNA here is from genome assembly GCF_000412655.1 of Myotis brandtii. Lineage (NCBI taxonomy): Eukaryota > Metazoa > Chordata > Mammalia > Chiroptera > Vespertilionidae > Myotis > Myotis brandtii. The sequence continues at coordinate 7,841,841 of NW_005357115.1, forward strand.
CAATCCCGAAACAAAGGCATGTGACCTGACCAAGAATTGAACCATGACCTCCTGGTTCATGGGTCAATGCTCAACCACTGAGCCACACCAGCCAGGCTGGAATTAATTGACTTTTGTTCTTACTGTTTTTTAAAACTACCTCATCTCTTAGAAATAAAGGAATAAGAATATACTGTTATTAAACCATATAATCTCTCACTGTACATATGCCAATTTCAGAATATCCTCCTAGTATTAACTTATTTTTTATCTCTGTCACTTACATATGAATTACCTTTGAATCTCATCACAACTTAGTGATGGCCTGGTTTTTTATTTTACAGATAAATTATGCATGAGAGGACTGACTCTTAGAGATATGATTTGTTGATTATCACTTAGCCAATCAAGAAGCACTGTTTAGGACCTCAGTGTTTTTTTGTTTTGTTTTTTAGGACCTCAATTTTTTGTGTGTTTTTAATCCTCACTGGAAGATATTTTTCCATTGATTTTTAGAGAGTGGGAGAGAGAAAGACAGAGAAATATGGATGGGAGAGAAACACATCAATTGGTTGCCTCCTGCACAAACCCTCGGGCCAGGCAGGAGCCTGCAATGAGGTATGTGCCCTTAACTGGAATTGAACTTTGGACCCTTCAGTCCGAAGACCAACGCTCTATCCACTGAGCCAAACCGCCTAGGGCAGGACCTCAGTTTTTAAACCTGTAGAAGTGTTCTTTCATTGTGCCATTCTGCCATAATAATTATGACACGATATTCAAAGATAAAAGAGCCTCAGTAATAGATTAATATTACCTTGCAAAAGATTTAGGGCAATGGAAGTACTCTAGAATTCATCACATCAAATCTTCAGCAATTATAATAGCTTATATTATATAAGATTTTATATAAATAACAGGGAGCAGGGGAACAGAAAACATGTAAATTTTATTGTTGTCTAAGTAATTGTGAATGTAAATCAAATTAAAGAAAGGGTTAACAAATTAATAGTTTGAATTTCACTAATCTCCTGAGTTAGTTCTGAGGTTCTGAGGAAGTTTTGAAAATCATATGGTAGGAGAGAGGACAGGTTATACTTGTAAATGATTTTTTACATTTGTGGAGAAAAATATCTAGTAGCCAACATTTGTTGAGTGGTTGAATGTCTGGCAGTATTCTAAGCACTTTATGCGAATTAACTTATAATAAAGTAATTCTTGAAGTAGGTACAATTTATATAGAGATATTTTGAGCACACTAATACACAGAGAACATATACATTTTTCTAAAGGTTACACAGCTGTTAAGTGATAGAACCAGTTTCTAAAGTAAGCAGCCTGATTCCAAGGCTTGCCTTCTTAATCACTGTATGAATAGTCTTTAGCTCTGGGGAAGTGGGATGAGATTGCCATTGGACTTCCTCTTTGCATGGCTATGGAGTTCTGTTTGTGAATGTGGTACATTTGTAGAAATATGCTTGTAGTCGGGCTTCTGTTCAGGATGTGTAGGTAGGGATGTTCAGCTAAGGAAATAGGGAAATTAATAGGAAGAGTTAATGAGTGATATGACAGTTCCTAACGTCCTTCAGTATTTCCTTTTTAAAAACATTTTTATTCATTGATTAGGGAGAGAGAGAAACAGACAGACATTGATTTGTTGCTCCGCCCATTCATTTACACATTGTTTGACTCCTGCATGTGCCCCTACCTGGGACGGAACCCACAATCTTGATATACATCAGGACAACGTTTCAACAGAGCTATCTGGCCAGGGCCCTTCTGTTATTTCATTTGACTAGCTCAACTAGTATGTATGGGATACTGATGGTTTTTTAAAAACTCTCTTGAATTTATTCTATTCTTTTCCCAATTTTTAGTTTATATACTTATCAATTTTCTTTTTATATGATTTTATATAATATGTTTACATTATAAAATATTATGTAATTTTCTTTTTTATTTTTCCCCTGTAGATGTGACAAAAGCTTGTTTCAGATATTGCAGTTCTTGTTTAAGAATGAAAGTGTTTGAGGATATAATTTTGCCTTTAAGTTCAGCTAGGGCCACATCTGCTTAGTTTTGATACAACAATGTTTCTTATACCCTTTAGATACTAGATAATCTGTAATTTTAGTTTGGATAGCTTTTTAATCCAAAAATGGTTATAAATTTCCAAGTGGTCAGCGAACTTAGTTGTGAGATTGTTAATTTTTATTTTCTTTTGTGTTGGAGTTCAAAATTGGGATCTTTAAAAGGGAATTAATTTTTCTTCATGGTATAATCAATGTTTATAGTTTTTTCCCATTAATATTTGGAAAGTATAGTCTATAAGAGTTCGCTAATTACATCAGTTTTTCTCATCAGCATTCCACAGAACACTAACTTCTTAAATATTACCTGGGATAAAGAGGTTCTGTGTCAAATAATTTTGGGGAACCACATAAAGCAGGTTTAATTATAGCAGGACTGTTTTGATTCCTAATCTACTAATATGTAGTGTAATTTAAGAAGGAGGGAGGTAAAATATGCAGCATCTTCAAACCTATTCAAAGGAGTTACCTCATAGCCTGGCCTTTCCCCTGCATGTTAGATAATATTATGAGGTTCTTCAGGTATCTTGTTCACTTACCTTCTTCATAAGCTGTTCCTTCTTATTATGGGAACTATGAATCAAGTAAGCCTTTCTTTCAGGCGCCTTCCATTTGTAATTTAGTAGGCACTTTTATTAATAGATTCTCTAGTTTCCAGAATCCTACAAATTCCATTATTTTTAGATTCCATTAACATTGATTATTTATTTTAATGGCCTCTGAGCTTGTGTGCCCATTGCCAGCCATATTATCCAGAAGTCCCTCAAATGTTGAAACTTAACCATCTTAAGAGAAGGAATTAATGCTTCTTTCGTGTGTGTGTGTGTGTGTGTGTGTGTGTGTGTGTGTGTGTGTGTGTGTGTTCGCGCGTGCGCGTGTGTATACTTAATCCTAACCAGAGGATATATTGCAAGAAAGGAAGGGGGATGGAGAGAGGCAGACAGACAGACAGACATAGATGTGAAAGAGAAACATTATCTGTTGCCTCCTGTGCGCGCCCTGACCAGGGATCAAACCTGCAACCCAGGTATATGCCCTGACCAAGAATCAAACTCGAGACCTTTTGCTGTATAGGATGACGCAACAACAAACTGAATCACCCAATCAAAGCTTTTATAATTTTTTACAAGAGTCTTTTCCATACTTGTGTCACGAACTTACTACTCTTTGAGGAATTTGCCATGATCTTCATTAAATTGTTTGCTGTTGATGCCATTAAAAAATAGGAATTATTCTTTGATGCCTCACTTAGTATCATATTCCCTAAAGTATTCCCTATGATGCTGCATAGAAAGTTTCCTTTTCTTTTTGAGTTTTCAGTAACAATAATACTAGTAATGGCTAACATTTATTGACATTGGAAAGTGTGGAGGGCCACTTTGTACAGCCCTCCATGCTGGTCACCGTATAACTAGGGGTTATATCATTTTCACAAAGTTCCAGGTTATTAATTCTTGTGTATTTTATTCTAGGTTAATGGGAAAGGTTCCTTATGGTGTGTTGATCCAGAATATAAACCCAACCTTATGCAAGCTCTGAAGAAGCAACCTTTCCCTTCAGCATTAACATCTCCAGAAAGGTACAGGATCTTCCATATAAGTATCAATGGTGCTTTATAAGATTTCCCTGTATGATATGGAGAAATTCAACAAAGTTGTAGGGGTTTGGCGTTTTTTTTATTGACAATTATTTATGGATAAGACATTAGCGTAAGGCAGTTTTACTTATAGTCTAACTTGTATTATTAGGAAACAGGATATTAGATAAGTAACATAAATTCTGGGAAATGTAGTCAGTACTAAATATATTATAACTAAACTCTAAAGACAGTTATATGATTTTAGTTACAAAAGACTAAATCATTTTAATTGTCTGCAATACTAATGCTGACCTAATGATGTAGGAAATTAAAGGTATATTTTAAAATGTTTAAGTAAGATGATTGTTTGTCATTGTAACATTTTGTTTTGATTTTGCGGGTAAATACAGTTGTAAAGTATTTCCTTGCCTTTTGCTTTCAAACTCAGTGACTCCTATTGGTCTTACAGCTTTCCCATTTTAAATTGCATCTGAAAATGATATGACTTCCTTAAATCTGATTTGGTTTCCTTTTTCTAGAGAAGCCTTTAGAATCTTTTTGAATTCTATTAATGTACATTCATTTGAGTTAAAAATGCCAGATTTTGTCAAGATATTTTTAAGAGTTATCTGTAATGGTTAATGTGATTTTTGGAAAAATTTTAAACCTTTTTAATTAAAGTAATAAGTGGAAATTTTCAAACATACAAAAAAGTAGGGAGAAAGTTAAAAGAACTCCCAGCTGCAACAATTATCACCACTTCATATACTAGTTTCTTAAAATATTATTAGGTAACTTTTATAGGTAGCTGAAATACAGTAAAAAAATAAGGCTAATCCTGAAATTTATGTACATACTAGAAGCCCGGTGCATGAAATTTGTGCACTCGGGGGTCCCACAGTCCGGGAGCCCTTGGGGGATGTCCGACTGATGGCTTAGGGAGCGGGCCTAAGCCGGCAGTTGGACATCCTTAGCACTCCCAAGGAAGTGGGAGAGGCTCCTGCCAACTGCTGCTCTCACCAGCTGTGAGCCTGGCTCAGGGCTTCTGGCTGAGCGGCAGTTCCCTGTGGGAGTGCACTGACCACCAGGGGGCAGCTCCTGTGTTGTGCGTCTGCCCTCTGGTGGTCAGTGCATATCATAGTGACCAGTTGTTCTGCCGTTCAGTCGATTTGCATATTAGCCTTTTATTATCTAGGATACTCTTAGAGATTTTAAGCTTGTTTACCATATTAGTAAGTAAAAGGATCATTGTAACAAGAACTGAGTGATTTATTCTTACAAATGAAATCTAGAAAAGAAGTTATGAGATTATATCTTCATTGTTTAGGAGTTGATATCTTTATTAGTTAATGTTGGTGCTTATGTTCTGGTTAAAAAAATGATAATTTAGAAACTGATAAGTTCAGTGAAGGTCACTTATGTGTTTTATTTAGCTATGCTATTTTTTAAATTAAAGGTTAAATGGGAGCCCTGGCTGGTGTACTTAAGTGGTTATAGCATCGGCTCACGCACTGAAGGGTAGAGGGTTTGATTCCCTGTCAAAGGCATGTACCTCGGTTGCAGATTCTTCCCTGGCCTGGATGCGTTGGGTGCAGGAGGCAACCAGTCAATGTGTCTCTCATATTGATGTTACTTTCTCTCTTCCCCTCCTCTCCCTCCCTTCCACTCTCTGAAAATCAATGGAAAAAATATCCTTAGGTGAGGATTAAAAAAAAAGATTAAATGGGAGAATTGGTGCAATTTTTTGTATACCAACAAAAACACACTTCATTGTGTCTTTCATATGTTGCATTTTCATGTTTACATTTTTAACTATCATGTTTAAAGGTAAATAAAAATGATTAATGGCTTAAAATAGGTAGATAAAATAATGACAACATAAAGGTTATAATGTTTGACCTTAAAACATTACTAAGCATTTTTGTTTACTTTTTAATTTATTTTTTCTGTTAATCCTCACCTGAGGGTATTTTTCCATTGATTGATTTTTTTTTTTTTCCCAGAGAGAGAGAGAGTGGAAGGGTGGGGGAGAGAGAGAGAAAGAAATATTGATGTAAGAGAAACACATTGATTAGTTGCATCCCACATAGGTCCCAACCAGGGCTGGGGATCAAGCCTGCAACTGAGGTACGTGCCCTTGACTGGAATTGAACCGGGGACCCTTTAGTCTGTGGGCCGATGTTCTATCCACTGAGCCAAACTGACTAGGGCACCTAACTATTTTTAGAAACATTTTCTCCTTTACATTATTTGGCAAAATGATAGTTCCAGCTGACCTGCCTTTGTGTGGCCCTTTCGTTTCATAATTGGTAATTCTGAGGAAGAGAATGAGATACAGTGTATATAAAACTGTGAGGAGAAAATAGACTTTTAATTTAGTTAGAAAAATACATTTCTTACACTGTCACAAACTCCAAAAAACAGAAGTAGTTTGTCCCAAAAATGTTTTAATCTTTGGATTTAAGAAGAAATTGCTGGTCTCTTTTCATGGATATAAAAATTTCAATGTGATAATGATATTTACTAATAAAATCAGGAACTTAATCTGTTTTGCATCATTACCATTCAGTGCTCCTTAAACATTTGTTTTCATAAACTCTTCAATTTTTGTGGTAATACCTATAGTGATATAATGTCAAACTTAAGCATCCAATACAACACCAAATAGTAACTATTATGTATTGCTATTGTTCCAAGTATTTTATTTTATTTTAATTTTTGTTTTTATTGTTCTAAGTATTTTAAATGCATTGTCCTTATTTTTTTTTTAAATATATTTTTATTGATTTTTTACAGAGAGGAAGGGAGAGAGATAGAGAGTTAGAAACATCGATGAGAGAGAAACATCGATCAGCTGCCTCCTGCACATCTCCTACTGGGGATGTACCCACAACCCAGGTACATGCCCTTGACCGGAATCGAATCTGGGACCTTTCATTCCGCAGGCTGACGCTCTATCCACTGAGCCAAACCGGTTTCGGCCATTGTCCTTATTTAATTGGCAGAGGATCTCTATGTGGGAGGTTTAATTATTCCTATTTTGCAGATGAAGAAATTAAGAGATTAATTATTTTGCCTAAGAACATCTAAATAGTTGTGATTTAATCTTGATCTTATGCTCTTTCTGCTTTGGCATTCTCTTCCTAAACTGAGTAGTATTAAACAAAGAAGACAAGGTAAAAATAGTTTGGTGGGGTTTTTTTTAGAAATTAGTTGTGTTTGTGACTAAGTTCTGAAACAAGCAAAATAAAGATTCTTATAATCACTTTGTCTTATCTCTTTTTCAGTGGCTCTTTATCACCTCACTACTTAAGCTCTGTACTCAAGCAGAATCAGGTGCAAACCCTCAAAGGTATGTATAAGATCAGTATTTTAAATCATAGAATTTTAGGTAAAAAATTAGGATTGAAATTTTTTTTTTCTAATTATAAAGCAATTATTGGTTTATTGTAGAAAATTTGAAAAATAAAAATATTTATAAAGGAGAAACTAAAAACTTACCCTTTATTCTACTGTAAACATTTTGATACAATTGTTTTGGTCATTTTTATGCTTTTTTTTTCATGAGTAGGTATGTTTGTGTGTATGCACAGACACACACATAGACATATCTTTTCTTCAAATACTGGGCTCATACTATATACACTGTTTTATATCCCATTTTCATTTCCTTTAACATGTATTTTTCCTTGAAGATATTTCTCAAAGTACATCTTAGACTAGAATAGGAGGTTGGCAATCTATGACCTATGGAATATATCTGGCCTGCCACCTGTTTTTGCGTAGCCTATAAATTAGGGATGGTTTTACACTTGTAAGTAGTTGAAAAAATAAAAATATAAAACTTAAGAAATTTGCTGCAACAGCAGAGTCAAGTAGTTACAACAGAGACCTCTGTATTGTATCCTTGGTTTTGCCTCTTGGCCCACAAAGCCTAAAATATTTACTACTTGACCCTTTACAGAAGTTTGCCAACCGCTGAGTTAAATAAAGTTCAAAATGATTTTTATAGTTTATTTAAGTTAAAAGAACTTAAGAAGACAATAAGTTAATTTATAAAATTTTATAAACTTCTTTTTGAAAGTATATTAAAAGTTCTGAATTTTAGTGGGTTTTTCCCCTACTCATAATTGATATTAGAGATTAGTAATGTGTTAATGTAAAGTTTCTAGCATTGTTGCTTTGGAGCCTAGATAAATTTCTATGATTTTTAAAAATAGAAATTCATAGACCAAAAGCATTTCCGTATATCAGAGACACACTGTCTCTTTGGAATTTCACTAAGCTGAGCATAGGAAGCAGTATAATGTTGGTCTGTAAAAACAAGGGATGGAGAGAATGTGGAAAAGTTTAAGAGAACTTTGCAAAGAAGTTTAGTGTATATGGAGTCCACTTCAGATATGTTCTGGTTTAACATAAGTTAAGTATCCATTTTTCTATTACCTAATGGGTATATGTGGTTTCTCTTTACATTTATGTATTGTTGAAACTTCCTTTATCTTTGTATTACCTCATTAATTTCTGGCACTCTTTCAAGCTCAGTTCATATACACATTTTGAGAACATTTTCTTTCTGAATTCTGGGGTTTATTTAGAATCTTGTCTTGTTCTTATCTCATATCATCTAAATTCTGCTTCTAAATTCCCTTTGGGGAGCAGACACTTTCACAAGTTTCTCCTGCTAGTTTTAATCCCGGTTTTTATAATTTGTGTAGGTACTTCCCTTTCATTTAATGATTTATATATATTATGCATCATCTCCCCAGTGCTGCTAACACTTTATTTCCCTTCATCTCTGTACTCATAAGTCTTAGACCTATTCCCCTAATAAGAAGTAACTTGGTGGGGAAGGTGTTGATATTCTGAGGTAAAAAAAAAAAAAAATGCAGATCTAGCCTGGAATAGAATATGAAGTCTAAGAGAAAAACGAAAGACTTCACCAAAACTTAAGAAAATGTATATTTAAATAAGGTTGCTTTAGGGCATTTTCATAGAATTCTGAGGAGATTGGCTTTTTGTTCTCTCTAGATATTATATTTCCTGGGGAAAAGTTTGAAAAATACAATGCTAAATGAATAAATAGTTATTTATTCTACAAGTAATTGTTGAGTTCTTACGCAGTGCTAGACACTATAGTGGGCACTTTGGGATATACAGAGATGAGAGAGATCCAGGTCCTGATCTCAGAAAACATAAAGTTAATTGAAGAAGGTTGGCCAGAATGATGCAGAGTACACTGGCGGGAAAGGAAGTGAATGGCAAATTAAGCTTAGAGGTAACTCAGGAAAGGCCTCTTAGAAGAGAAAGAGTGGGGCCGAGGTAGAAGCGGTTAAGGGTGATCAGGCAGGCTGGCGAGTGGTTAGGGGCTATCAGGCAGTCTAGCAGTTAGGAGCCAGCGGTCCCGGAATGTGAGAGGGAGCAGGCTGGGCTGAGGGACCCCCACACTCCCTATGCACGAATTTCATGCACCAGGCCTCTAGTAAATAAAATAAAAAAGTGTAGTTGTCTCTCTTGTTCACCTTAAAACCGTGGTCAGCAAAGTGCAGCTCGCAAGCCACATGCGACTCTTTGGCCCCTTGAGTGTGGCTCTTCCTAAGCCTTAGGAGTACCCTAATTAAGTTAATAGCAATGTACCTACCTATATAGTTTAAGTTTAAAAAATTTGGCTCTCAAAATAAATTTCAATCGTTGTACTGTTGATATTTGGCTCTGTTGACTAATGAGTTTGCCGACCACTGCCTTAAAATGACTAATTATATATACTAGCATCTATGTTACAGTATTGTATAACAGTAGCAGGTGGCACAGGAATCTCATACTGAGATAGTAAAACAAAACCTTTTTTGTCAATGTTTGGTGTGCTGTGCATTTGTAGTAAAGTCATCAGTGAAAAACAATGCAGACAAAAATGGAACTTACATTCTAATTACTAGTAGTAGATTTTAGTATTTATACATAAGCACTAGTTTACTACAACAGATATAAAATTTAGATAGTTAATGGTAATGTTAGAGGCTAAGTGCAAATCTCAATTCAATTTAAGATTGCAAATTAGCATAATTTGTATCTTTATTGAAATGAAAGTAAATCCATGGTCCAGGCAGCTTGAAGTGTTGTAATTTATTGAAATTGCTCTCCTAAAGAATCTTTAAAGAATCACAAGAGACAGCATCTCCATTTGGATGCTCTGTAAATGTGTATGTTAGTTTTGATGGAGGCAGTAAATCTTCTTATACTTATTGTTGCGCTTATGTCCATTTAAATTCTGCCTCTGTGCTTCTCATATCATTCCTTAAGCAAATGGACTGAGAATCAGATAATAGAAACTTATCTTATAGTCCTCACTTTCACAGGGCTAAAACTTATGCCTTTTAAATTTTTTCTCAACTATTATTAATTTCACAGCAATAAGGCTTAGGAAATGTGGGAGTTCACACTATTGACAAATTTATTTGAACCAGTCATTAAATCAGTAATATGTTTTGAACTCCAATCAGAACTAGGAAGGCTAAAAAGGGAAATAATATGACTTCGAACTGTTGTTTTTTAAAATCACTATTTGGATCACTTTCATGGTTCTAATGACAAATGACTTTCAACTGGAAGTGAATTATTTGCTTAATCTAAGTAGTGTCAGAAAATATATACAAAAGACATATAAAAACAAAAATATTTTTCTTCATGAACTGGGTATGTTAGGTAATATAGCTAATAGTATGTGTTTAAAATAGTGTTAAATACTTATCAATGAAAAAAATTATAGGGAAAATGAGACATTTTCGGGGGGCTAGCAATCTGAATTAGTCCCAGTAACCTGCTTTCTACTGCACTCTCTTGCTAGCCTATAAGTTTCATAAATTCCACATTCCATAACAAAAATATGAGGTGTTTTCATTGTGACAATAAATAAGTCTTCAGTTTAATTTTAATACCAAGACAGATTGGGTACTATAAACAAAAATTGTTGTAGCCTTGGCCAGATGGCTCAGTTAGTTGGAGTATTGTCCCATATACCAAAAAGGTGGTGGGTTTTGATCCCTGGTCAGGGAGCATATCTAGGTTGGGGATTCAATTCCCAGTCGGGGCAGATAGGGAGGCAGCCAATTGATATTTCTCTCACATGTTTCTGTCTCTCATCGATGTTTCTCTCTTCCCCTCTCTCTCCTCTCTAAAAATCAATAAAAGCATATCCTCAGGTGAGGTTTAAAAAAAAATTGTTGTAAAGCTGTACAGGGAGTTTTTGTTCTAAGAAGTTCAAATTGTATCTTGGACAAATCATTAATAATCAGGTGTTCTTGATTACCAAGTGTTATGGTTTCTATTTCTAATGAATATTTTAATGGTGAAGTTAAACTTTTATTCAGAGTTAGCATTAATTGGCAAGGCATTGTGGGAAGCATACTTATAAATGTTCTAAACCAAACAAATCAAATGTAGATAAAATCTTCTTGCAAAGAAGTTTTTGGTTCTATAAAGTTAATTTTATGGGGAGAGTTCAAATTAATTAGGTATAATAAATTCTCTACAAGAAATAAATCTATTTAAGGAATACATCTATTATTCTACTGTTACAAAAATAGTGCCTCTCTTTGTTATCACTTTAAATATTTGAAAACTAAGAAAAGAAATGGTGTTCATGCAGCTTACTTATAATTGCCAAGATAAGCCTATTATCAGTTTTCTTTAGTTTTAGGTATAGTGTTCAGAAATATGACTCCTTGAATTGTAATGGAAGTTAGAGGTATACTAAATTTTAATAAGGTTTTATATGTTACATTTATAAGATTATAAGTTTTATAAGATTATAAATTTTCTGAAATTATTTCCTTATAATGAATTTCAGTATTAGATTTGCTCCTTCCCCAGCACATCATTCATATATATATAAAATTGGAAATAAGGAAGACCTTTTTCTATTAAAAGAAAAGTTATTTCATGGAACAGGAAAATCTCTGTACATTTACATAATGCCATGCAAGTTGTATCCTGCATAAGGACACCAGGCTGAGGAAAGAGTGGGGTCTGAAATCCAGCCCACCTTCCAGTCTTCAAGCTGTGTGCCTTGATACAGGGAAGCATTCACCTGGAGACAGAGTTGCCTTTTTTCCAACTCACACAGAGATACAATATGGTCTAGTAGCGGCTGCACCTTTTTCACTTCAAAGACACGTTAAAATATTGAACTCTGTCAAAGTTGTAGTCAAGTCTCTTTCTAAAAGGAATAGGAGAGGTCTTTGTTTTGCTAGCTTCTTGGCTATGACATGTGGGAATCATTGATTCCATTTTTTTTTTCACTTGCTGCTCTTCTGCCTAAATGCTTTTCCTTCGGATATGCACATGGCTTCTTCATTCTCTGACCTTCCTGAAGTCTTTGCTCAACTGTTACCCTCTCCTCTTCCCTAACCTCTGTATTAAAAATTGTAACCACTTTTCTCAGTATCTCCCTTTTCTCTTAATTTTTCTCCCTAGTGCTTATGACTCTCTGGCTTACTGTACTTTAATTATTTCTTTGTGTTTTGAGAGGTTAGGGATTTTCCTGTTTTGTTTTCTGCTGTATGAAATGATGTCAGGCTTATAACAGGACACTTAGTTTATTGAATGAATAACAGAATCAAGAATTTCCAATATATTCTATAATTTTCTGCAGAATTTCCTATTAAGGGTTGATGATGGAGTAAAAATTGAGGGCCAGAGTTCTGGAGGTAGACCACCAAGGTTCAAATCCTACCTCTCATTCCTAGAGATTCCTCTGTGTCTGTTTTCCCATCTTTAAGATGGAAGTACAAATAGTACACATATCATAAAGTTGTGAAAATTAGATGAGTTAATAATACTTAAAATATGCCAAGATGATTGAAAGTGCTCAATGTTAGTTAGTAATTTAGTGGTACTCAGTTTAAGGAAAGGAGGGAAAGATATAATATACTTACTCTTTCCACATTTATTAAGGACCTACTATTGATATTATGGAAGACAGAAGGTAAGATAATGTTCCTACCCTAAAGAAGCTGACAGTCTAATTGGAAAGATGTTCATGTAGAGACTTTGTTTCATGAGGTCACATTTTATTTAAGGGAAAAGAGCTCTAATATTATGTGTACTCCCTCATAGCAACCATCTTCTGATTTACGTACAGACAGTAACAAACATTGCCTGCATTTACGGAATTTACAGTAAAGTTGGGGGAAGAACAAGTCAGTATCTTTATGACTTTATTTAAAATAACTTTATAATTAGATATTGCAAGTAAAATGAAAAACTGGGATAATAAAAATTTTCTAGCTTTGAGATAGAAATGGGAGGTTTCGTGTCTGAGTCTTATTTTAAACGTATCCTTTATAATCTAAAAAGTTTAAATATTTTCTAACTTTTCCTTGACATTTTAGGTTATACCATTTCACTTTTATTGAGTGCAGTTATTCAGATTAATAGATCACTAAGATGGAGAGGACCTTTCAGTAGAAAAATAGATATGAGAGCAAAATGACCTTATCTGGAGTAGAACCTGCTGGTTTTACCAGCCCATTTTTCTTATGGAATATTCATAATTATGTTTGACCTCTTGAGTATTATATAAACCTATAGTACATATAGGCTTATATATAATTATGACTAAAGACATTAGTACTAATATTTTTTGTGCCAGCAATAATTATTCCTTTAGCATTTGTAGATTCATATGATCCAGACTGCCCAATTACATTTATTTTTATTTCCGTTAGCATGTGATTAATGCATTACTTTATAACTGCAGATATGCATAGATAAGGATATTTTTTAAATGTTAAAACGTAATAATGCCTTAATGTACATTCCTAGGTAATTTAGTTTGTTTAAGGACAAACCTTATTGAAGTGGAGTTCAGGGTTATGTTTTCATTGTAAATAATTAAAGAATAAAACTTTTATTATCTCTATACCTGTCAACCCTCCTATATACAATACTAATCACAAAACTGTTCATAATTTTAAGTGAACAAAAGCAGATGGCAAAATATGTACCTCATTTTGTTTAAATTTTTTTCTTTTTTACAAAATTTTATTGAATTTATTGGGATGACATTGATTAATAAAATGACATAGGTTTCAGGTGCACAATTCTATAATGCATCATCTTCATAATTGTATTGTGTGTTCACTACCCCAAGTCAAGTCTCCTTCCATCACTAGTCTTTTTTAAAATTAGAATATACACCAAAATCTTAATGTTGGTTACCTTTGGGTGCATGCAAATGCCTATAATAAAAAACATTAAAATTGTTAGTTTTCCTTTTTCAGAATCTGATATTGATGCTGCCACTGCAATGATGCTCTTAAATACTTCTATAGAACAAGGAATTCTAGAATGTAAGTAATCATGCTTTTCTTTTTAAAATACATTTTTGTGAGTGCCTTTTTCATTATAATTTAGAATGCAAGATATTTAAATGTTACAGCAAATTATTCTTTCCAGCTAAGTTGTATTTTTATTCGAATAATTTAATTTTTGTTTTACTATATTTCCATTTCTTTAGTGAGCAATTGAAAGATTGAGATTAATGCTATGATAGATCATGTTACATTGACCAAGAAATGAAGAAATAAATAGTGTATTTAGAAATTAAGCTTGAAGATTTAAAAGTAAAAATGAAAGCTATAAATAAGAAAATATAGGAAAGTATAATTATAACCTTGGAATAGGAAAAGCCTTCTTTAAATATGGCTACCATTAATAAATCAACAAACAACAAGTGCTGGTGAGGATGTGGAGAAGAGGGAATCATAGTACCCTGCTGGTGGAAATGTAGACTGGTGCAGCCACTATTGAAAAAAAAAAGTGTGTAGTTTTCCCAAAAAAATTAAAAATGGAACTGCTGTTTGACCCAGCAGTTCCATTTCTGGGAATATATCCTAAGAATTCTGAAACACCAATCAGAAAAAGTGTATTCACCCCTATGTTCATAGCAGCATTATCACAATAGCTAAGATCTGGAAACAGACCAAGTACCCATCAGTACACGAGTGGATAAAAAAGCTGTGATACATCTGCACAGTGGAATACTATGCAGCAGTAAAAAGGAAGGATCTCTTACCCTTTGCAACAGCATGATGGACCTAGAGACCATTATGCTAAGTGAAATAAGCCAGTCAGAGAAAGACAGATATCACAGGATCTCACTTATATGTGGACACTATTGAACAAAATAACCTGACGAACAAAATAGATCCAGAGGCATAGATGCATGGAACAGACTGACAGATCTCAGAGGGGAGAGGAATGGGGATGAGAAGAAATTAAACAAAGAACTTATATGCATAGCCCATGGACACAGACAATAGTGTGGTGAAGACCTGGGGTGGGGCAGGAGCTGGTGGAGTGGGGAAGTGCGAGGAAAATAGGGGACATCTGTAATACTATCCTATATAATAAAAGGGTAATATGCAAATCAACCAAATGGCAGAAAGACTGGTCGCTATGATGGTCACTGACCACCAGGGAGCAGACGCTCAATGTAGGAGCTGCCCCCTGGTGGTCAGTGTGCTCCCACGGGGGAGCACGTTCAGGTGCTTACGGTTGGCGAGTGCAGCGGTGGTGGTAGGAGCCTCTCCTGCCTCCGCAGCAGCACTAAGGATGTCTGGCTGACGGCTTAGGGGAGTGGGTCAAAGCCATCAGTCGGACATCCCCCGTGGGCTCTCGGACTGCGAGAGGGCACAGGCTGGGCTGAGAGAACACCCCCCACCCCAAGTGGACAAATTTCGTGCACCGGGCCTCTAGTCAACAATAAAAAATAAACTAAAAAAAAAAGATAAAAGTACAAAATGCGTGAAAGAAAAAGATGGGCAAATTATATTAGACATCAAATGTTTAGAGTTCTGACAACAAAACAAGTCTTTAAGAAAAGCAACACAAGCAAAACACTGGGAGGACATTTTTTTATACTATATAAAAGAAAGGATTCATATTGAGTATATGTATTTAAAAGGGTTCTACAAATAGGAAATAAGAAAACAGCCCTAGCTGGTTTGACTCAGTAGATCAGCGGTTCTCAACCTGTGGGTCGCGACCCCTTGGCGGTAGAACGATCCTTTCACAGGGGTCGCCTAAGACCATCCTGCATATCAGATATTTACATTACGATTCATAATAGTAGCAACATTACAGTTATGAAGTAGCAACAAAAATAGATTTATGGTTGGGTCACAACATGAGGAGCTGTATTTAAAGGGCCAGAAGGTTGAGAACCACTGCAGTAGATAGAGCGTTGGCCTGGGGACTGAAGGGTCCTGGGTTCGATTCCGGTCAAGGGCACGTGCCCAGGTTGTGGGCTCGATCCCCAGTGGGGGTCATGCAGGAGGCAGCCGATCAATGATTCTCTCTCATTGTTGATGTTTCTGTCTCTCTCTCCCTCTACCTTCCTCTCTGAAGTCAATAAAAATATATTTTAAAAAAGAAGTAAGAAAACAGTTCAACAAAAAAGCCAGCAAAATATATTAATAGATGGGTCTCGAGAGGACATACACATTGACAACACTCAATTGAAAAGATATGCAACTTCTCTAGAAATCAAGGAAATGCAATATGAAACAATATTGAGATGCTTTTTTTGCCCATGTAATTATGAAAAATTTAAATGATTTATAGTGTTAAGTGTTAAGTATGGGAACAGGGTATTGTCATAGACTGTAGGATAAAAATTGGTCCAGCCATTTTGGAGGGCAATTTGGAAATACCAATTGCAACTTTAAATGTGCATATCCTTTTACTTAATAATGCCATATCTTGGTATTTCTCCTAAAAAAATATTTGCATATGTGTGAGAAAAGGCATCTAGAAGAATTTTCATTGCAATGTTATTTGTAGTAATGAATAATTGGGAACAACCTACAAATACCAACCAGGAGATGGTTAGCAAACCATTGTAATGGTACAGTTAATGTAGTGGTGACATACATATTGAGGCATTCTGTGCAAGCAGTTCAAAATAATTCCATTTTCCCTGGAAAGGTCAAGACATATCATTAAGTGGTGTTAAAATATTTCAGATTAATACCTACAGAATAATATGGTTGGTCTGGGTTTTTTTTTTAATATTTTTTTATTGATTTTAGGGAGGAAGGGAGAGAGAGAGAGAGAGAGAGAGAGAGAGAGAGAAACATCAATGATGAGAGAGAATCATTGATTGGCTGCCTCTTGCACGCCCCCACACTGGGGATCGAGCCCACAACCTGGGCATGTGCCCTGACTGGGAATCGAACTGTGACCTCCTAGTTCATAGGTCAATGCTCAACCACTGAGCTGTGCCAGCAGACATGGGTTTTTTTTGTGGTTTTTTTTAAAGAACCTACAAAACATTCCAACTTTACAGCCCTTACTGTCTTACTGTTCAGGAATGATATAGTTGTTTTAAATGGCTTGTTTTTGCAATCAAATGCATTTGACCTATTGAAAGTTTTATTTTCCACAGGTGAGAAGCCTCTTTCTCTTAAAACAGCAATGCAGAAAAAAAGGAGTTATGGCAATGCATTTAATCATCGCAGTGCTATGCGATTACAAGAGAGTGATTCTTTAGCTACCAGCATTGATCCAAAAGAAGACCACAATTACAGTGCAAATAGCATGGCAGCACAGCGTTGCGCATCCAGGTCTAGCGTGTCTTCTCTGTCTTCTGTGGATGAAGTATATGAATTTATCCCAAAGAGTAGTCATGTGGGAAGTGATGGCAGTGAAGGATTTCACAGTGAAGAAGATACAGATGTTGATTACGAAGATGATCCTCTTGGAGACAGTGGCTATGTATCACAGCCTTGTGCAGATAACTCTGCAAAGGGGCAGCCAGGCAAAAAGATGCGAAAAATGTCATGTCAGGAAATTGATGAGGAGCTCAAAGAGGCAGCTGGGTCTCTACTCCACCTTGCTGGAATTCGTACATGTCTGGGTTCCCTAATAAGTACTGCAAAGACACAAAATCAAAAGCAGCGGAAAAAATAGAAATACCTGTTAGTGTGAAATTATTTTAAAATGTGGCAATACTGTTCTACTTAATTCTTTACAAGGGATATCAAAGCCATATGGACTTATTTTTGTTTTCGGGGAGGGGAGGGAGGGGATGCTAATTGTTTATTTCAAAGCATTTTTGTTTGTTTTTTAATTTTCATTAAATAATTGCTATTAGGATCATGCCCAACCATAAATATGATTTGAACTCCTAAAAGCATAATTTTTGTGATGTGTTTCTAAGATTTTTGAAATTTTTATACAAGAAAATCCATAGCTTCTATCTGAAACTTGTAGGAGAAATCTTTTATTCTCTTTTTATGCCAAAATGTAATAATTGGCAACTCCGTTTTCTTTTTCAGTCTGTAATCAACTGCTGATGTAGCTAAAAATTTTGCTCAGTCTCTCACATACTCCTCTCCTGACACATGCAACCCAGTAGGATAATATTTGGATTTTTAATTTTGTCTTAATTTTTGTTTTTAATTTTTTTTGTTGAAGCATGACAAAGTTGAATATAAATTAGAAAAGACCCTAGATGCCTAGAATATTCCTTTTGGTTACATAGGCAGAGAGTACAGCAAAGATTTATAAGATGTAGAAAAGGCCATTTTGTGATGTAATTTCATTTAAAAGCACTCCAATTCCTATTATAATATCTTTGAAATTTTTTTTACTTTCCAAAAACTTTAGCATTTACTGAATTCTTCTTTCCCAGAGTGCATTGCAACCATTGTTTAAATATTAGCCACTAGCTATCTTTGTTGAGTAGAAACTATCCAATGAGAGGATATAGCCATAGAATGTGTTATGGATTAACACCCATTTTGACACACTTGCAATAAGAGAATCTTTTTGTTTGCTTGTTAAATGTACTGCATTCTAGAAATCTTGTAGTACAAATGGAGTGTATTCTAGTGCAAATATTTTGAATATTACATCATTATAAATAAAGGTAGATCATTTAGGAAAGAAAATCCGTTCAAGCTTTGTATGACTTAAATGTGTATGTATACCCAATTAAAAAGGGTGTAACAAAACTACAGAGACAAAATACCTTCATGGATCTCAAAATTTATATGAAATTAAATCTTGCACATTATACCCTTTTGAGAAGGCTGTATAATACCTATTATGTGCCATTAATCCATGCCTAAATATTTTATATTACAGTTCCAAATGTGCATTGACTAAGGCATTTTAAGTATTTGAACAAATCTGCTTGTATGAGACATTTTTTCATATCATTTGTATAGTTTGACTATATTATTCAGAAGGTATAAGGGATGGTAATAAAAGTAAACTTATTCATTATATATATCTTTTTAGAATGACAGAAGCAACTTTCCAACATCTTGTTTCATAGTGATCTTGTTTTCATTTTCTGATAATTTCATATATATGTATATACATTTATACACACACATAGGTTTATGATTTTGATTTGTTACTTTGAGCTATTTCTATGACTACAAAGCGTTTTTTGGATTTTTTTAAGAGATAAATATTTTAACTTCTAAATTTTATTAGGGCAAAACTGTCATCTGTTCTGTTTCTTTTTTGTTGTTGTTGTTCTGTTTCTATGTTAATTGTAATTGAACCTGGATAGCTACATTAATAGAATCGGTGCTGTTGAAATTTAGTAATTTTTAAATTTGCTAATAATGAAAAATAGTCCTTAAGTATGCAGGATAAGGTATTTGGATTTTTCTTCATATATGTCACATCTACTACAGAAAGTGGCTAACTCAAGTTGACACTTTTTACTGTAGACAGTGAGTATTAACACCAAAAATTGCTTTACCACAGTATAAAATAGTACAGATTATAAAACATCATTTTAGTAACAATGTTTCTAAACCATTTACCATGGCCCTCTCGATAGACTTTAGTAACAGTGTTTCAATGACCTGATTCCAGTTCATTTTGTTCTACTGAAATTCTTTTTTTAAAATATGTTTTTATTGATTTTTAGAGGAAATTCTTTTTTTTAAATGTTTTTATTGATTTTTAGAGAGAGAATAAGGGAAAGGGATAGAGAGATAGAAACATCAATTGGCTTCCTTCTGCACACCCCATACTGGGGTTCCAGCCCACAACCCAGGCATGTGCCCTGACTGGACTCGTACCAGTGACTTACTTCATGGGTCAGTGTTAAACCACTGAACCACACCAGCCTGGCTCTGCTGAAATTCTGTACCAAAAATGTTCTCTCTGGTTCCTGTCCATTAGTAAGATAATTATTCTAAGTAAAGGCAGATGAAGATAAGGAGGGGGAGAGTCATTCTCAGTTCTAATAGAGTTCTTCATAATTATTTTGTCTTAATATGAGTAACAATAATTCTTTAAGCTTGATTTTCTCTCTCTCTTCATGTAATCCCAGAAATTTAAAAATTGAAGTTATATTTATCACTAGCAAGGGCAATAAACAATTTTGCACTAAAAATTAACAGAAAAGTTACACAATATTTTACACTTAATTCTTGTACAGAATTCAGTGCCTAATTTTCCATTTACCAACATAGTTATTTTCAAAGGGAAGAAACTTTATAATTATGGTCCCCCGTTATTACTTCCATAGACATTATGATCCCATTTCTCAGGTGTATTGAAATAAAAATGTGGCTAATAACCACTCAGTTAAGGAAAATCACTTGAATTTCTATGGACTGGAAATTGTATTTATAAATAATATATCATCAACAACTCTTACTGTAATAAAAGCAACAATCCTGGAGAAGTAAATATTTTTCAACATAGTTTAAAACTGATTTAAGCTAACTTATAATTTGCCTTACACCAATATAAATTGTTAGAACCAATTCCAGTTTATAAATAGATCCCTAGTAAAAATTTTGCCTCAACACAATCTTCATCTTTCACATTCTAAATATAATCAGTGTTTCTTGAATACTATGTGTTTTTCAAATTTATTTGTGCAATATATTACTAAATTAGTGAATATTTTATCTTCAAATTCAGAAAAAGGAAACATTACTCGTATTCATGGAAAAGCTAATTATCGGTGGATCATCTCCTTTTTTCCACCT
Organism: Myotis brandtii; assembly: GCF_000412655.1. NCBI lineage: Eukaryota > Metazoa > Chordata > Mammalia > Chiroptera > Vespertilionidae > Myotis > Myotis brandtii. The sequence goes on from NW_005357115.1 coordinate 7,862,510, forward strand.
CTGAGCCTTTCCTGCTCTCCTTATAGCTGGCATGACTTCTCTTAACTTAGGTTTCTTTGTATATACTAAAGTTTAGGATATATGTATTTTTTCTTTTGCTACTTTCTGAGACATTAAGTAAAAAGGTTCATACTAGATGGTCAGTTAAACATAATGTTAGCATGAATTCAAAGACAGAGAAAGAGTTAAAGAGGAAATGTGTGTGTCTTGGTAGACCAGGAGGCCTTCTCCAGCCTTTCCCAGCAATTTAAGCAACAGATGTGAATACTTCACAAATCTATAAAGACTATCGTCTTAAATACTATAGTAACTTAAAAAACTTGTGAAGACCATAGCATTTAAATAAGAACTTTGAGGCTTTCTGGTTTACATATATTTTATAGTTTTTGTTTGAAATGTTTAAAGTTTACTTCAATATGTTAATGATGTGGTCAAAATATTTATTGAAAAACAAAGTATATTAATGTTATACCTGCCATTTTTTTTCTTAAAGCAATTTTTTTGGAATCTAACTGCCAGTGCCATTGTCAAAACTTATTTTTAAAGTGTTGTACATTTCTCATTAAAGTGCTTAATTTTAAAGTATTACGTTGCCATCATATAGTGTATAAAAATGTATAATTGCCAATTCATTGTAACTAGTATTTATTTTTAATTAAAGTGTAAGAATGCTGTTTGATTCAAGAAATTTGAATCATACTGTTTCCTTGTCCCCTTTCTAATGTAGCATAAAAATTGCCCTGAGTTTGAGTTTTAACTGCCAGTAGATGACCAGCCCAAGTGAACCCCTTCTCAGTTGCCAATCTTTGCTCATATTAAAACAACTTAACAGATGTTTAGTTTTTGTATCTAATCTCTGATTATTAAAATGTTTATAAAGTTTATTTTTATCAAAGAAATGCAATTCATTATGACAAACTATTGCAGAATAAACCTTGTTTTATAACATTTTTGTGTTTTCTCTGTTTTTGGGTGTGGGTAGTATAGATGTATGTGACTCATACTCCTATACAAACACACACTTTCCATTTTAGTGTGACAAAGTTGGAATATACAGATGGAAAATAAAGTTTCATTTTGAATATTTGCAAGTCTGATTTTTTTTTTTAAGTGTTGTTTTTCTTGGTTTTTACATGTCACCTTAATCATTGACAGCTAAAGTAGTGTTAAGTTATTCTCTTCCTAAAGTTGAACTTCTAATTCACATATACATGAGATATTTTAAAATATAACTAAGAAAATTTGAATATATGAAATTACTAAGATTATTTTAAAATACCAGTAATACCATATGTTTAAAAATTGAGGCATCCATTGTAAAATGGAATAATTTACAACCAACATCTTGATTTTTAGTTTCCCCCCTCACTTCCCTTTGAAGTTCTGCACTGGTCATTTAAATGGTATTATTTACAATAGAATTGTTCATTTAAAATAAGTCCAGTGAGACAGTAATCTTTATTTTAAACTACCACCACCCTCTCTAAGCCCTCCTTTCAAGGCATCCCTTTGAAATAACAGTCATTTAAAAATAGCCTGCTCTAACTGGTTTTACTCAGTGGACAGAGCATCGGCCTGTGAACTAAAAGGTCCCACCTTTGATTCCGTTTAAGGGCACATGCCCAGGTTGCAGGCTCGATCCCCAGTAAGGGGCATGCAGGAGACAGCCGATAAATGATTCTCATCATTGATGTTCCTATCTCGCACTGGTCATTTAAATGGTATTATTTACAATAGAATTGTTCATTTAAAATAAGTCCAGTGAGACAGTAATCTTTATTTTAAACTACCACCACCCTCTCTAAGCCCTCCTTTCAAGGCATCCCTTTGAAATAACAGTCATTTAAAAATAGCCTGCTCTAACTGGTTTTACTCAGTGGACAGAGCATCGGCCTGTGAACTAAAAGGTCCCACCTTTGATTCCGTTTAAGGGCACATGCCCAGGTTGCAGGCTCGATCCCCAGTAAGGGGCATGCAGGAGAAGACAGCCGAATGATTCTCATCATTGATGTTCCTATCTCTCTCTCCCTTCTTGACCTAAGCCATTGTGCTCAATTAATATTTGACAAAGGAGGCAAAAGCATACAATGGAGTCAACACAATCTCTTCAATAAATGGTGTTTGGAAAATTGGACAGATACAGGCAAAGAAAAATGAAAGACCACCAACTTACATCTTACTCAAAAATAAACTCAAAATGGATAAAGGAATTTAAGATGGGAAACCATAAAAATCTTAGAAGAATCCATAGGCAGCAAAATATCAGACCGGACATTTGGTAGCGATATCTTTACCGATACAGCTTCTAGGACAATGGAAACTAAGGAGAAAATAAACAAATGGGACTGCATCAAATAAAAAGCTTCTGCACAGCAAAAGAAACTATCAACAAAACAAGAGAGCCCACTGCATATTGGCCAATGTTACATCCGATAAGGGTTTAATCTCCAACATTTACAGGGAACTCATACAACTTAAAAGGATAATAAACAATCCAATGAAAAAATGGGCAAAGGACCTAAATAGACACTTTTCGAAAGTGGACATACAGAAGACCAAGAGTCATATGAAAACATGTTCAAAGTCACTAATCATCTGAGAGATGCAAATCAACAACAAGGTACCATCTCACACCTGTCAGGATGGCTATCATCAACAAACGACAAGTGCTGGCGAGGATGTGGAGAAAAAGGAACCCTCGTACACTGCTGATGGGAATGCAGACTGGTGCGGCCACTGTGGAAAACAGTATGGAGTTTCCTCAAAAAATTAAAAATGGTCCAGTAATCCCACTTCTAGGAATATATCCCAAGAAATCAGAAACACCAATCAGAAAGAATATATGCACACCTATATTCATAGCAGCACAATTTACAATAAAGATTTAGAAATGGCCCAAGAGCCCATCAGCAGATGAGTGGATTAAAAAACGGTGGTACATCTATCCAGTGGAATACTACACTGCTGTAAAAAAAGGAATGCTTACCATTCACAACAGCATGGATGGACCTGGAGAGCATTATGTTAAACGAAATAAGCCAATTGGAGAAAGATAAATATCACATGATCTCACTCATTTGTGGAATATAATGAACAACATAAACTGATGAACAAAAATAGATCCAGAAACATAGAAGCATCCAACAGACCATCCAACCTCAGAGGGTAGGCAGGGGAGGGAGGGGGGTAAGAGAGCAACCAAAGACTTGTGTGTATGCATATAAGCATAACCCATGGACACAGACAGTAGGGGGGTGAGGGCATGTGCGGGGGGGTGGGAGCAGCCCAGGAGGGGTCAATGGGGAAAAAGGAGACATATGTAATACTTTAAACAATAAAGAATTTAAATTTTAAAAAACTGTGGTAAAGCAAAGTAACAATAAAATAAAAAAAGAAATACTTAAAAATAAAAGTTGTAGCCATTTGGTGGGTGGTGAGCAAACACAATATATAGATGATGTATTATAGAATTATACACTTGAGACCTATATAATATTAACCAATGTCACCCCTATAAGTGCAATAAAAATTTTCTTTTGAATCCTAACCCAGGGATATTTTTGTGTGTGTGTTTCTTTTCTTAGAGGGGAAGGGAGAGAGAAACATTAATTGGTTGTCTCCTGAACCTGCAACCTAGTTATGTGCCCTGACCAGGAATCAGACAGACAACCTGTGCACGGGATGAGGCTCCAACCAACTGAGCCAAACATGCCAGGGCTGTAAACCTACTTTTCCTCCACCCTGTATTTTCAAGGATGGTTGTATAGTGACCAGCCAGAGAAGACAGTGTCTTCTCTGAATAGTGTCTCCCTCTAAGGTGGAAGACAGGCTTGTTATCCAGGATAATAAAGATAATGGCTCCCTCTAGGGCAAAGGTCAGGCATATTTGCGTACACCCTGTTTATGTTGTTGTTGACAGTATTAAATCTCTTAATGGGTAAAATAAAAGTAAATATAAAACTGAATCTTGATCAAATTATAACACTATTCTAGAACACCATAATTTACTGCTAGCAAGCAAATTCTGTAAAAGCCCAGATTTTTGGTATCTTTCCAGTCCAATGAGCAAGAACCATGTCAGCAGCAGAACTTTTCCTTCCAATCTATTAAGATTTCATTTAAAGAACTCCCATCCATTTTCTGCTTTCACTTGCACACCAATCTGAATTCTTAAAGGAAATTTCTTGAATGTAAGTGTTGGATGATAATTCTGTGAATAAGTGATTTCTTGAAACTTCATTCTGTTAAATACTATCTATCTTTCCTTTCTTATAGATGGTTTTTCCCCTAGGAAATGTATGGTCAGCTTTACTTCATTTTAAGAACAATGTTGATTATTCAAACACGAAATTACAATATTCAAATACTTGCAATCAGCTCTTGGGAGAGGTAGTATACTTACGTATTTCAGCTGACACACTACAGGGTCTTTTATCAGTGGATGTAAAAGCAGAGCAATATGTAATTTATTAGTACACACACTCTCTCTTTAAGGAGCTGTTTTCCAGTAGAACTGCAGAAAGGAATTCTCTCTCCTGTTTCCCAGGAGGGGTTGCCTTTGTTACAGCTCAACTATAAGCTTTATATGGAGTTGCAGCTTTCAAAATAGAGCATTAATTGGAAGCAATTATCCAATTATACCAGCTGTGCCTATACTGTATACTGAATATTTACCAAGAAAAGAACAAATTTAACAGATGATTTAATATAGCAGCCTGGCATAATGAATCTGCAATTGACACTCCAATCACATAGCTAGTCCTCAATGGCTAAAATATTGAAGGGCACACCGGTAGCTCAAGTCAGTACAAAAAATAAAGACTATTAGGCTTGGTTTTCAAAGCAGTATCAACATGGGTGATGTAATTTCAAAAGCAATCAAAAAGGTTATGTTTGTTTATGATCTAAAATGAGTAAGATTTCTCCAAGTGCTTGATTTTAAAAGTAGACTTGCTTTCAACTTTATTAGATTTTGTTTTGTATTCTTTTGAAGCCTTAAGTATGCACCCTGAAGTCTTATTATGGGGCTGTCCTTGAAACTGATGCTCTGGAACCACTTTAGGTACCTCTCAGATAAGCACCCAGAAGAACCTGCCTTGTGTCAAATTCCACACTGCAACCAATGGTGTGATAGTGAGCTGCGGGGTAGTCATTTTCTGCCTGTAATCTATTCAGCTTTGCAAGTGCTGACCAAGTACTTGAGGGAGAACAGGCTTTGACTAGGTTAGCATTGATTACATGGATGTGAAGATAATCCATATTGGCTGTCAAGGAATATTTTTATGTGCAAAAATCCACCACTAACACCTGCAAAATTGCCTTTGTGAGAAATGAAGGAAGTGTTTCATCTATTTGTTAACGCTATATTATAGAAACAAAACAAAGGAACCAAAACACTTTGCTACCAACTCTTGAGTCATCTTATTGGCACTGTCTTGACAAAGAGATGCTGTTCCTCTAAGAGTTATGATGTCACCTTTGTCCAATCATAACCTTCCTTATGAGAGTGGGGGATAATTCTCTGGAGACAAGGTGAGTGACAGCAGCAGGAACGCAGCAGTCACTAGGCAACAGGATCCGGCCTTCAGTGGAAGAGAATTTCAAACATTTAACCCTCACTCAGTCACGGTTTCTTGTTGCTGATATGGCAGTAATCTCTGGACAAAAGGACTAATATGAATAATGCAGCTTTTTTCCCTACAGCTGTATCTAGAGGCAATGGGAGGAATCATTCTGTTTAGGACTAAGGACATTACTTGATTTGAAAAGATAGGTAAAGTTACTGTGCTATACACTTGACACTAATACAAAATAATATTGAATGTACACTGTAATTGAAAAGATTTTTTAAAGAAAATATTGGCAAAGTTAGAAAATTTTAAAGCCTCTTTTTCACATGGGTCATGGGATAAGCCACATGATTATCTCCTCTGTGTGCTTAGAACTGTTACTCAATTACTCCCCATAAGCCAGGTTGTCACGTGGGTGTGTAGCCTGTGCTTGGACAGTCATGCTATTGGGTGGGGGAGAGGAGTGGAGCTGAAATCAGCTCGTGTTCCATGGGACCCTTATTCGGGAAGTTTCGAGAAAGGTGTCTTTATCTAATTTATTGCCCTAATGGGGTGCCGTTTTGTAACTTCTCTGCCCGAAGGGGGTGCTTTTCCCTGATTTAAACAAAGTTGCTGTGTGAACTCTTGGGATGGGGGGCCCTGCAAATACAGCTTATTTTTCCAACTATCCATAAAGTGCTACAATATTATCCTTCATCTTTTTCACTTGACTATGCTAGAGAATTTAGCACAGGGCTGGACAGACACAGATCTGACTGGTGGTATTGTTTCCAAACTGGATTTACAGATTCATCTAGTTCAAATTGTTTTGGTTTGTTTTTTTAAAAAAAGAAAAAAAAGTCTTGGATTTTCTCTCATGAAGAAGTGACAGGGTAAGGGTAGAAGGGACTCCAAACCTCTATGTGAGTTTCTAAAATAGTGTGCATTTTTTAGACAAGTCTAGTTGCTGAGCTGAACTGTGACTGTCTTTTGTGGCACAGGATGCTGCACACGCCTGGCCCCTCCCAAGGGCTGACTTCCAAGCAACATTCAGATCTCAGTAGATGTCATTTTCTCTCTGACCCCAAAACTCTATCTAGGTGTGCCTCTTGCATGATCCCTAAGCGCCTGGATATGGCATTATCTCCCTGTAACATTTGGTCCATTTCCTGATCCATACACCCCTTGTTTGCATTTAACTATTGTAAATTGGATAGGTATACACAACAAGTCTGAATCTGATGTCCTTGTATATCTGTAGAATGTTGAGATTACTTATGAAAAATGTCTAAATGAAACTTTTCACCTTTGGATAGCCAAAATTCAATATCTGAGGAAAGTAATTGACAAACTAATTTCTGTAATGTCTATAACTTATTAGAATCCTTTGAATGAGGGGTGGAGGAAAGTTTTTTTCAAATTTCTACATTTCTAGATAAATGTGCTATACATGTAAAGTTCATGAGTTTAATTAAAGTATTTAAACATGGTCCCCAATGTTAATAATAAACTTAAAAAATGAAAAACCAATGGTCCTAAGGGTTTTGTGTCTCCAGGGATTATTGCAGTGCTTAGCTCAGTAAATATTTGTTGAGAGAATAAAAGGGTAAAATTTAAAAATAAACACAAAAATGCATTTAAATCTTCAAAGCTTCTGTTACATGTGAGATTTGCCTGTATTTTAGTACTGAAGAGGTAGCTGGCTACAGCCATGTGAACCAGTGAACAGAAGGGGGTTTGATGCCCTGAGAGCAATTTTAAGCAGCGAATAGGTATGTAAAACAACCTCCATTATTCACCCCATTGTCTGGAAGTACTGCAATTTACCTTATTCGCCTACATCTTGGTTGCTTCCAAGTTTTGGCAATTATGATTAAAGCTGCTATAAACTTCCATAGGCAGGTTTTTGTATGAACATAAGTTTTCAATTCATTTGGGTAAATACCAAGGAGCTCAATTGCTGGATCATGTGGTAAGAGCATGCTTAGTTTTGTAAGAAACCGCCAAACTGTCTTGCAAAGTGGCTGGACCATTGTGCATGCCCACCTACAATTTATGAGACCTCCTATTGCTCCACATCTTCACTAGTATTTGGTGTTGTTTCAGATGTTGGCCATTACAATAGGTGTGTAGTGGTGTCTTGTTTTAATTTGCATTTCTGTGATGACATATGATGTGGAGCATCTTTTCATATGCTTATTTTACTGCCTGTATATCTTCTTGGGTGGAGTGTCTGTTAAAGTCTTTGGCCCACTTTTTAATTGGGTTGTTTTTATCCTTATTGTTGAGTTTTAAGAGTGTGTGTGTGTGTGTGTGTATTTTGGATTATAGTCCTTTATCAGATTGTCTTTTGCAAATACTTTCTCCCAGACTGTGGCTTATCTTCTCATTCTCTTGACATTGTCTCTTACAGAGCAGAAGGCTTTAATTTTAAGGAAGCATAGCTTATCAATTATTGCTTTCATGGATTGTGCTTTTGGTGTTGTATCTAAAAAGTCATTGCCAGACCCAAGGCCATCTAGATTTTCTCCCATGTAATCTTCTAAGAGATTTACAGTTTTCCATTTTACATTTAGGTCTACAATCCATTTTGAGTTAATTTTTGTGCGGGGTGTGAAGTCTGGGTCTTGAATCTTTTTTTTCTTCTATTTTTGGCATGTGGAAAATACTTTCCTTTTAAGAATTGTTTTTCTTTTAATATATGTTCAATGCAGGTAGAAATAAAGATAAACAAAAAAGAAGAAAATAACTCCATGACCCGAAGATAACTGATAACATCTTGAAGTTAAACTTTCAGATATGTGTATGTATATACCAATATGTATATAGCAGAACATTAAAATGGGAGCCTTTCTGCTTACTTTTGGCTGATGCCCTAATGACGAATAACAATACAATAGGTACTCAAGGATCCTACATCCTAAACATCCAAACTGAGGTGCTGTGTCTCCTATGCAACCTATGCAGGGCAGATTGAGAGATTATGAAACAGGTTCTGGCCCAGCCAGTGTGGCTCCGTGGTTGAGCACCGACCTGTGAACCACGAGGTCATGCTTTGATTCCAGGTCAGGGCCCATGCCCGGGTTGCAGGCTCAATCTCCAGTAGGGGGCATGCAGGAGGCAGCTGATCAATGATACTCTCTCATCATTGATGCTTCTATCTCCCTCTCTTTGAAATAGAAAGGAAGAAAGAAAGAGAGAGAGAGAGAAAGAGAGAGAGAGAGAGAGAGAGAGAGAGAGAGAGAGAGAGAGAGAGAGAGAGAGAGAGAGAGAGAGAGAGAGAGAGAGAGAGAGAGAGAGAGAGAGAGAGAGAGAGAGAGAGAGAGAGAGAGAGAGAGAGAGAGAGAGAGAGAGAGAGAGAGAGAGAGAGAGAGAGAGAGAGAGAGAGAGAGAGAGAGAGAGAGAGAGAGAGAGAGAGAGAGAGAGAGAGAGAGAGAGAGAGAGAGAGAGAGAGAGAGAGAGAGAGAGAGAGAGAGAGAGAGAGAGAGAGAGAGAGAGAGAGAGAGAGAGAGAGAAAGAAAGAAAGAAAGAGAAACAGGTACTGCCAACATTAAGCAATCACCCCTCTAGGCTATAAAAGTGAGAGTTGAAGAGTAATGAGAGAAAATTTCGTGGGCAGCCAGTTGGTGGGCTGGGCCCTGCTCCAGTTCCCAGGGGAAGAAGAGGGGCACATCTCTTCATCTCAAGCCACATGAGAGAGCCTTCCAGAAGCCCACTCGGAAAGCTTGGCATGTGCCTCCTGGAGTTTGGGGACTGGAATCCCCTTGGCCAAGAGAAGCCTACAGTGAAAGATTGTGGCTGGACCTCAGCCTGCCTGCCACCGAGGAGAAAGGGGCTGCACTTCCACAGTGGCAGGCAAAGGTGCATGCGCTTCACCAGGGGCCCTGTGGACCTGAGGAGGGCATCGGTCTGGGTTGTTTTAAAAGGGCACCACACAAGAGGACTCCTGAGTGGGAGGGCAAAGGGCCCAGGAGAGGGTTAGTGTGAGGGAGAGTGCTGGAAACTCCATGGGTGAAGGCAGAACTAGAAGCTTCCAGCTGGAGGAACTATGCATCCCCTACAAAGAACCTTGGGAGCACCCTGCAAAGATGCCTGCCAGAGAAAGAGGCTGCAAAGGTGCATCTGCCATATGCAAGGGGGAAAGTCTTCCCCCAGGCCCATTCCAGGGACCCAGACTTGGAGGAATCAGAGATGAGGGAAGAGGAGGACCTACGAGAGGGAGACAGCACCCACTAATCCTTCCAGGATTCTAAGCTGGAAACAGGTTGGCCGGAAGGAGGAGATTCCCTTTGAGTGGAAAGTTTAGAATAGACTGGCCCTTCTAATTTTCGAAGTAAGACTGCCCAACTGATTGAAAGGGACCAGAAAAGCTTTGAGACCTGCCTGAGGTTTCATCCAGGGACAGAAAAAGGACAAATCCAGAGAGCTGGTTTGAAGCAAATGTGGTAGAAATGAAACACTTGCTTTATTATTGCACTTGTGCTCTTCTTGTTCAACAAAATAGTAACAAATAAAAAAGTATTTTTAAACAAGTGCTGGATCATCCCCAGCTTCTTATAGAAATAAAATGACTTAATACAGGTAAAGCTTCTAGCATGATGTTTAGCACATAATAAATGCTATATATAATTGTTAGCTATTGTTATTATTGTTAATTTTATAACCTGACTTTTTATTTAACAATACATCCTAAACATATTTTCGTGTCAATATATATATAATTATGGCACATAACCACTTGTGAGATTCACACTGTCTGTTCTATTCACTAATGTGTCCTTCTATTTACAGCAGTGCCTGGTACATAACAGGTAATCAATATGCAATTGTCAAATGAATAATTTACAAGTGGATGCAATGTGCTGTTGTATGGAATGTGTTATATTTATTCATTGATCTCCTATTATTGGTTAGAATACATTGAAAACGACCACTTCTAGGTGCTTTCCAATCTTTCATGATTGTAAACCAGCCCTAACAAGCATCTTTATTTTTGAATCTTTGTGTCTATCCTTAATTATTTTCTTGGTACAGTTCTTAGAAGAGGAATTGCTGGGTCAAAGGGTATGAACATTTCCTTAAAACTTTGAAAACCGTTGCCAGATTGCCTTCTGGAGGGATTTTGAGGCTAAGGAAGAATTAAGAATTTCCAAGTACAGAGATTATTTTTAATCATCTTTGCATATCTCTGGATATTTCCCAGTTCCAAGAGTTTTGGCACAGCTTCAGCCCAAGAAGGATTTCTGCAAGGTTGAAAATAAAAACATATTTCAGAAACAGTTTCTAGGGCATAGTTGACTGGAATAGAAGGAAAAACAGAGCACTCGGTAACAGAAGCAGTGGTAACTCCTCAGCCCAGGAAGCCCCTGCTTGAAATAGAACAGGCTCCTCTCCAAGCATCACAGAGAAGAATTACAAGTCAAAATACAACTATTTATTGAGCATCTACAAGGAATGGCATTGTGCTGGCTGTCATGGACAGACAATGCCTGCACATCCCTTTCCACTGCACTGACCACTTTAGCCAGCCAACACCCTCCCTCCACCCCCTTTTCTCCCCTCTCTCACGCCTAGACTCTCCAGGGAAGAGCCTTTGTTAGCTTCATCTTGCATTGCTGGCACACAGCAGGAGAAATGCAGTAGATGCAATACATATTCGTGAAGCTAAACTGAACTCCTCTATGGAAATTCTAAAGGGTTTGGCACAAACTCTGGAAAACATACACACATACATACATTTGAATGACAAATGTCAAATGTGAGAAGCTAAACCACTGTTGACTTTCTTTCTTTCTTTTTTTTAATCCTCACCTGAGGATATTTTTTCCATTGATTTTCAAACAGAGTGGAAGGGAGGGAAGAGGTAGGGGGAGAGAGAGAGAAACATGGATGGGAAAGAGATCCATCAATTGGTTGCCTCCTGCAAGAGCTCTGACTGGGACCAGGGCTTGGAACCCACAACTGAGGTACATGCCTTTGACTGGGAATCCAACTATGACCCTCCGGTCTGGGGGCTGATGCTCTAACCACTGAGCATCAGCCAGGGCTAACCCACTGTGGTCTTGATCTCTCACACTAAAAGCTCAGTTAGATTCGGCTTTTGAGCCCCTCCTCAGATCAGTCTGCTGTCCCCAAATTTGTTCAGTAACCAGGATCTAGTCAGAATAGATCATTGTGAGGAGGCTTCACGCTGCTGTCTTGCATGGAATAGCAGACAAAAAACTGAAGCCCATATAAACTTGAGGCCCTGAATCAAGCAACCCAAAAGGTCACATGCAACTCTTAGGACCTGTGTGTTGAATCTGCATTTGGGCTTCAGTTGGACATTGTTAGTTGGTGAAATAATATGGTAGAGATGGCTGGCTGCCTACCCAATGTCCATTCACTCTGCTCCTTCTCTAGAGAACCCAATATTATTTGAGACAGCAAGGCACCTACCTGAAAATTACCTTTCCAGGCTTGCTTTGAGGACTGGGTAGCCAATCTATATATATAAAAGCCTAAGCAACCAAATGACCGAGTGACCGGTCTACCGGTCATTATGACGCGCACTGACTACCAGAGGACAGAAGCTTAACACACAGAGTTGGGCTCCCTCCTGTCTGGATCAAGCCTTTGGGGATCGGGCCGAAACCAGCTGTCCGACATCCCCTGAGGGGTCCCGGATTACGAGAGGGTGCAGGCCAGGCTGAGGAACTCTAGTAAGATATAAAGGGAGTTTCTGAATAAAACTTCCCCAAGCACTCAAAGGAGCATTATTCATCTACTGGGTGGCTTTACTCCTCCTGACTTCCTCTGTTCTTTTTCTTCTTACCCAGATCATAGACACAATAGCTGGAGTTTCAGCAGCCCTTTTGTGAGCATGAACTTGAGGATGGAAATCAATACTAGGGGTGTTACAGCAAAAAAGATAGGAGCCTTGGACAAACCAGCCCAAGACTGCCTGCTTCCAAATTTCTTTTACTTGAGATAAAAACAAACCCCTATCTTATTTAAGCTACTGTCCAGGACTATTTTAGTAGAGGTCAAAGGTAATTGCTAATGGAATGACTTCCTATGGAGTTAAGGGCACAGTACTACCCTCTAGGAGTGTTTTGGAAATTCTTTTTTTGGGGAAAGAAGGGAGTATTTTTTTTTATCACAATAAATGGGAGCACTACTTGTTTGTAGTAGACAAGAGCCTGAGATGTCCTGTTCCAGATGTTCATGTAGATTTAAAACAACAACAATAAAATGTTTATAATTACTTGAATCTAACATAAACAAAATGTATTTTTTGCATGATTTTCAGGAATATACTGCCATGTAAAACCAAGAAATCTTGTGTTTTGTTTTTGGAATACACTAAGATTTGTTCACCATCCACAAAATTACATCACCAACGGTAACACTAATTATATGCAATATAACACACCTATATTGATCTATGTTTATAGTTGTCCCATTCATGGTGAATGTATGAATAATTAGATCATTTGACTACTTCCTTTTACCTTCTAAGGTAGTTGGACCCAAGCATTTCCATATTGAAATACATATGACTTTATTATAAACTAGAGGTCCAATGCACGAAATTTGTGCAAGGGGCTCGGCCCTCGCAGCTCCTGCTGCCTTGGCCCTCACGGCTGGCCATGGCTGCCTCGTGTCCCCAGTCTTCTCCCCCCCCCCCCCCCCCCGCTCTGCCCACTGGTCATTCCGGAAGGTCGTTCCAGAATGTCGTTCCGCCATCTGGTCTAATTAGCATATTAGCTTTTTATTACTAGAATATAGGTTTACCTTTCTTTTTATTTCTCCTTTGACTCTTTCCAGTCAAGATCATTTTGCTCATTTTACTTTTGAGAAGGTATGTATGGGTAGGCGCATTATCTGTATACTAGTATTTCATCATAGGGTCATAATATTTGCTCTACAAAGAGGGGAGGAGGGCTGACATTGATCTTGACAGTGTCCATTGTCCTAATTAATTAGACTTACACTCAGCCTTTGTCTGCCTCTTTGCTTTGGTGCTAAGAGGCAAAACGGACTGGTGATAGAGAGCTGAGTGTTTGGGGTCTGTACGTCTAAGTAAAACAGGCATGATTTTTACATTCATTGGTGGCATGTCTGGCTTTGGATATCAATGCAGAAGATGCCTCGTATGCAATGTCATTTGAGAGTTAATTGTCTCTGAGAGATTTGAGTATTAGTCCGTGATCTACCACTGTCGACTCTGCACACATTGGTTTGTCAGAGGACACAGAATTAGGACAGAATGGTCTGTTGATAGAGGGGGAGGCAGAGCAAGGCACAGTTCTGGGACTCCAGAGACTCAGAAAGGAAGAAGGGAGGTGAAGAAACTACAGTGGCCATCTGGGAGAGGGGAAGAGTGCCAGGGGAAACAGAACAGCCCAGGCCACCACGGGGACCTGCAGCAGCACGGCCAGCCCACCGTTCGCCTTGGTCACCCCACAGGAGTGACTAAATTAGCCACATCTCACACTCTTTAATTGGAGCAGATAATTGGCGAGCTGGCTTTGTGCACAGGAAATGTGTTCGGATGGATTTGGCAGAGTGCAACAGGAAGAATGGGGACCACCTGATTCCATTTTGTGCCAAGGAGGGCGACACAAAGCAGCAGTGTCCCTCATGAAGCCTGGCCCAGCAAAGCGGGGGGACAGAGAGCCCTGTGCAAACCCAGAGGCGAGTGGGATCCTCCTGGGAAGATAGCTGGAGCAGGTGACGGTCAGGAGCTCTGGGGCTGGGCTCCGTGGTTAAGCTGCTTTGTGACTTTGGGCTAGTAATGTCACCTCTCTGTGTCTGCCTCCTCATCTGTGAAACAGTTAAAGGGGGAAAATGTTACAACCCTCTTAAAATCATGTCACTCCATTTCATCCAATCCACAGATGTTGCTTGAATGTCTTCTCTGTGGGTAGAACTCTGCCAGGAGCTATGCCTGCTTCCTTGAATCCCTAAGGGGGTAAGAGGGGTGTGAAACAAGCACATATACACAAGTCTTGCAGGGTGTTTTAAATCTTCACCTTCTCCCCAGATACATGTCAAGCAACTTTTACTTCAGGTTAGTAAATATCTTGGTCAATCCTCCTGCCCCAGCCCTTTGCCCATCTTCTTTAAGAGATCCAGGGGAGAGGGACTGCTTGGAGATGGCTGTTGCCAGGACAACAGAAAGCAAACACCAGAGGAGGTGTCATTATTTCTGAGGATGTGGTAAGTGAAGTGTTTGCCTGATGACCATGCTATGATTGCCAGGGGCTCTTTTCCAGCTATTTTTTGGAATCTTCATTCTTACAAAACCCTTTGTTGTGAAATGTGCTCAGGTCCGGAAAGGAAGTGAGGGTCAGTGAGCAATGCCCCACCCCCACCCCCATGTGAACTCTGGAATAGCGGTTCCTTTTGAAAAATTCATCCTCATTTGCTCCTGGCTTAGGACTGGCTTATGATGACTGTTTCCTGGCGATTTCCAACCTGAACGGCAAGGAGCCCAGGCCCCAGCTCATGCCCACACGGAGGGCAGAGATGGCTGTATTGCTTGCATGACTTTCTCTCTCCTGCAAGAGGCGGACAAAGGGAGTCAAAATACTGAGCTTGTGTGACCCTGGGCAAGTGTCTGCTTCCCTGAGTGTCAGTGTAGCAACTGAGGCATTTAGTAACATGTGTTCTTACTGGAAAGTTTAGTACAAGTTACCAAGGCACACGCATACCCATTTGAAACAGACAGTATTATTATTATTTTTATATTTTTGCTTTTTTGCTCAAGATTTATTTTTCATGATCTACAGTTACTCAAGTGAACATTTTCTTTTAGTACACTCTTTTGACTTAGAGCTGTTTATGGCTAATGTTACCATTCATTAAAAATGTTTCAATGCCGCAATGCATTTGTATTTTTCTTATTAAGCTTAGTTATCATACATAGCTGACTCTGAATTACAGTGTAATCTCATAAAAGTAGTAAAGTGGAAAAAATTTGGCCTAGCTGTCAAAACCATTGAACATCTCCAAAGAGAAAATGAATCAAAAAGTCACATGTCGTTCCCACGACTAGTTTGTAGCAGATTTGTTAATCAGATTCCATTGTAACATTTTCTCACTGGGCTGTTGTGAGGAGGATTCAATGAGAATATCAAGTTTTTGGTGTCCAGTAGGCATCTAGCAAATTAAAGTTATACTAGAGGCCCAGTGCACAAGACCTCGTGCACTCTGCGGGAGGTGGCTGGCGGCCGATCAAGGGACGGCCTGGGTGGCGAGCAGCCTTCCCCGCCCCCCATAGCACTACTGCCGCTGGTGGCCTCCCTCTGTGGGAGGCAACCGGGCAGGCGATCAGGAGATGGTGCCAGCCCCCTTTGCCCCAGGCACACATTTACACACAGGCATGCACATACATACACACATGCTCTCTCTCTCTCCTGGTCCAACTCTCTTACAGAGTCCAATTCTAGTGGAAATGGATGAATACTCTCTTCAGAGTTTTACCATGAAAGGTGCTCGCTGGCCCCACCCCCACAGACCGGTCGTTCCACCGTTTGGTCGATTTGTGTATTACGCTTTTATTATATAGGATATGCTTATATCCTCAAAAATAGACACACATTTACAAACAGGCACGCACGTACACCCATGCTCTCTCTCTCTCCTGGTCCAACTCTCTTACAGAGTCCAATTCTAGTGGAAATGGATGAATACTCTCTTCAGAGTTTTACCATGAAAGGTGGTCATCTGTTTTTTTTGCTTTGGGGGTTTGGATCATCATCTGAGAACAGGAACTATCCCCGAGAGCCTCTGAGAGTCCAGCCCTGGCTAGGTCAGCCCCTGAACTCACACTTCCAGGCTACCTGGCGAAATAAACCTTGTAAGTATGAAAAGCAATGCAAGACTACACTTGAGTAAGTAATAACTGGATTCTGTGGTGTAGGTGGTGTTTGGACTTCATGGGAAGGCCCTGCACAGTTTTGGTAAGAGTCCAATTTGGGCTTCCCGTGGCTTGCGTTGTGCCAGTCACCAAGTACTGACCTGTCCTTTCTCCTCACATCACACACACCTTAACTAAAGTGTTACTTAAGTTGAAAGATGAGGGTGTTACAGATAACCCCAGCCACATGGGGAGCTTGGAATAGGCCATGTTGGGAATATTTACACCACAAAAATTGGCAAATGATAAAAAACCAAGTCTTCTTTTTTTGAGACTCAATTTACCAGAACACCACAGCTTTGGCGGGTGTACAGTATAATGACTTGACTTGCATCTATAATAATAAAAGCGTAATATGCTAATTAGACTGGATGTCCTTCCAGACAAAGCTGCAGCGGGCGGGGGCCAAGGCAGAGGCAATAGGGGCAGGGGCCATGGCAGAGATGACAGAGGCTCCCGGCTGCAGCAGCAGCGGGTGGGGGCCGTGGCAGCGGAGGCAGGCGGGCCTGGGGCCAAGGCCCTTGCACGAATTTCGTGCATTGAACCTCTAGTATAATATAAAATTGTTACCACAATAACTTTAGTTAACATCCATCATCTCACAGAGATACAAAAAACATTTTTCCCTTGTGATAAAAACTCTTAGGATCTACTCTCTTAACAACTTTCAAATTTATTATATGACAATGTTAATTATAGTCATCATGTTGTATGTTACATCCCTAGTACTTTTTTATTTTATAACTGGAAGTTTGTATCTTTTGATTACCTTTATCCAATTCCCCTATCCCCAACCCTTACCTCTGTAACCACAAATTTAATCTCTTTTTCTAGGAGTTTGATCTTTTTTTTTTTTTTTTAGATTCTACATTTGTGAGATCTTTCAGTATTTTTTTCCTCTGTCTGACTTATTTCACTTAGCATAATGCCCTCCTCTATGCGCTGAGCCAAACCAGTTAGGGCAGTTTGTATCTTTTGATTACCTTTATCCAATTCTCCTATCCCCAACCCTTACCTCTGGTATCCACAAATTTAATCTCTTTTTCTAGGAGTTTGATTTTTTTTTTTTTAGATTCTACATTTGTGAGATCTTTCAGTATTTTTTTCCTCTGTCTGACTTATTTCACTTAGCATAATGCCCTCAAGGTCCATCCATGTTGTCACACATGGCAGGATCTCCTTTTTTATGGCCGAATAGTATTTCATTTGTGTGTGTGTGTGTGTGTGTGTGTGTGTGTGTGTGTGACATCTTTATTCATTCATCTGATGATGGACACTTAGATTGTTTCCATGTCTCCTTGGGGTGCGGGGTGGCAGGAACCTTTAGTATCTTCACTTACTGGATCACCACTTAAAAATTAAAGTGTGTTGAATTTGTCAAAAAGTATTATGTCACTTGGAGTCCAGTGGGGGAGTCAGCAGCATGGAACTGTGGTTCGTGGCAAAGCTTTACAGGAAAATCTCAGGTCCGGGAAGAATTCTTCCAGGAGGAGGTCAGCTGGTGGGGGGAGGGAGGTTGGGGGGGGGGGCAGGGCAGAGTGTGAGACAGAGGACCATGCTGACTGGACTGCAGGGAACATGGGAGAGTGGTCAGGGTGAGATGGAGGAGAGAGGAGGGGGCGGATTGTGCAGGCCTTGCCGGCCATGACCAGGATCTGTTCCTTACCCTAAAAGCCACAGGGAGCCATCAAAGTTTCCCACTCTCACTGAAGAGTGTACTTAGGCAGCCAATAGCAGGATCCAAGAGAGATCCCCCTTTGTCATCCTCTCTCTCAAGTCCTGTGTCTTCCGATGCCTTGGTCACGGAGCAGAAACACGGCCTGGAAGTCACTGGTCTCTCAGCACATGGCCAAACGGAGCCAGAGGGCCGGGGAATCCGCTCCTGTGGTTGGCTGAGCACATAACAGTTGGGAGCAGTCCCACCTCTCTGCAGGCTTCTCCACCACAGAGGCTTCCGAAAGCCGTACCTCCTGGCCCCAGGGCTGGTCGCTGGAGGGCCCCCTCTTGTGTCCCAGGGAAGCCGGGCCAGGAAGGGCTGCTCCACTGCTGCTCCGCCCGCCCAGGACGAAGAAGGGGCTGCACCCAGTGGAGAGGGGTGACTCGCCTCCGTTCCCAGCCACCAAGAAGGATCCACACCCAAACTCTGAGCTCAGGGAAACACAGGATGTTCCAACAGGTCCTGTAGGACGACTTAGTAATTTTCCAGTTACTAATTTGCCGTACCTGTTCTGTTCAGACCGGCTAATTGTTTCCGCAAAAAGACGCAGGTGTCCTGGGGCGAGGTCGCCAGAGACGTGCCTAAACAATTACAAACACTGGTCCTGGGCGTGCCAAGACGGAACCTGCTACTCAGACTGAGCGGCTCATTTTATCTTTCCGAAGCAAATTCGGGGAGGGCGCGCCCCCTGCTGGTCACCTGAGGCTATACCAGGGAGAAAGAACCGTTCTGCTGAGTGAGCGGTTCCTCTGGCAGGAGAATAAATGAGAATAGGCGCGGTTTGTGGAAAGTACTCAGGGCGGCACATGAATGCTTATTTCTCAATAAGTATTTGTTGGTTGCAATATGAAATTAAAGTGATTAGTATAATCCATTCGTAATCATGATCTTGGAATTCGTGAATCTAATCAAGAGTGAAAAATCTGCCAAAGCAGAAAAATAGCAGGGAGAATTGATTTCTGGTCTAATAAGGAAAGAGAACATAACGTTGAGAGCTCCCATATACTTTCTGCTTACACATTCTGGGCATTATGTTCTCTCTTTGTTTGTATAGGGCAGTTCAATATTTTTTATTACAAAAGTTTCCAAATATACACAAAAACAGAGATGAAACTCATAAATCCCCATATTCTCACCACCTAGATTCTGGAGTTATCAATATTTTATCTCTCTCACTTTATATATACCACTAATTTTTTAGTTTCTCTTTTCACTTAAATTTTATAACCCAGATGTTATGTCACTTTGCACCAAATACTGTACTATACTTCAGAATACATTTCTAAAAACTGGGCATTTTTTAAAATATATATTTTATTGATTTTTTACAGAGAGGAAGGGAGAGGGATAGAAAGCCAGAAACATCGATGAGAGAGAAACATCAATCAGCTGCCTCCTGCACACCCCCTACTGGGGATGTGCCCACAACCAAGGTACATGCCCTTGACCGGAATTGAACCTGGGACCCTTCAGTCCGCAGGCTGAGGCTCTATCCACTAAGCCAAACCAGTCAGGGCTGGGCATTTTTTTTTATAACCACATACCATTATCACACCTAAAAATTTATAATCTCTTTAAGGCATCAATCTCCATCTTTCCCCCCTCTCCTCCTTTCCTCTTAACTTATATACAGGGTGTAGCAAAAATAGATTTCAGCTGTGAGTATGCAAAACAGCGTTTATTATTGCATTATTATTTATTGATTATTAAATTACTTTCCATATGAAAAACTGTAAGCCTACTTTTGCCCTGGATAGTGAAATGCACAGAAATTAAGCATCCAGTTTTGTGAGTATTAATAAATGCATCTGCTAGGTAACCCACACCCTTATCAAGATAGAAAACGTTTCCATCATGTCAGAAACTTTCCTCCTGTGCCTTCACCCCCACTCTGATTTCTTTCACCATAGATAAGTCTTGCCTGTTCTAGAATTTTATATAAAATGGAAACATACAGTACATACCTCTTTGTGAATAGCTTCTCGTGCTCAGCACAATGTTTTTTGAGGTTCATCTACGTTGTTGCATGTTCCTTTTATTGAGTTGAATCCCACTGTATGTGTGTATCATAATTCGCTTATGTGCCATCCTGTTGCTGGACATTCGAATTGTCTCCAATTTGGGATATTATGAAAAAAGCTGCTATGAACATTTTTGTATAAATTTTTACGTGGACATGTGTTTTCATTTTCCTTGGGTAAATACCCCTGCGTAGAATAACTGCTCACAGTGAATGTGTATATTTAACTTTGTAAGAAAACCCCAAGTCTCTTCTCTTCCCTGCTCTTCCACTTTTTCAGTTGTCCCTAGTTCAGCCGTGGGCAAACTACGGCCCGCGGGCCGGATCCAGCTTGTTTGAAATGAATAAAACTAAAAAAAAAAAAGACCGTACCCTTTTATGTAATGATGTTTACTTTGAATTTATATTAGTTCACACAAACACTCCATCTATGCTTTTGTTCCGGCCCTCCGGTCCAGCTTAAGAACCCATTGTGGCCCTCGAGTCAAAAAGTTTGCCCACCCCTGCCCTAGTTCTACATTCTGCATTTGTCCGTCAGCTTCCTTGTAGTGTCTCTTAACTGGTCCCTTTAACCCTGGGTTTCCTATAAACTAGTTTGCTCTAAAACCTGGATGAGATTCAGTTTAAATACTTTGGCAAGAATGCATCAGACGTGGTGCTCTGTAGTTCATCCCACATCTCACTGGAAAGCACATGTGGCATGGCTGCCCTACTCTTAGTTATGATGCTATGACTGATCAGTGGATCCAGGAGGTGGCAGCCTCATCCCCCTCCTGCTGTAAACTTCCCCACTACTTTCATTTAATGGTTTCAAATAATCTTTGCCTTGAAAGGCTGAATAAGACATAGTTCTTGCCATAAAGATGTATCAGTCTAATTGAGGGCACATGTCTAATATGGTATAACTAGAGGCCCGGTGCACGAAAATTCATACACTGGGGGGAAGGGGGGTTCCTCAGCCTGGCCTGGCCCCTCTCACAGTCCGGGAGTCCTCAGGGGATGGCCTACTGACAGCTTAGACTCGCTCCTCGTGGGGAGCGGGCCTAAGCAGCAGTCTGGCCTCCCTCTGCGGGAGGCGACTGGGCCAATCAGGGGAAGGCACCGCCCCCATCACTCCTCTGCTGCTGCTGCTGCCACTGCCGGCAGCTGCAGCTGCCTGCCCTCGGCCCTCGCATCCACTGCGGCTTTTATCTGGAAGGACACCCGGAAGATGTCTGGTCTACCTGGTCTAATTAGCATATTACCCTTTTATTAGTATAGATAGGCAATTCACAATTTAAAGAAAATTAAAGGACCTGGGTTCTAGTGCCAATAATGGTTCAGATTTTTGCAATGCTTAAGGATATCAGAGAAAGGAAAAAGAAGGAGTTAACATAGAGAAGCATTTGTGCAGGTGGTGGGGAGCAGGGAAGCCATGTAGAGCAAGAAAGGGGGTGTGCATAGAGACAGAGGCGTGCTGGGGAAACTGATTGAAAATCACAACCAGAGAAGCAGAGTGTGAGAAAGGTAAGCGGGGCCCAGGTGTTTTCCTACGGAACTAAGAATTTATTATGTTTCTAATTTATGAAGCTATCAATTTGTGGCAAGAAGGAGAGGTGCCTGGAGTCAGGGAGGACAGTTAGGAGACCAGTTGCCTGTGGGGAGGCCTGGTGATTGGTACTGTTTGTAGAGCTGTGGAAAAAGGCGACACAGCCTGTCCTCTTACAGAGTCAGAGAGACCCGGGGCCTCCCCCCACCCCCTCCCCATGTGACACTGGCAAGGAAGAAGGTGGTGAGATTTGCAGTAGAGTAAGCAAATAAACAACGGGTGGTGGTAAAGCATCTTTAAAAATGCAGCACACACACAAGCACATGAAAGGATGCTCCACATCACAAATCATTAGGAAACGCAAATTAGAACCACAATTAGATACCACTTTATACCCATTATGACTATGGTTATTTAAAAAATGTCCGTTTATGCATGCATGAATAAATAAAATGAGGTGTATTATTCAACCTTAAAATGCAATAAAATCTGACACATGCTATGACATGGAGGAACCCTGAAGATGTTAGGCTAAATGAACTAAGCCAGGTACAAAAGGGCAAAGATTGTGTGATTCTACTTATATGAGGCACTGGAGTAGTCAAATCGATAGAAACAAACAGAATGATGGTTGCCAGGTTTCAGTTGGAAAAGATGGAAAAGTTCTAGAGATGGAGGGTGGTGATGACTGCACAACAAGGGGAATCTACTTAATGCAATTTAACTATGTAGGAAAAATGATAAATTTTATGTTAGGCATGTTTTACTACACACACACACACACACACACACACACACACACACACACACACACATTGAGGATGCCCATACTGTAGAATTCAGCAGTGGACTGCCAGAAATGTTCAAGTTAAATCTTTACTTTCCACCTCTTCTACCTCTCCCCAACCCCCTGCGGAAAGGCCAGACTTAAAAGCCAGTACATCCTGTCCTCCCATATCTAGTTTTATCACCCATTGTTCTTCATTACACATCCTTTCTTTTACAGGCAGTTTACAGGGCAGTACTCCAATAGAAAGGGCAAAATCAGGATGCCGGAGCAGAAGAATGGAGAAAGAGAAGGCTCCATGCTTAAGAAAATGCAACTCTTTAATATCAAAGTGTAATTATAGGTTATCAAGATGATCAATATGAACATGTTGCTCCTGCCCCTTTCCCTTTAAACAGCTCTAATGGCATCTGTTTCATGAAGGGACAGGTCCAAACAAACATCAAGGAGTAGTACAATGCACCCTTTGGCTTCCTCCCCCCTAATCTAGGACTCATTCACCTTCTGATCATTTAGGCTGAGTGGTAACGGGATTCCCACACGTGGCACTTAACAGAGAAAACACAGTCTACAGTAGAGAGGAAGGACCTGGGTTCTAGTTCTGCTTCTACAATGTCTGCCTTGTGACTTGGACAAGGTATGTCAGGGCTGTGTGCCTAACCCATCATTCTTGTGTCTCGCTGCCACTGAGACAGGCAAAGCACGAGGGTACAGCCGGAGGAAGGAGTTACAAAACCTCCAACTCCAGAATTTCTATTTTTAGTAGAGTTCCTCAAACTTACAAATCTACAGATTTTGCCTCACTGAGTACTCATTACAAAACCTGAACTTGGGAGCTAGCTGCCCAAGAGAAAATCATGTGGTGGAAAGTCCCCCCACCCCCTTTCTTTTAACTTCATGGTAGAGTGATAGGCTTTTCCCACTGAGTTAAAAATATAAACAACAAGGACAATATACCAAATTGCCTTCTTTAACCCTTTTCTTATATAAACACTATTTGTTGTCCATTATCTCAGTAATCCAGAGTGGTGACCAGCCTTGGGGATTGTGAAACCAGGCCAGAGAAAATCTTTACTTAGTTATCTTTTTTAAAAAAAAACACATATTTTTATTGATTTCAGAGAGGAAGGGAGAGGAAAGGAGAGGAAGAGAAATATAGAAACATGAAATATGAGAGAGAATCATTGATCAACTACCTCCTGCACACCCCACACTGGGGATCCAGCCCACACCTCGGGCATGTGCCCTGACCGAGAATCAAACTGTGACCTCCTGGTTCATAGCTCGACGCTCAACCACTGAGCCAGGGCGGCTGGGCTTTACTTAGTTATGTTACTGGTTGAGTGGGGAGATGCTGGCGGGGCTAGCTGGTCTTCTGATGTCACTGTGGTAGCTGCTACATACCCACAGGTTATTATGAAGTAGAATGTATGATTTCAGGAGATAGAGCTTTGAAGGTTGAAAGAAGTTCTTGATTTTCAGATGTATGTAAATATGGAAAACACGCAACTCTATTGTACCACGAAATAATACTCACTCAGAGACTGATGTTAACATAAAAAAACACTGAAACCTGTAAAGAATTTTTGTGAGTTTATTTGAGCCAAAATGTCAACATATGCCGGGAAGCAGAACCTCAAGGAATTGAGATAATGCTCCGGAAAATGGTGGGTTACATCTGTATTTATACATTGCAATCAAAGGAAAGGGACGTAGTGAGTTACATGAAATCCATTGGTGATAGACTAGAGAGGCGGGAGAAAGCAAAGGGGGGGGGGGGGCCCCGGGGTTAGATAATAAAGGAATTTGTGGTATCTGTCCTGGCGCCCAGCATATTTGGTTGTGCCCCAAGGGGTCCAGAAAAAAGGGAAGTTACAAGTTACAAGTTACCCAGACACTTCAAGGGTATGTTATCATAGATGCAAAAAGACAGATAGGCTCAGTTAAGGTAAAGGTTGACCTTGTCAGTGAAGATACCAGCCTAGGACATAACTGCCCACCATAACTGCTTTTAGTTAAAGTTTAATTTCAGACCATCCTTTGTGGTTACTTTAGGTCTTTGAGTTTGCAAGACTGCCATGCAGGCCTCCTCTGAGCTTGTCAGGTTAGCATGTGGCCCCTTTCGTCCACACAGACAATATCCTCTAAGTAACCCAATGGTGTAATTGATGACTGTGTGTGACCACAGGAAGTTCCACACTGTTCTCTATGTACATAGAGTTGATTCCCATTATCTGCAGTAGTGTTCTATCAAATCACCACAAACACTGAATTAGCAGATAACATTGCTCCCAGGGAAAATAAAGGGGGAGGTTCCTGCAAGCCCCACTCAACTGATCAATACATTATTTTAGGTGTGCTTCTGTTTAAAAGACACCTTATTTAATATATATTGTTGATTCGTCAACATTGAACTAATAGTCAACAGTTCTGTTCTCCATCATTATTCCTTCACCATGCACAAGGAAGTCCTCAAGTCTTGTTTCATCCAGATCTTTTATTGTTCAGGATGGAGTATGAGTGCTACACTCCAAAACTTTTTCTTGCTTGTGCTGTGTGATCATAATTGACTCATCCTATGCATAGATGTGTAGAGAAAATGGAGCTTTTCCCTTTTCTGTGACAGATCTGGTCTTCCCCAACCTCCTCTCCGTTTGAAAGGGAAAGCCTAATTCATCGGTTAATAATTTCCCAGTCTTTTCAGTCAAAACAGTTTTCTTTTAGTTTACAACAGCCCCTCCTTTCAGAAAAGGCTCATTTGTTCTGAGTGTTGTCCTCTCCCTCTCAGGGGAGCATGGGAGTGGGGAGCAGACACTGCAGCTTTACTTAACCTGCCACAGAAGCCTTCATCTGAGGAAAGCGCAATCCAGTCTCTCGCAGTTTGGTCATCACCTAGGGGTTCTCCCAGCGGACCTCCCTGTCCTATGTGCCTGAGACCTTATGCCAGAACTGACTGACTCGGGGATGTACCTCACCCAAGGTGGGCTAGCGGGGACCTTCCTTGGGTTTTTTTTCCCCAAACTGGAACTAAGCAACCTAGTTGCTCTCTGCAGGTAAAATGGTGAGATGAGAGGCTCAGGACCTGGGTGCTGTGTGCTCACTACCCAGCAGAAGTAGAGGCAGCCTGGCTCAGACAACACAGACAGAGGATGGATGTTGCAGAAGCATTATGATCCTTGGTCCAAGCTGTACTTGAGGTCATGCAGCTCCTCTTTTTTTCCTGTTGTTCTGTGATCTATCCATACATCTGTCTAGTGAATTCCCCCCTTTGAGTGCAATCTAGTGTCAGTTTCTGACACCTGCAACTAAAAAAAGAAAAATCCTAAAACTATGTTTTTTTAAAATATGCTCTCTCCCTCTGGCCCACTCACACACACATTAAGGATGGAGCCCACAACCCATTCCTGACTGGGAATCGAACTGGTGACCCTTTGGTGCACAGGACAATGCTCAACCAACTGAGGCACAACAGCCAGGGCCACAGTACGTTTTTAAATGCTTTAATGATCATCACAGAACTTGCATATTTACAATAACTCCAAGCTACTTTAAGTTACACCACTCCCCACAGGTATACTATTTTTATAGGTTGGCAACTATTGCTGGAAAACATATGAGACAATCAAGATTTTTAAAAAAATTTTGTTGTGAAATGTAACACCCATACAAAGAAGTGCACAAAGCAAAAATGTATCCCATGAGGAATTATCACAAAATTAACACTTGTATAACTATCACATAGAATTAGAATATTGCCATCACCTCTGAAGCCCAATAGTTACTACCCTCTTCCCTCCAAAACGTAATCAAGCTCCTGACTTTATGGTTATCACTTCCTTATTTTTCTTTCTAGTTTTATTACCCAAGCATGCACCCCTAAACCCTATAGTTGAATCCTGCCCTTTTTTGAACGTTATATAAACAAAGTCATACAATATAATTGTTTTTGGATCTGGCTTCTTTTGTTCTGAATTTGATTTATCTAGTAGTTAACTGTAGCTGTAGTTCAGTTTTATAAAATTGCTGTTTATTATTCCATAATATGAATGTTCAATCTTTATTCTGTTGATAGACATTTTTTTTGGCTTTTATGAATAATACTGCTATGAATATTCTTGGTGCACACATTTTTTTTAAGTGTATATGTAAGAGTAGACTTGCTAGACCATGAATATGTGTCTTTTCAGGTGAGTCAACATGCCAAATTCTTTTCCTAAGTGATTGTTCCAGTTTACATTCCGACCAACATTTTAGGAGAGTTGATCTTGTTCCATATCATCACCACACTTGTCAGTCTTTTTAATTTTAGCCATTTGTGTGGGTGTGCATGGTTTCTTATTGTGGCTTTAATTTCACTTCCTCCTGATTACTAATGAAACTGAACACCCTTTTGTACATTTAATGGCCGTTTATATATCTTCTTTTGTGAAATTCCTGTTGAAGTTTATTGCCCATTTTTCTATTTGGTTGCCTTTCTCCTTACTGATTTGTAAGAGCTCTTTATATACTTAGATGAGACCTCTGTTGGATATCTATGTGGCAAGCATCTTCTCCCACTCTGCCTTGCCTTTTCACTCACTTAATGGTGTCTTTGAGAAAGAGAGTCTTAACTTTAATGTATTCAGACATTAATTGGGATTTGAAAATAATGTATCTGACAGAATAACTAGATTAAGCAAGGTAAAATAAATTTCTCAACTCAGTAAAATGCGCTTACACAGGCTCTATAGCCAAAGTTGCACATTCTTTCTTTGCAATGTTATTTCTGAGATATTTATAATGGGATTTTCAATCATTTTATTTTTATATGATTAAAAATCCCATTACATTACAAACCACAGAAATATGCATATAATATTTAATTTCACTGCTTGGTGGTTCTATGAAAAAAAATAGCAATAAAACTATTGTTCTTAAAGTTTTCTGAATAATAGGATATGGCTACTAATTAGCAAATAGAAAAATATAAACATTTTAAAATATTTTGAATCCTCTTATACATCACAGTGGCTGCAAAATGCATACAAGCTCAGCTTTCACTATAAGATCCCAGGCATATTCATAGCCAAACAAGAAACCAGGAAAGCACAAATAGTTTTTTTAACTATAGAAAATGTCAAGCATTCTAATGGCTGATATAACTAACATCCCTCGATCTACTACCTAGATAATAAATGTTAACATCCTGCTATATTTACTTTAAAATTAAATAAAAAATCAAGTTATGCTCCTTTGTTCTCCTATCCCATTCCTCTTTCTCCTTTTCTCACTAGAAGTGGCCACTTTCCAGAATTTGATGTGTACCCTTCCCGTTCTTGTTTCTCTATTTTTAACACATGTTCATGTGTTCATGAACAATACTGCTTAGTGCTTTTTAAATATATCTGTTCATACTATAGTAGACTGCAATTTAATTTTAAATAATGCTTTGTCATGTTGACAGATACACAGATCTAGGTCATCAGTTTTAACCGCCGTGTTGCAATGTATGGCAAACGTATACTCTGAGTTTATTTCATTCCTCTATCAATGAACATTTCTGCGTAGCAATAAATGCAATGCTAGAATAACATCTAAGACATAATAGGGCCTCAAAAATTATTTAATAAATGAGCAGAGGCAGGCTTTTAATTCAAGCACAAGCGGCCTAAATGTCAGACCGACTACTTCTTGTTTCCTTCTCCAGCTGTTTGTCGTTACCGTCCGCCCTATGTGCACGCGTGGCGGGCGTCACGCCTGAGCCTTTTCACAGCTCTAGCCCCCCGAATAGGGCTCGGCCGGGTGTGCGCCTGGGGGCAGCGGACGGAATGGGTAGCGAGAACACAAAGAATTTCCAATGTCAAAACATAAGACAGTAAAGGTTTGTCTGGGGTAGAGCAGGGGAGCGTGGCAGCAGCAATTGTCATACATTTGGGGGAGGTCTGAGAGTTTACAATGCAAGGCATGTCCGGTGCTACCACACCCGGACACAGAGATAGCGGAATACAGAAGTCTTTCTCCGGGAGCCGGTCTCAAAAGCTGTAACCAGCAAATGCCAGACGGTTGCCATGGGAAACAGCGGGGGAGGGGACAGGGGGTCGGCCAGAATTCTTAATAGGCTTAGAATGTTTCTTCTTCCGGTCTTCGGCTCTTCGCAGCCGCCGCCCTCTCCTCGGTCCCCCGCCCATTCTGTGTCCTCTCGTCGTTCTCTTCCCCTCTGGACTCTCCGTCTCCGTTCGAAGTCGCCATCTTGGACCATGCGTCAAGATGGCGCCCCCTGGTCCAAGGGGCCGAACCCAGGCTGGCAGCGAGGCTGCGCGCGCATGTGCTCGGGAGCGGGAGGGTGGGGCGGTGACGTTAAGACGTGGCCCCGC
>NW_005357115.1:7891543-7921025 GCF_000412655.1 Myotis brandtii
CAGGGGAAGTACCAGAAGCTGGCTCAGGAGTACTCGAAGGTACCCATCATGGGCGGGGATTAGGGGGTCCCCGGCCCTGCGGCCTCGGGTTGCCTTGACTTGTCGGGAGTGGGGGTACCGCGCAGGGGTTACGCGAGCGCACCCCACCTCTCTCCTTCGCCTCATCTGTCCGAGCCTCCACCTGCAGCTCCCGGGAGATGGAGCGGGGCGGTGTCTGGGTCGTGTGGCTTCTGCGGGGAGGAGCAGGAGTTTGATTCTTCCTTTTAACTGAACTAGCGGGCTTGGGACTGGGTGTCAGAAATCCTGTCTTCTGCCTGCGGTGCTGGCCGGAGGGTGCTGCTTCCTCAGTGGTCCCAGCCCAGTGATGGGGATGATCAAGCTTTCTCCCTTTCCGCAGGGATAACAGGATGAAGAGCTATATCTGCCCCCATTCAATTCGGGAGGGAAAGTAGAGTCATGCGTGTAAACTGCCTCACCCGGCATGGTGGTTACTATATATTCAGTGATTTAGCAAGATGTGTGGAAGTGATTTTGAAAGCTTGAATCCCGGGACTGTGCCCTTTCCTCTCTTTTCTCTCAGTCACCTGGAGTGGGGCAGGGCACCCAGCAGGTGTTCAGTACATGTTGAAATGTGCCTTTTGTCGTATTTATGGTATAAGTCTTTTAAATGATGGAACCCTTTCCTTGGGAAAGGGCCGCTTCTGGGGAGGGCGTTTCTGCTTTAAGAATATTCTAATGAAGTTATAAAAGCGGAATCTTACATCTATGGAAATCGATTTAAGAGTCATTAAGCTTAGTTTTCCATGGTCGTGGCATTCATGGTGGCATTGGAAAGACTTAGGCACCTTTTTACAATTCGGAGAAACCGAGACACATTTATTTCTTACGATTTCATTTAACAAATATTCAGCAAGGTGAAATGAAAAAATAAAACCCATGCCTAAACATACACACTGGTCTTTTCACCATCCAATGGGGGGAGCCTTTTGAGATACTACACTTACTCCAGCAGTGCGACTGTTGGCATTTCTGTTAGAAATTGTCCTGAGCGCCTGTGGCACAATGTCAGTGATGACAGTTTTCATCCTTTGAAGGAATATTTTCTTGTTTGAAAGGGCCAGAAGTTGCTTGGAACAAATCCATATGATGAAGTGGGATGGGTGGAGGATGGCAATAGGACACAAACTTGACTCCGCTATTTTGGGGAAAGATGTTTCATGAGTATGAAGTAAGGGGACTGGTTTTCTTCTCCAGAGAGTAAACAAGCTCAGAAGGCAGTTCCCAAAAATGTTTTGGGCAATGACTGCATTGCTGAAAAATTGTATAAACTCCCAAAGAAAGTCATAAAAACTTTGAAATAGTTTGTTCTTTTGGACATTTAAGCTATTTCATTCAACAGACACTATGTGCCCCCTGCAAACAGTCTGCCAGAGTTGGTCGAGTGAGGCAGAGTTCCAGCTTAAGGAGATCCCTTTAATAGAATGTTCAAACATTGTACGTAATTGTAATACACTATGACAAGTGGTAGTTCAGTGGGTGCACAGAAGAGATGGAGGGTGAGGGAAGAAGTTATGAGATTGGGGAGTAGGCAAGAGGGAGGGAAGGATGGCAGCATTCTAGGCAAAGGGGCAAGGCTATGTTCGCTGACATGAAAGCACACTAAGGTGCATGACAGAGAGTGGTGAAATATGGTTGGAGAGGTAATTTGGACCCGATCATGAAGGGTTGTGGATGTCAGATAAGAAGTCTGAACCTTAGTTTTTGAGTAATGGAGAAACATCAAAGGTTTTTAAACAGGGGCATAATATCACTTTCAGGAAGGAAAGGTAACTATTTGGAGAATGGATTAAGTAGGGAAAGATTGGTGAAAAGAAGACCAGATTGTAGGCTGTTGGAATAGTTTGAGGGAGAGTAATATAGAGTTAAATAAAGATAGTGACGGTTGAGATGAAGAGGGGGCCTAGATTTAGGAATGATGGTTTAAAAAAATACTTTTTAGCTTACTTCTTTGCTGAGTGACAGCTTTTCGCATAGCACTAAACTTATGACGGATATGAAGACTGTATGAGGTGCTCATCCTTGTGTCTCATTCATTCTGTGGGACATGGTAAATGAGGGAAGAAGACTGAGGGTTGACCCTGAAGTTCTGAGATGAGGGAACATGACTGCCACTGACAGAGGAGAGTGGGCAGAAAGGCCAGCCAATTTGAAATGAAGGGGTGGATTAAAGTTTAGATGCAATCATAGAATTTTTGGGCTGGAAGGCACGTTAAAGTTATCTTATTTATATGTAGTTTGAGGTGATTGATGTTGGGGTAATTGGAGCAAATTTCTAGTGGAGATGGACTGGCTAAAAGTCCGGACAAAGGCCAGGACTTTTGGAATAATTCCCATAAAGACGATAGCTGAACTATAAGAGTGAATCAGGGTAGAACACTTTAGGTAGATTCTTTGGGGGAACATCTGTGGGAAGGACGTGACAGGAAGAGGAGATGCTAAGAAGACTAACAGGTCTGCCAGACTTGAGGTATTCTCTCCTATTGGGCCAGACCATTTTTCATCCTTTTAATTTTAATGGGAAGAACTCAGTTTTAGATTTTATTTAATTTCAGAACACAAGAGAACAGAGATTGGTCTAAAGATTTCATTTGTTTTTTTATTTCCTGTCAATTCTAGTGCCAAGCAATTTCTAGATAAAATCTATGCTATCTTCAACCTTGTTCCTATGGAAGGGGTATTCTATCTTGTTATTACCTTCCCTGGTGGAGAAATTGTGGGCTGATGTTGAAATCCAGTTAGTTTACAAAGAAGAAAAAAAAAAAGATTTCCTCTTATTCTGTAGAAGGAAGCCTCCATATCAAGAGAGGAACAAACAAGATTCCTAATCCAAGGACATTTACAGAATCTTCTCATTCTTATATAAATTAGATCTCAGCCTGTGTTCCTGGAAGGAGCCCATTGCTTACTTAAGAATCATGGTCATAATTGTCTTTCCTCTTGAGAAGAAAAAAACAGTCTGAGGAGCTCCCATTAAAGAGATTGAGAGTTTAGTTAGATAAAAGATGAACCGTGGAGGCCAAAGCAGATGAGAATTGCTGAGGCAGACAGGATGCTAAAACATAACATAAAAGTGGACATTAAGACCTTAGTGGTTTGGGCAATTAAGAGAGCATCACTGGAAACTTAAAATTTCGGGTTTTATAGAGTTTAGTGGAGGAGAAAGATGTGTAGAAGCTGATTTTCAGAGGTTTCTGAAGTTAACAGGTGGAGGCTACCTCTTTGAGTGTGAGGGAAAGCTAATCAAAGCCTTAGTTGCTGCACCGTTGAAGAATCAAAGACCATTTCTTGGTGTTTCTTCCATGGCCTGCTGTGCTTCTGAGGCTCTGGTATATCTCATCATGGATTTCAGTCTGCTTTCTTTGCAGGGGCTCCTGCACTCTTGCCTGGTACCATGTTATGTGTGTAAGCAAGTTACAAGTTCTGTCTTTGCAAAGTTTGTGTTCCTCTGGGTCAGTAGTTCTCAAAGTGCAGCCCTTGGATCAGCATCCTTAGAGCTGGGAAAGGTTAGAAATACAAATTTTTGGGTCAACCCTGAACTCACTGAATCTGAAACTGGTGGTCAGACCCAGCAGTCTGTGTTGTAACAGACCTCTCCGGTGATTTGGATGCACACCAGAGTTTGTGAAATGTTGCTCAAGGAATGATAGCATTATGATCTTTTAAAAATCCTTTTCGAGGCAATTAGCAACCAATGGGAAAACCAAACATCCATTATTTCTTGAACAGTTTTTTTGGCAATTGATGCTTCTTTTAGTTACGCAGGATATTGTCTTTAGGAAATTTACAGACTTATGCTGTTAGTATAGAGCTACTCATATTGGGAAAAGATCAGTTGTGATTCTGTGTGTTTGCTTTCCAGATAGTGGGGCCTGGAAACCTGATTAATTGACTCTTGCTGTAAGAGAAACAGACTCAGGAGCTGGATTGGATTAAAATCAAATATCAACTTGCTTTTCCCCATCCTGAGGTGTAGGGTTGACTACTAAAGTTGGATTGGAAGACAGCTTTGTTTGTGTTTAGTGTTATCCGATGGAGCTTTCCACAAGAATGAAAATGCTGTACAGTAGGGTAACCACTAGCCATGTGGGGGTGTTGAGCACTTGAAATGTGGCTAGTGCCATTGAACTCAGTTTTAGATTTTATTTAATTTCAAATAATTTAGGTAGGCACATGTTGGACAATGACAGCTTAGGCCCTAGATTAGAGCATCACAGATGTGAAATTCTATGTGACTCACCTGAAGACCTTGCTAAATTGCTGATTCTGGTTTGGTAAGTCTGGGGTGGGGCCTCAGGTTCTGCTCTGAAAGGAATTTTAGGGGATTATCAAGGCTTGAGTTACTGTAGCTGGGGTCTGCAAATGACTTTAGTATTCTGAAGCTGCAAATGAAGGTTTTGGTAAAGCTTAGGAATGGGCTCCAGGTTGTCTATTGCGCACATTCACTTGTAAGGAAAAAAAGCTATATGTTTAAAGATTGTTTTTATAGGGTTGTACAACATGTATAAGTCTTAAAATGCCCTCTGTATGAAAATAGCTATGTGAGAGTGGTTCTGACACAGAAGATAGTTGAGGATTAGATGAGAAATGCATATAGGTGATTGTCTCTCTTTCCCCACAAACTCTTCCAACAGCTTGTGATCGTAGATAGTAAATCCCGAATCTTGGGCCAGTTATCTCACCACAGATTGTCAAAGTGGCATGAGAGAGATCAGCACTACATTCTCTGTCCTTGGAAAAACAGCTCTGTGATAAGCCTGACTCAGGCCTGGCTGTTCCAGAACCAAAGTTACCTAGAACAGGTCCAAACAGTGGTCATTGCAGAGTTAGCTCAGGGATTTTGAGACTGCTTGGTGTCTAATAGGAGCTTGAGGTTCAAATCGTTTGGAGAAGGGTCTTAGGGACTGTTAGAGTAATGACAGTCTCTTATAATTGTATAATGCATTACATTTAAACACCATTTACATACAGTATTTAATTGTTTAAAAATATGAGTGCCTTCTCTATTCCTAGCATTGATCTTTCATTGTAGTCTGGAGATACAAGGAATTATACTGTAGTCTCTACCATGAAGGACAGTTTAGTTGGCAGATGGGAGATGAGTAGAGAAATCATAAGTTAATCATAAATCACACATGAATTAATGTAAAATTTACTACTTTAAAAGTAAAATTAAAACTGAACAGTTTAATAAGAGGTGCCTTGTTACTATACTAGTAAGTGCCAAGGGAACTGAGGGGCAAGCTCACTGTGGACCATACTGGGAGCACAGGGAGTGGTTAGGAAAAATTTATGGGGGAAGTATGTAGGACCAGAGGTAGGAAGTAAACGCCTAGATGAACAGCTGGGATTTGGTTGGTCACAATGAGGAAGGGCTGTGCTTTCAGAGTAATCAGATTACAAGAAAATGACAAATGAGGTGCAAAAGGACTAAGAGGGCTTCAGAGATGGGGTTCAGAGGTACTGTTCCTCTGCTGAATGGAATGGAAGAGCTAGGTGCACAGCCGCTGGAAACAAGCAATATCACCTTCTGGAGAGTTTTCCTGTCCTAATGGAGGACCATTGGTGATGTTATGTCTATTTCTAAAACAGGGACGATCTGCATTTGCCTCCCCACTGTGGAAAAGGCTGGTGAGGAGAAGTAGATTCTAAAAGACTCACTAGACTGATCACAGCAGTGCCAGCATTTGACAGTTTGCTGGTTCGGTGTGCATAAGGGTGGCAGCAGTGATGCTAAAATGCAGGAAGATGCCAAATGCCACAAAGTGTAATTAACATAGCAATGGAGTATGTCGTTTATCATTGTCATCCTTTTCTACCTACTAAGTAATAGAAAGGTATTTTAGATAAATATTTCTAAAAGCTGCATTTTCTATTAAGCAGTTTCATTGAAACCATGTTTGAATTGTTACTAATTTAGCAAACTATTTTCAAAAGGAAAATTCAAATAATTTTTCATTATAATCAGCGAGGTTCATTTTTTTTTATTGCTGTAGTTCTGGTCCTACACAAAACTTACAGTTCAATGGACTTCAAGCTTCATCTCTAGCCTTTGAAGCGGTCACTAGGAGCTTCTAAATACCACACCAAGAAGACAGCATAGATCAAAGTTAGGACAGGGGTACAAAATGAAACCTAGATTCCCAAGTAGTATTGCTGCCTTTTGGCTAACTGGGTTTGAAAGTATTTTTTGAATTTTGCTACCTAGATAACACATTATCTGAGAATATGTTGATATTGCTTGAAAAATAAAATAATACATGATGGAAGTCAATATTAAAGTGGTATTTCCTTCTTCTGGACTTCTAGAGCAGAGGTCCCCAAACTTTTTTTGGAAAGAACCTAATAGTAAATATTTTAGGCTCCTGGCCATACAGTTCTTAACTACTTGTGTCTGTCATTGTAGCTCAAGAGCAATCATCGATAATATGTAAATAATGAGTGTGGCTCTGTTCCAGTAAAACTTTAAAATAGGCTGCAGGCCAGTTTGGTCCATAGGCCTTAGGGTTGTTGATCCCTGTTCTAGAAAATTTAATGATTATATTGCTTTTCCTTTTCTTTTTTTAAAGCAGAAAATACAGGATTGCTAGTTATCTTTCATCCTCCCTTTTAAATTATAAGCTCTTTGAAAACAGGGACCGCTTTTTAAAAAACTTTTATTCATTTTTAGGAACAGAAGAAGAAAGGGAGAGAGAGAAACATCCATTGGTTGTTCCACTTATTTATGCATTCATTGTTTGCTTCTTATATGTGTTCTAACCAGAGAACGAACCCGCAACCTTGGTGTATCGGATGATGCTCATCTGTAAAATGGAGGTAATATACAGGGTGGGGTGAAAGTAGATTTATAGTTGTGAGAACATGAAACACAGTTTATTCTTGTATTATTATCTATTAACTATTGCATTATTTTTCCATGTGAACAACTGTAAACCTACTTTTGTCCCACCCTGTAGTACCTATTTCGTAGGGTTGTGAGGTTTAATGAAGTAATATAAGTAAAACACTTAGGATAGTGCTGGTATGAGCATTCAAATGTTAGCTGCTATTATTATTAACTTCTAAATTGGGTCTGCTTCTTAGTTGCTTTTGGTACATGGCCTCAGCTGATGCCTGATAGCAGGTTTGCATTCTTAATGACATTTGCACGATTAATATTAGGCACAGAGTCCTGCTGGGTATGTTGATGTCCTACACTTTGATTTTCTGTAGAATTATTATTCCGTAATTGGTCCAATTGTATATATTTTACATATGAATAGTGTGCCAGAGTTTCAAGGAAAGTAGTAGTTTTTATTTTGGGAGGCGACTTGGTTTCTTAGAAAGGACCAGGTGCTGGAAGTTGATTTAGTCACAATTTTGCCACATATTATGTGTTTTATATCAGTGGGCAGCCTAGCCACTGAAAAGTGGCAGAATGGTGATATCTACTATCCTCTCTGGGCTAATATTTTTGTTCTCATATATACATGAGAAGATAGTTACTCAGTGTTATGATTCCTGTAAAGTAATGGCAATTTTTTTTTTTTTTTTTGCTACAAATGATTGCTTTAAATTAAAAATTAACTATTGCTTATTCTGTTTGCAGCTTCGGGCTCAGAATCAGGTACTGAAAAAAGGTGTTGTAGATGAACAAGCAAATTCTGCTGCTTTAAAGGTATGCAATAGGATATTTGTATTGTGAGGTTAAGTGAGTGAGTGGTGTTGCTTAAAGTAGGGAATTTAGCTGATTTTGTGGGTTAAAGTCCCAACTCTGACACTAATTCACTAGGAATAGTGATGAGTAATACAGTTTTTTTGTGTGTGTTTAACTTTCTCACTTCCTTCAGTGTGAATATTATGTGCTTTGATTTCCTTAGCTAAAATTTTTAAAAATGTATTCTTTGACTTTAATGCATTTCTCTTAAACCTTTATTTGGCATTTGAATTAATAGGGCTTCTTATCTGTTTTGATCACTGACAGAACTCTGAGGAGGGCCATCTCACATTCATATTTATATCCCCAGCATTCAGCAGATGGTTATTCCCTAATAAATGGATTTGAAATTGTGAATCATTTAGTCCATCTTGCTTTTGGGTTGAACTTTTTAATAGTAGTAACCTGTGTTAATCAGGACACTGAGTGATGATACATTTTACCATTAGCACCTTTGTTAACTAAAGGAGAAATATGTAGTAGAAGAAGGAATTTGTTTCTGCCTCATCCTAGTTGGCATGTAATAAATATTGCTTAGTGATACTTTTAATTGAATAAATTAATTCTAGGATATGGATTCTTTCTTGACTGAGTTTCAGTTAAGCACAGGCATGGGCAAAAGTAGGTTTACAGTTGTGAGTAACTGAAAGTTTATTCTTTTTTTATTATTTATTAATTATTGTATTACATATTTGTATTACAACTGTAAAGCTACTTTTGTCCACACAAAAGCTGCTTACCTCATTCTTTTGCTCTCTTCCTTGCTCCTTCTTTAGACCAAAGGGAATAGGATTCCCTTTACCCTTACCTCTTTCTGGAGTAGCCCCTAACCAGTTACATAGCCTAAATTGTTTCATTTAGGTAACTGAGACTCAGAAGCATGTCCTCTTACTTAGCCATTGTTGGACCCTACACTAGAGAAGTCTGTCTTTTGAGAGTGCCCCCTCCTTAGGGGCTGATATGGTTCAGGATGCCTTACCCATACTTCCAAAGCTCTCTGTGCCCAAGTCAAGACTATTAAAAATAAGCTTTATCGTCAGAATTTGTTAATCAAGTTATTATTTTGCCTAAATCATTGAAGAAATGATAGTATTTCTCCTAATGATGTTTAAAACCTGTTCCTAGGGAAAGTATTTCCTAGCTTGTCTTTGTAGCCCACTCTTGGTTTGACACTCTCCTGTTGCTGGTCATGTTTGATTAACTCTGTGGTAGTGGTGATGGTGGTGACTGTGGTGATGTTGACTGCAGGTTGTATTTATTGAGCACTCACTGTGTGTCGGGCATTTTGTTAAATACATTATATCCATGAGCTCAGTTAGTGTTCACAATAACTCTGTGAGGGCACATAACATTGTCATCATCCTCATTGCACAAACTAGGATTTACAGAGAGGTTGGGAGAGCTGTCTTCTGAAATTAATGATTGGATGATGGAGTTAGAGCATTTGTCAACTAGTGATTAGTTACAAGAATGTAAAGAAATTACTTTTGTTTTACTATTCAGTGCAGTGGTCATTATAATTACAGTAAGAATAACAGTTTGTTGTTCACTCAATAGGAATGTTAGGATGTCTTTTGTTATAGTAGGCTTTTGATTATATTGGTTTTGCCTCAATGAGTTGTGGATACAATATACTTTCATTGATTTGAATTTCTTTAATTTGAAACATACGATAATTTGGACATGGGGTAGAACTAAGTTTACCATTAAGAGAAAAAGGGCTACTAAACAAACAATAGAAAAGAACAATGTTTTTCTACTTATTGGAAACACATTATTCTATCACTCTAGCCCTGCTCCCAACAAATAAATAATGTCAGTAGACTGCAGGCACCAGCCTATGGTTTTTAGTTTGCCGTTTCAATAGACTTAAATCACCTATTCATTAAAACTTGACCTCTTCGCTTTACAGTGGTTTTAAAGTGAAAGTAATAAAAGTACAATTCTTTAAATATACATTAGCATCTGGCCATCTGTGTTTGATTACCAGTGCACACAGAGTTGTCAGAACATCATAAATAAAATGTAGTTAGAATAATATTTTTTTAAAAAATAGAGTGAAACTAAATATTTCTCTATTTTCCCCATTTTTTTTTTACCCTATTTCATAACAATACAGAATGGTAAGCAGAAGATATGTTGTTTAGATTTTGTTTCTATTTTCACTTAACTTTAGAGGAAATTAATATAGAACAGCAGCTGAAAATATTCTTGTGTTAGGATAATAATGATTTTTAAAGTAAAATTAAGTGTATTAAAAAGACTTTATTTGGACTGACTTAAATTCAGGGAGGATTTATAGAAAACATGAATACAAA
This sequence comes from Myotis brandtii, assembly GCF_000412655.1. Classification (NCBI taxonomy): domain Eukaryota; kingdom Metazoa; phylum Chordata; class Mammalia; order Chiroptera; family Vespertilionidae; genus Myotis; species Myotis brandtii. Next base: position 7,901,615 of record NW_005357115.1, read on the forward strand.
TATATTTCTGGTTGTTCTTGTTTACTGAAGGACATCATCAGTTTGAGTCGGAGGTTCTCTTTAAAAATTCAAGTTTATAAAATTGTAGCCTCAAGCGTTGTGTCTCCTCACTGCCAGACACATATATAACATTATATGACAACAAATAGTTATGGATATTTTACTTTAAGTTGATGACTATCTTGTTACTTAGTATAGATCCTCTTTATTTTTAAATTTACTTGGTTTGGTCAGAAAATGATTTTGACACAAAACAGAGCTAACAACATAGGAATTGGAATGATGAACGTATAACTTGAATTCCCTAAAGCAAGAGGTTTTGATTATATTTTGGTGAAACAAGAATAATTTTTTTTCATTATTTTTAAACCTTCAGGCTAAATTATAAATTTGTTTTCACTTTGATGTAGGAACAACTGAAAATGAAGGATCAATCATTGAGAAAACTGCAGCAGGAAATGGACAGTTTGACATTTCGAAATCTGCAGCTTGCCAAGAGGGTAGAACTGCTTCAAGATGAACTGGCTCTAAGTGAACCCCGAGGCAAGAAAAACAAGGTAAGTCAGATAAAAGCAAGGTAGTATAACCTTGTTGTTAGGTACAGACATCTGTAGGCCATCCTGCTTATAACAGATGAATTTGTCACCTTCAAATTCTCTAATGTTCCACTATTACACCTGGATATTGGGTCAAGAAAGCAGATTTTATTATTAATATATACCAATTAGAGGCATTTTCAGCTCAATGTGAGTTTAAAAGAATTTATTAAGAGCAGACATGCACTTATTTTATTTAAGTGGCTGAGAAAAATGAAAGGAATATCTCATATTGGTCAAAATTATTAATATGTTTCAGTTATATCAAGTTGCCATTAAACTCAAGGTAGGGCAAATAAAATGAGAAACATTGTCAAAGTATAACTGCTCATGTGAAAGTACTAGGCTTGTACTTTTGCTATAGATTTTTTCTTACTGTTTATTCCTATGAAGCTAATTTGGTATTCTTGTCCAAGGATGTAAAAAAAACTTTTCCCCTTATGGTTATGTGGTGAAGAAAGATTCTTGTTGCTGTAAGATGAATGATCTGGTACTTTAAGAAGTTGCATTTTTTTTTAAGGGTAAGGGCTAGTGATTGAATCTGTAAGTTGTGTGTATGTATATATATTGAACAGTACCCCCAAATTGTGGATGTGAGGCAGTAATAACAGAGTTGTAGGAGGGAAGAGGAAGACCCACAGTAACTCTGTAGCAGCACAGTGTGGCAGGAAGAGCGCAGGCTTTGGAGTAAAGCCCAAGCTTGGACTCTTGGTCTGCCATTTATAGTCTATGACTTACGGCAAATATTTAACCTTGCAACCTTAGTTTCTCCATCAGCAAAATGGGGGTGATACTCTTGTTGTGATCATGGGATCGTGTACAGGTGCTTAGGACAGTATTTGCCAAATGATGGGCAATCCGCATAATTATATGTTAGTACCTTTCCATATGCATTTCCTCTACATGAAAGAATTTTGTAGATTGGTTATTTTCAAATGGGAACAGAGCAAACAAAAAGGTGTGTATTAGAATCACTTGGGAAAACTGTGTCAAAATAAACATGCTCTGCAAAATCTGAAAGGCCCTTGGGGAAGGAATAGCCATCTATCTTGAAATGTGCTTCACAGGTTAGTGAGATCCCCTCCCAGGGCTGTTTAGCAGAGGTTTGGATGTAACACTCCTGAAATCATGTTAATTAAACCTATCCAACTTTGTACGCACTGAGGACACAGAGTATGTAAGTCAGCAGTTCCTTATGCACCTCTTGTGTCCCAAACATGATGGGTATTTAATATGTTTTTAATATAGCTACTCTATTTTCAAAGAGTTTCCTAATCATTGGGTTACATTGCATCAGTAAGTGATTTCATTTGAGGTGAGGAGTGAGGGTACAAAAAAGGCAGAGAAGAGCGGTGATTGATGTCTGAACACAGTTTCATTGTTAGGCTGACCCTTGAATAGCCTCAGTTCTTGTATTCCATGAAAACAAATGTTCATTATTGGGTCTTTTAAATAGTGCTATTCTTCTGTGTAGAAAAGTTAATATTAGTTAAAAAAAAATAAAGCAAAAGGAAGATATTTTAAATCGTCTTTGAGCTTTTTTCTCCTGTTTATAATAGCTTTGTTTTTTTAATTAGAAATTTATGTGAACTTTTGTATAAATTTATCTTTGTGAATGTTAAGTAACTTATTATAATATCTTAGAGGAGTTTAACTCAGACTCATGGAATTGCTAAAACTTTCATTTTCCAAACAAAAAACAAAACAAAACCCAAAAACAAATTAAAATGATATTTATTAGCATATTTACATCACTAGCTTTTGGGTCTTCTCTGTCTTCCAACAGAAATACTCCTGAATTCATCTGTAAAGAATAGTGAGCCTTATCTGTTTTTTTTCTCTCTCTCTTTTTAAAGCTTTCCTGCCCATTGCAATATTTGCAGTTCCAACTTGTATCACATAGGAAAAGTTAAATGATGGACTGTATACCTTTTGCAGGATTGTTTGAGAATGGTGAACACGTAGAAGAGACAAGCTACTAAGGTGATAGAGAATCTGTGTACCTTAGGATATTTCTCTAAAGGATGAAAGTTATGTGGACATAACTTATTCTTTCCATCAGAAAAGTGGAGACACCACTTCTCAGTTGAGCCAAGAGCAGAAGAGTGTCTTTGATGAAGATCTGCAAAAGAAGATAGAAGAGAATGAGCGGTTGCACATACAAGTGAGAAGATCTTTCTGTTTTTCCATATGAATTTAAAAATGGGTCAAATGATCTAGAACAGGGGTGGGCAAACTTTTTGACTCGAGGGCCACAATGGGTTCTTAAACTGGACCAGAGGGCCGGAACAAAAGCATGGATGGAGTGTTTGTGTGAACTAATATAAATTCAAAGTAAACATCATTACATAAAAGGGTACGGTCTTTTTTTTTTTTTTTAGTTTTATTCATTTCAAACGGGCCGGATCCGGCCCGCGGGCCGTAGTTTGCCCACGGCTGATCTAGAATATGGGGGGGGGGGAAAAGCAAGATAGAGTGTTCTGTGTATATATGGATGTTTTGATGTTTCCTATGGTTGTTAGGTAATATATCACTCCATTCATTTCTTACATCTTTTTCATATCTTAATATGGATGTGTGTTTCGAAGTATACATTTGTTTAGAGGACAGCAGAATAACTTTATAACTTGACAATATAGAAATATACTGAGCACTATTTATTTTATATAGGAAACTAGAGGCCTGGTGCACAAAAATTTGTGCACTCGGGGGGTCCCTCAGCCCGGCCTGTGCCCTCTTGCAGTCTGGGACCCCTCGGGGGATGTCCACCTGCTGGCTTAGGCCCGCTCCCCAGGGGATTGGGCCTAAGCTGGCAGTCAGACATCCCTCTGGCAGCCCGGCAGCCCTCGGGGGATGTCCACTTGTCCTTAGCACTGCTGAGGAGGCAGGAGAAGCTCCCGCCATCACTGCTGTGCTGGCAGCCGTCAGCCTGGTTTGTGGCTGAGCAGAGCTCCCCCTGTGGGAGCACACTGACCACCAGGGGGAAGCTCCTGCATTGAGCGTCTGCCCCCTGGTGGTCAGTGTGTGTCATAGTGACCAGTCATTCCCAGTTGTTCTGCTGTTAGGGTCAATTTGCATATTGTCCTTTTATTATATAGGATAGAGGCCTGGTGCATGGGTGGGGGCCAGCTGGTTTGCCCTGAAGGTTGTCCTGGATCAGGGTGGGGGGCCCTACTGGGGTGTCTGGCCAGCCTGGGTGAGGGGCTGAGGGCCGTTTTCAGGCTGGCCACACCCCCTTTAGGGTGGGGGTCCCCACTGGGGTGCCTGGCCAGCCTGGGTGAGGGGCTGATGGCTGTTTGCAAGCTGGCCAAACCCCCCAGTGGGGACCCTCACCCCATGGGGGTGTGGCCAGCCTGGGTGAGAGGCTGATGGCCATTTTCAGGCTGGCCACAGCTCCTTCAGGGTGGGGGTCTCCACTGGGATGCCTGGCCAGCCTGGGTGAGGGGCTGATGGCTGTTTTCAGGCTAGCCACAGCCACGGGCTGGAAGCAGGTATCTGGGATTTATTTATCTTCTATAATTGAAACTTTGTAGCCTTGAGCGGAGCTCAGGGCTGGCAGGGCAGGCAGGAAGCTTGTCTTCCTCCATTGCCAGGGGCAACCCAAGCCTCCTGTTTGCTCTAGCTCTGTGGCTGCCACCATCATAGTTGGGTTAATTTGCATATTCGCTCCTGATTGGCTGGTGGGCGTGGCTTGTGGGTATAGGGGAGGGATGGGCAATTTGCATGTTTCTCTTTTATTAGATTAGATGATTGATGGATCACTTAGATGGGGGCTTATGAGTAAGTAGTGTTTGCCTTTTAATTTATTACTGTTCACCTGTTAGTCTATAATGACTGTTAGGATATAGACCATGTTGGCTTTATATGCCCAGCCCCAGAACAGGATCACACTCACGGCAGAACCTCAAGTCTTTTTTATTTTATTGATTTTTTACAGAGAGGAAGGGAGAGGGATAGAGAGTTAGAAACATCGATGAGAGAGAAACATCGATCAGCTGTCTCCTGCACACTCCCCACTGGGGATGTGCCCGCAACCAAGGTACATGCCCTTGATCGGAATCAAACCTGGGACCCTTCATTCCGCAGGCCGACGCTCTTCCACTGAGCCAAACCGGTTAGGGCATGGCCCTCAAGTCTTTATGGAATGTTGAATAATCAATATTTGCCTCCAAATATTCAGCATGTTATAAGAGTCATTTAAGGGTAGTGTATCCAACTGTGCTTTTTGATTTTTTGTGTGTGTGTGAAATGGTGAACATAATCAAACAGTGAAAGTAAATATGCATTAATTCTCAGTCTTTGACATTGTTAAAAAAAGTGAACTTTTGACCTTAGTACATTGTGTGCTAAGTATTCCTAATTCCTAATTAGTATTGGATTTTCATTAAGGAAAAGAGCATTACCTGTTTTAGGAATAACCATCTATTTGAATTTTGATTATTTAATTATGGAAATTAGCTCAGTGGAAACATTATACCCCGGGCAGTTGAATTATCTGTGTGCCAGAAATTGAAATAGAAATTCATGAGACTGAGAGGAAGGAGATGTAGTCTTTGGAGTAGGTCTCTTATGTTCCAATCTCATTCCTACCACATTTTAGCTGTGAGACATTTGACAAGTCATAGAGTTCCTTTAAACTAGTTTCCCCATCTATAGGAGGGCTAACAATAACACTACCTCTGACATACTGTGAGGATTCAGTGAGATCATGCCTGTACGGGTTTTGCATAGTGAGCATATGGAACCATATGGAAGTTGTTCAATGAATAGTCACTGCTGTTGTTTTTCTCTTCATCCTATATAATAAAACCCTAATATGCAAATTGACCAAATGTCGGAACAACTGGTTGCTATGACGCACACTGAACACCAGAGGGCAGATTCTCAATGCAGGAGCTGCCCCGGTTGGGGGAAGCTCCTGTGTTGAGCGTCTGCCCCCTGAGAGGGAGGTGACCGGCAGCAGCAGCAGGGTGAATTGGGGGGCGGGGCCAGCTGGCGAGCGGGTGCCACCACTCCCCCACCCCCGTCGCCTCTATGGGAGGTGACCAGTGGTGGCGGCGGGGCCAGCAGGGGGGTCCCCCTGTTCGCCCCGCCTGCTGGTCACCCCACAGATTGGCCCTGATCGCCGGCTGGCCTAAGGACCCTACCCTATATATTGGGAACATTCTCTTAGATTTAAAAATTAAAACCTGGCAAGGCTGCTCTAACACTGAAAATACAGGATGATGCAGTGATGACATGCATGGACTCTGGCTTACACATTTTGTGGTCAGCCCTGATTCTGACTCTTATAACGTGTTACAAAGCCAATTACTTAACTTCTCTCTGCTTCAGTTTTTCCACCCATAAGATGGGAAAAATGGTACTACTGCCTCAGAAGGATCATGTTATGTACTACTTTTTATAATCAGGGCAAAAAAACATAGTTGCCCATACAACAGCAAGATGCCTTTCACCTGTATGAAAAGTATGGTCACTGATGCATGCAGTCGGTCCCGGATTGCGAGAGGGATGTCTGATTGCCTGGGGATTGGGCCTAAACCGGCAATCGGACATGCCCTGAGGGGTCCCAGATTGCAAGAAGGCGCAGGCCAGGCTGAGGGACCCTCTTGCCCCCGTGCATGAATTTTGTGCACCAGGCCTCTAGTTTGTATATATTAGGATATTGTGAGATGAGAAGATGATCTTTTCTTTTCAGTTTTTTGAAGCAGATGAGCAGCACAAGCATGTGGAAGCAGAGCTGAGGAGTCGACTGGCCACTCTGGAGACGGAGACGGCCCAGCACCAAGCTGTGGTTGATGGCCTGACACGGAAGTACATGGAAACCATTGAGAAACTGCAGAACGACAAGGCCAAACTAGAAGTAAGCCCAAACTTAAAGTGAGAACACTTTAAGATATAGTTCAGGCCTTTGTAGATTGGTTTTGTACTTTATAGAACATAAAGTCAGTCACTCAAGGTGAGAGTTGCTTGTAGTATCTCCTAGGTGTGCTCTCATCTGTAGTCTGACCCATCTGCTTTTCTTTTTCTTCTAAAATTCAGGTAAAATCTCAGGCTCTAGAAAAGGAGGCCAAGGAATGTCGACTTCGAACAGAAGATTGGTATGTGGAAACGTGAAGTAATAATCAGAAGACCTGAGTTTTGGTTTAGCAGCTCCTGTGTCTTAATTTTCTCACATTTGAAATGAGGTGGGAGTAGGTAATCTCCAGGGTCCTTTTCAGTTGTTATCTCTGAGACCTTATGCATTCTTGGTAGAGTGGCTTAGTCCTCAGCCTGCAGATGTTTTGGGCCATAGCAGATAGCGTTCTGGGCTCCTGTACTAAGGACTAGATACTTTCCATTTCAGACTACACTAAAGGGAGTCGAAGGCAGGAAAACAGTAATAACCACTGTGCCAAACTTTAATGGTCCATTTTGAATAAAATAAAGGGTATATGATCTAAGTTGGAGATATCTAAATCTTGAAATATTATATATCAGTGATTGATGGTGAACCTATGACACGCGTGTCAGAGGTGACACGCGAACTCATTTTTTTGGTTGATTTTTCTTTGTTAAATGGCATTTAAATATATTAAATAAATATCAAAAATATAAATCTTTGTTTTACTATGGTTGCAAATATAAAAAAATTTCCATATGTGACCCGGCACTAGAGTTAAGTTAGGGTTTTTCAAAATGCTGGCACGCCGAGCTCAAAAGGTTCGCCATCACTGTTATATATCAGCGGGTGGTAAGAGCATTCTCCAACATTTATTTGATAAATGACATAATATTTTAAGTTTCAATAGAATCAGTCAAGTGAGTTTCTTTAGTTTAGTTGCTTTGGTAGCATTACATGCTTAGTTTAGATGTATACCTCATAACTGAATCAAAATCTGAAAAGTGATCAGATTTTGAGCCAAAGTAAAAAAAATGATATAATACCTAAGAAAGAACTTTACCATAATACTTGAGCAAACATTTATGAGTTGTAAAGAGAAAATGTGTGATGTTGCAATGACTCTAAGATTACTCTATGCTTGGGGAAATAAACTCAAAATTGTATAAAATACTGAAACTATGACCAATTCTTCCAAACTTCAACATCATTGAACAAAAGTCCCAGGGGCTTTAGAATTAAGGCTTAGAATTTTTCTTATCTTTCATCTTTTAGTAATTCTCTACTACCTAGAGTATCTCCGATGTCAGGCATAGTTCTCTGAAAGCCTGATATCAGCTGTTGAGGTAATAAGTAAATGAGGATCCATGTCTGATTGGTGATAATGTGGTTTTTTATTTTCTTCTTTCAGTCAATTACAGTTAAAGAATCTTCATGAAGATTTGTCAGGTAGATTAGAGGAATCCTTATCAATCATCAATGAAAAAGTACCTTTTAATGATACAAGTAGGTATTATGTACAGCTTTTCATTATTTGCAACTTTGAACCCCTCCGTGGTAGCTAACTAATTAAAATAATTTCTTATCTTTTGGCAGTAAACTTCATTGGCCTGACAGAGGCTTGCTTTCTTTTTGTTCTTTTGATCAGCTTTAACCCTCATATTTCATAGGGAGATTTACTTATTTATACATTTTTTATTAATCTTTTTCTATTCTCTTCTTTTTCTCTGTTTTCTTTTTTATAGGGAGATTTTAAATTATCTTATAACTGCTTCAAAGCCAGCCTTTTTGGAAAAAGCCAAAATTCACTTTTTTTTTTTATTGTGTATATTTAGCATATACCAAGGTAAAAACCAATTGAGCCCTAAGTAATCTTGTTAGGCTCCAAATAACGTTTTAAAAGGATTTGTTAGAAACAGAAAAAATAGAATTTAAAACAATTTTTTATCCTAACGGTAAAAAAATATTAGAGGTATTACTTTATCTGAGAAACAACTGATTGTGTGTAAATACCATATTCTCCTATACTGTGATTGTGGCTTTGAACTTTTTTAATACTTATGTAAAGCTGATTTTGCTGCAATAATTCATTATTTTGCAACTAAGCTGTTTTTCTGTAAATGTAAAATGAAAGATTTTATATTTATTTTTGTTTTGTAGAATATAGTCAGTATAATGCTCTGAACGTTCCACTCCACAACAGGCGACATCAGGTAAAGATGAAGTACATATTTTCTCTTTAGAAATGTGCATGTCAAACTTTTCAGAAGCAAGAATTAGTGATTTGGGCCCCTGTTTAGTGTACTAAATTATTGTGTTTAACTTTTGCTTTACTTTCTTATACATTTTTGAAAAATTGTGTAACTTGCTGTTTATTGAATTTATAACATAGATTTTTTTTGCTGTCTTTCTTGTCTGATAACATTAGAACTGAATTATGGAATGCTCTAATTTCATAAGCCATACCTTCCTTCTAGGTTGGTGGACCTTGCAATTAAATGGTCCAGGTAAAGTGGAGGAAGTGTGTTTGCCAAAACTGGTGGCTTTCTCATTTACTTAGATGGGACTATTAAATAGAATTTAAAACAATTTTTTATCCTAACGGTAAAAAAATATTAGAGGTATTACTTTATCTGAGAAACAACTGATTGTGTGTAAATACCATATTCTCCTATACTGTGATTGTGGCTTTGAACTTTTTTAATACTTATGTAAAGCTGATTTTGCTGCAATAATTCATTATTTTGCAACTAAGCTGTTTTTCTGTAAATGTAAAATGAAAGATTTTATATTTATTTTTGTTTTGTAGAATATAGTCAGTATAATGCTCTGAACGTTCCACTCCACAACAGGCGACATCAGGTAAAGATGAAGTACATATTTTCTCTTTAGAAATGTGCATGTCAAACTTTTCAGAAGCAAGAATTAGTGATTTGGGCCCCTGTTTAGTGTACTAAATTATTGTGTTTAACTTTTGCTTTACTTTCTTATACATTTTTGAAAAATTGTGTAACTTGCTGTTTATTGAATTTATAACATAGATTTTTTTTGCTGTCTTTCTTGTCTGATAACATTAGAACTGAATTATGGAATGCTCTAATTTCATAAGCCATACCTTCCTTCTAGGTTGGTGGACCTTGCAATTAAATGGTCCAGGTAAAGTGGAGGAAGTGTGTTTGCCAAAACTGGTGGCTTTCTCATTTACTTAGATGGGACTATTAAAATTCAAGTAGGAGCAAATAAATTTAAATTAAGGAATAATTGTGCCAGCATTCAAATGTTTTTTCCAAAAGCAGGCTTAATAAAGTAGTTTGAGAATTATAATTTGATAGTTGACTTTAACTATAGATTTTTCATTTTAAAGCTGAAGATGCGAGACATTGCTGGGCAGGCCCTGGCTTTTGTTCAAGACCTTGTGATGGCTCTTCTGAACTTTCACACCTACACAGAACAGAGGATTCAGATTTTTCCTGTGGATTCTGCCATTGACACTATATCTCCATTGAATCAGAAGGTAAACTTAACCAAGATACATTTTGTCTGCCCTGAACAAGTAGGGAAACTTATTTATTTTTATACCACTTCTGTGCATCAGCAAAGTACTGTGGAAGGCATGGGGAAAAACTGTAAGTCATAGTCTTTCCCCTTCAAGATAAAGTGTGGCCAACATGGAGATTCTTAAGAAGTTAAATACTAGAGGAATTGTTAAAAGACCTTAGTGTGTGAGTGAGTGGTTATGGCCAGTAAGTGATACGTGGTCATTAAGGAAGGGGATTGCTGTCAGTGGCAGTGTCTGGGAACGAATCTTTGGCAATTTGAATGCGCTTTGAAAAATGAGTGTGATTTGTATAGGAGGAGAAAAGTGGTATAGGTATTTTTGCCTGTAGAAGAGGGAGACGTGAGCAAAATCACGGAGTAGGAAAGCATAGGTGTGCTTCTTGGGGCCTTATGCATTCTTGGTAGAGTGGCTTAGTCCTCCCTAAGTCTTCACATACCACACTTCTGCCATATTATACTGTCACTGAGACCAACCCCGAGACATTTTGCAATAGTGTTACACGAAGCCATTAGCAGCAGGAGGCAGAGATCCTCAGGCCATCCTAAGGGCCGTCCCCACAGGAAAGAAGTTGAGGGATCTTGCTATAAACATTTGCTAAGTGCCAGCCTGAAATGAGTCATGCCATTTTCCCCACTTACCTAATGCCTCATCCTAGCTTGTTCTTGTGCATCACACAGTATTCCCAGGGTTTGTATTGTATTTTTGTCCACGGATCTCCTACGTGCCATTTACATTAGTATAGCAAAGGCTTGGCCTCTGCAGTCAGACTTTTGGGGTTCTGGTCCAGGTCTGTCCCCTTGGGCAATTTATTTAGCCTCTCTGTGCTTCAGTTTCCTCATCTTTAGAACGGGGGATAACAGTGCCTACCTTACAGGTATGTCTGTACATATGAAGATTAAATGAGATAACACATGTAAAGCACTAAGAACAGCACTTAATAAAGGTTGGCTCTCATCAACATTATTATTATGCCTTACATATAAGAAGCTTTAGTAGGTACTTGGCTTTCATCAGTTTTGGTGTGACTCCACAAATACGTTGAAGTTTATAAAAATTAAATTTTGGGTCTTTGAAAGGCTCTTTAATATCACTGTGGGAAAAAGCTATCAGAAGACCTGGAAAACAGTATTACAACATTTTAATGTAATTATATGTATTTTTATAGTTCCTGTAATATCAAAAATGTTTTCTGCTCAATACTGGTTCTTTATTCATTATTGGAATTTTGTCTGAAACACTTCATTACTTTGAAAAATATACATATTTCTCAATATTTTCCCTTTCATGCTTTGACCTATGATATGTGATTTTCTAGTAAGTCTATAATATTGAAGGAGATTCAAAAACTATTTGTTAAAAGATGACTAGAATGTTTAAATTTGTTTATAGAATCTTAAAGTAGATGTTTACACCTGTAAGGTTAGAGTTCATCTTATTTTATAGCTCTAAAGATCAAAGCCCAAAGAGAATTAAGTGAATTTCCCTGGGATATATGTTTGAGTAGTTTGTAGTAGGGTCAACTGAATCCCATTTCTGCAGAATGAGACCTTTTATTTTTATACTGAGAAGTCAAAATCTGAGCTATTATATAATACTTTGGTAATTGAAGTATTTCATAAGTGAAAATTAATTTTTTGCTTCTAAATTATTTAAATGCCTATAGGATCTTTTCTTAATCTATTCTTCCTGCTGAATTAATCCTTTGTAAATATTCAAGTATCAGTGACAGTTATGAAAGTTTTATATCATCTTTTTGATGATAATTACATTAATAGAATTTGTAATCCTGAATATTGTATGCAGTAAAAGTAAAAGAAGCTATACTCAATAGACTTGTTAAAAAATGAAGTATATAACACAGAAATCTGTCACACAGTTTTGATTTATATATATTATATATATATGTGTGTGTGTATATATATAATATATATAAAATTTTATTTTATTTATTTATTTTTTTAAGCGGGGACCCCTATGGAGAGAAGCAGGAGTTTAGGGAAGAAGGTCTGCTAGTGCTGGGTTGTAGTGTAGTATCCCCTCCCCATTTTCTCCCCTGCCTGGTTGTTAACTATGTCATTCCTCTTCTCGGTCCTCGTTTTATATTGGAATGGGGACTTGGGGATAGTACCTGGGACTATTAGAGGGGAGCATCTCTGTATAAAAGCCAAACTTTCCCCCTAAAAGTTTCTAAAAGTATTTAGGTTTGTAACTTAGTGAGTTTATTTACAAATATGTTGATATTCGTTTGTTTCCAGTGATCTAACTCAGTTCCTTCCTATTTAGTTCTCACAATACCTTCATGAAAATGCGTCTTATGTCCGCCCTCTTGAGGAAGGAATGCTTCATTTATTTGAAAGTATTACTGAAGATACTGTGACTGTCCTGGTAATTTTCTTTTGTTTTACTTCTGGAAGTGGGAGCTCCTCTTTGTCAAATAACACTATTAATCTCAAATTTTTTTTTCTTTTCTAGGAGACAACTGTGAAATTGAAAACTTTCTCAGAGCATTTAACCTCTTACATATGTTTTCTTAGGAAGATTCTTCCTTATCAGTTAAAAAGGTATTTATCCCTCCAGGCCTGGGAGCTTGGGGAACTGTGAGGTATCACCTGACCTGCACTGGAGTTAATAAAATAGTAGCATGTGCCTCTTGTATCTGCCTGACCTGTCTGCACCACAACCAATTTGGGCTTCTGTGAAAAAGGAAAAACGTGGCTTGAGCAGTGTAAACTTACATTTAAGAAAATCGAATTGCAGTTCATCAGCTAGGATTTTTTTTTTGTTCTGTACTGTGGTTACTACTGTAACTACATAATGCTATATGAATCATTATTTTCAGTGATCGTGAATGACACATTTGTTGCAAAAACTATTTCAGTTTTGGGTATTTATAATTTTCTTGCAGTAAATATCTAGGGGGGTTACAATAGTTAATTACATTTGGACCTATAGTCCTTAGATTTCTTTGAAATGGTATATTCTTCTTTTTATTAGGAGTAGTTTATTTAAGTTATAAACTAAAAACTTAATGTACTCTAGCCCTTAAAGGATATGTCCTTTAGTAACATTAAATATCCCATCTTAAATATTTTTGGAAAGGCAAGAGAAAATAATTTATGTAACTAGAAAGTTGATAATATTGCTTAAAAGTTTTGATACTTATGACCTAAAACTACCAAGACTTCTGTTTCTAAATATTTTCATCTAAGATTTAACCTTTAAAAAAATATCAAAGAATATTGGGACAGCGCTGGCTGGTTTGGCTCAGTGGATAGAGCGTCAGCCTGTGGACTGAAGGGTCCCAGGTTCGATTCCGGTCAAGGGCACATGCCCGGGTTGTGGGCTCAATCCCCAGTTGGGGGCGTGCAGGAGGCAGCCAACCAATGATTCTCTCTCATCATTGATGTTTCTATCTCTCTCTGCCTCCCCCTTCCTCTCTGAAATCAATAAAAAAATATTAAAAAAAAAGAATAATGGGACATAAAAGAAGAACATATATGTATTGTAGTATAATACCAACTAAGATTTAGAAAATATGTAAATGAGTTACTTATAGATTTTGAAAATGTACAAGTAATAATAGTTTTTAAGTTCTTATAAAACTAAAAGGTTTTTAAACAATGAAATGTAAAATTTCATTGTTAAAAAAATTAATATGGGTTAAGAGCCATCTTACTTCCTAATTCTAACCTATTAAGGCATTTCAATAACTAAATTCTATGATTTGTGCATATGACAATTTTAGTAATCAGTGAAAAACTATTATGAATTATAGTTTCTTTTCATATCCTTACATGTTATGGTTCAATGTAATGAACATTTTTTTGAAAATTGACTCTAGAAATTTAAATAACATTATGATTTGGCTTATTTTTAAGAAGAATCTGTTTTAGAACCATTGCAAAGTGGTATTTACTACTTGAAACAGTTATGCATTTTTATTTTCTATTATTTTTTCACTATTACATTTTTTAAAAGACTGGATAATCTTTCTTGATCTAAGATTTCTGTTCTTGGAATGTTCTGACTCATAAGCTCTCAGTCCTACCTCACCAGGTATTTATGTTTTTAGGCAATTTTTGGTCATTAGTTTAAGTACCACTTTGAGAAGATGACATATTATTTAGTGGTAAATGGGCTTAATATTCAGTGAAGCTGTCTGCCATAAATAAAGTGGAAGGTCAAGGAAAGGGTTATGATGATCATTCCTGTGCTAATAATTTCTCTAGTTGTGTAAAAAGCATTTTACTTGATCACCTGCAACATTTTTTATAAAGTGCTGCGTCCACAAGAAATTTTAATTAAAAACACAACAACAATATTGTATTGATTTCAGAGAGAGAGAAAGGGAAAGGGAGAGATAGAAACATTGATGAAAGAGAAACATCCATTGGCCGCCTCCTGCACGCCCCATACTGGGGATCGAGCCCTCAACCTAGGTACTGTATGTGCCCTCATGGGGAATCGAACCAATGACTTCCTGGTGCATGTGTAGATGCTCAACCACTGAACCACATTGGCTGGGACCCACAAGGATTTTTAAAAATTTATAATTGAGTTTTCTACAGTAACCATATAAATTTGAAAATGATACAATGTAGTTTATGAATGTTAACCATTTACTTTTAGATTTGAGTCTATAGATTATTCTAATCTATATGGCTTTTGCAATTTAATATACTAAAAAAGTTCTTAATGATTCTCTCTACTAGCTCCTATTTAATTAATTCTTTTTAGGAATTCAGTCCATGAAATATTGCTCCTATTTAATTAATTCTCCTTAGGAATTCAGTCCATGAAATATTGTTCTCCTGAAAATATTTTTTTAAAATATATTTTATTGATTTTCTACAGAGAGGAAGGGAGAGGGATAGAGAGCTAGAAACATTGACGAGAGAGAAACATTGATCAGCTGCCTCCTGCACACCTCCTACTGGGAATGTGCCCGCAGCCAAGGTACATGCCCTTGACCGGAATCGAACCCGGAACCCTTGAGTCCGCAGGCCGACGCTCTATCCACTGAGCCAAACCAGCCAGGGCTCCTGAAAATATTTTTAAGGGAAGCATTTTCATGCTGCTCTCAGGATGAAAAGATAATGGACATATGCCTTTATTTTTTTCCATTTAGTCCTCTAGTATTCCATAGACATTTGCAGCAAGCAGGTGTATATATCATGGTATAAAACATGAAACCTCAGCCCTGGCCGGTGGCTCAGTTGGAGCATTGTTCTGTACACCAAAAGGTTGCTGGTTCGATTTCCAGTCAGGATGCATACTTACGTTGTGGGTTTGATCCCTGGTCGGAGTGCATGTGAGAGGCAACAGATTGATGTTTCTCTTTCACACTCATTTTTCTCTCTCTAAAAATCAATGAAAACATATCCTCAAGTGAGGATTAAAAAAAAAGGAACCTTATAAATGAGATCAATTTTTTTTTTAAATTTGTCTCAGGATAGAGTTGTTTGTGAATGTAGATGGTTTCTTACAGCTAATTGAAAATGTTCAGGATGCTCACTTTAAAAATATCTGCCCATTCCTAGTTTAGAAGAAGAATGTGAATCTTCTCTTTGTACATCTGCGTTAAGAGCCAGGAATCTAGAGCTGTCTCAGGACATGAAAAAGATGACAGCTGTGTTTGAGAAGCTGCAGACTTATGTCAGCCTTCTTGCCTTGCCAAGTGAGTATGTTTGTCACTCATGGTTCAACTTGAAGAACTTGGAGAACAAGAAGCCAGAGAAGGGAGATGGTTTAGCTCGGGTGAGTGAGACAAGCCTAGGATCTGGAATCAGAAAAACTCAAATTCAAATCCTTCAGCCCCTTACACATTTATGAAGTTGGGAAAATCACCTTACTAGTACTTTCCTGTACCTGTTTTCCCATTTATAAAATGGTGATAAATATGATTATTAAGTTAAATTAAAGATGTAATTGAAGACATGCATTTATATTAATTCCCTTTCTTTCCTCCTTCTTTTAAAAATGGAGACGAGCAAAACAAAAGAATTTGTAATAACTTTCCAACAAGTAGCATAGGGGGTTTAGTAGTAAAAATGCCATTCTTTTCCCTTTGGTCTAATTTCAAAAAAGTATTTTTAGGTAATTGAATGGATCTCAGTTTAAATGATGTTTTAAAAAATGCTGTGATTTTCCTGGTACTGTGATTTGTTGGTGGTGTTTTTTTGGTGACAGCTTTAATGTGATATAATTAACGTACCATACAACTTATTTCTTTAAAGTGTACAGTTCATTGGCTTATAGTATAGTCACAGATACATACATCATCACTACAATCTATATTCTCATTGCCCTAAGAAGAAACCCTGTACACTTTAGCTGTTACCCCCTTATTTCCCCTTCTGCCCCTCCTCAGTGCTAAGCAACAACTAATCTACTCTCTGTCTTTAGATTTACCTATTCCAAACATTTTATATAAATGGAACTATATGTGGTCTTCTGTGACTGCTTTCTTTCACATAACGTAATATCTTCAAGATTAATCCACATTGAGTATTTATTGGTCTTTCATTTCTTTTTATTGCAGAATATCATTTTATTATATGAATACTAGAGGCCCGGTGCACAAAAATTTGTGCACTCAGCGGGGCGGGGGGGGTCCCCCAGCCCGGCCTGTGCCCTCTCGCAGTCTGGGACCCCTTGGGAGATAACGATCTGCTGGCTTAGGCCTGCTCCCGGGTGGCATAGGGCAGGCCCAATCCCTAAGTGCAGCCCCTGGTCGGGCTCAGAGCAGGGCCGACTGGGGAGTTGGAGCGCCGCCCCGTCATGCACAGAGCAGGGCGGATCGGGAGGTTGCGATGCCACCCTCAGTCACGCTCAGGGTAGGGCCAATTGGGGGGTTGGGGCACCGCCCCCTGTCACACTCAAGGCAGGGTCGATGGGGAGGTTGCGGCGCCACCCCCTGTCATGCACAGAGCAGGGCCAATCAGGGGGTTGGGGCGCTTTTACTTATTTACCCATCAGTCGATGGATATTTGCTTTGTTTTTACCTTTTTGGCTTTTAGCTCTTATTGATAATGATGCTATAGACATTTATGAACAAGTTTTTGAGTGGACATATCTTTTCACTTCTCTTGGGTATATAATACCCAGAAGTGGAATTGCTGGGTCATATGGTAACTCTGTGTTTAACTGCTAAAGGAACTGTCAGACTCTTTTCCAAGGTGGCTGCACCATTTATATTCCCACCAAAAATGTATAATTTCTACACATCCTCTGATTTCTCCACATCCTTACAATTTTTGTTATTATTTGACTTTATTTTAGCCAACTTTATTTTGGTTATTTGACTTTTTGAAGTGGTATCTTATTGCAGTTTTGATTCGCATTTCTGTGGTTTCTAATGATGTCAAGCATCTTTCCATGCCCTTATTGACCACTTGCATATATTCTTTGGAGACCTGTCTATTCAGATCTTTTCTCCATTTTTCAATTGGGCTGTACAAACCTGTTATTGGATATATGATTTATAATATTTTCTTCCATTTTGTGGTTTATTTTTCATTTTCTTGATGATGTCCTTTGAACCACAAACGTTTTTAATTTTGGTGAAGTCCAGTTTATTTACCTTTCATTGTTTGTGCTTTTGGTGTCATATCTAAGAATCCATTGTCAAATCTGAGGTCATGAAGAGTTCACCCTGTTTTCTTCAAAGTTTTATAATTTTAGCCCGTACATTTAGGTCTTTGATCCATTTAGAGTTAATTTTTGTATATGGTGAGAGGTAAGGGTACAACTTGTCTGAGTAAATTTTTGTATATGGTGAGAGGTAAGGGTACAACTTGTCTTTTGCATGTGGCTATCCAGTTGTTTCAGCACCATTTATTAAAAAGACTGTTCTTTTCCTATTAAATGGTCTTGGCACTCTTGTTAAGACTCAGTTGACCATAGATGTGTAGATTTATTTCTGGTCTACTCCATTGATCCATATGTTTCTCTTAATGCCAGTACCACACCGTCTTTTTTTTTTTTTAATTAAATCTTTATTGTTCAGATTATTACATTTGTTCCTCTTTTTTTCCCTCCATAACTCCCCTCCTCCCAGTTCCCGCCCCACCCTCCGCCCTCACTCCCCACCCACTGTCCTCATCCATAGGTGCACGATTTTTGTCCAGTCTCTTCCCGCATCTCCCATTCCCCTTTCCCCGCCAAGAATAGTCAGTCCATTCCCTTTCTATGTCCCTGATTCATTATAATCACCAGTTCATTCTGTAAATCAGATTATTTATTCACTTGATTCTTAGATTCACTTGTTGATAGATGCATGTTTGTTGTTCACAATTTGTATCTTTACCTTTTTCTTCTTCCTCCTCTTAAAGGATACCTTTCAGCATTTCATATAATACTGGTTTAGTGGTGATGAACTCCTTTAGCTTTTCCTTATCTGTGAAGCTCTTTATCTGACCTTCAATTCTGAATGATAGCTTTGCTGGATAAAGTAATCTTGGTTGTAGGTTCTTGCTATTCATCACTTTGAATATTTCTTGCCACTCCCTTCTGGCCTGCAAAGTTTCTGTTGAGAAATCAGCTGACAGTCGTATGGGTATTCCCTTGTAGGTAATTGAGTCTCTTTCTCTTGCTGCTTTTAAGATTCTCTCTTTGTCTTTTGCTCTTGGCATTTTAATTATGATGTGTCTTGGTGTGGTCCTCTTTGGATTCCTTTTGTTTGGGGTTCTCTGCGCTTCCTGGACTTGTAAGTCTATTTCTTTCACCAGGTAGGGGAAGTTTTCTGTCATTATTTCTTCAAATAGGTTTTCAATATCTTGCTCTCTCTCATCTTCTGGTACCCCTATAATTCTGATGTTGGTACGTTTGAAGCTGTCCCAGAGGCTCCTTACACTATCTTCGTATTTTCGGATTCTTTTTTCATTTTGCTTTTCCGGTTGGGTGTTTCTCGCTTCTTCGCATTTCGAATCTTTGACTTGATTCTTGCGCTCCTCTGGTCTGCTATTGGGTGTCTGTATAATATTCTTTATTTCAGTCAGTGTATGCTTACTTTCTAGATGGTCCTTTATCACACCATCGAGGGTCTCATTAGATTTCCTGTACATCTCATCAAGTTTATCGACAGACTCTAGAAGCCTCTTGAGAGACCTCAAAAGTGTGGTTCTGAACTCAATATCCTCCCTTGATAGTTTTGTCCTGTTTCTTTGTCTCCGCATTTTTTACGCTTTCTTGGTACACCCCCTAGTGGTCTTTGTGCGCAGCCTTGTTCTAGTTAAGCCTTGATTGTAGTAGTTAATACTAGAGGGATTTGACCTCCAGGCCAACTGGCTGTGAGAATCAGCTGTGGGAAAACTTCTGTCCTATGGAGAGGTGCTAATCTAGCCTTTGCCTGAGGCTATCCCGCAAATGCCTCTG
>NW_005357115.1:7921323-7958099 GCF_000412655.1 Myotis brandtii
CAGTCAGCCAGCCTTCCTGTGGTTCTGGGTGATGTCCGTTCTGTCTTTTAGTTGTATTTTTGAAGTGGTTGTTCGAAGCAGCAAACTCTGGCATTAACCTATGCCGCCATCTTGGTTTCTCCCACACTGTCTTGATAACTGTTGTTTTGTAGTAAGTTTTGAGATCAGGAAGTGGAGTCCACTTTGTTCTTCTTTTTTAAGATTGTTTTGCTGTTATGGGTCCCTTGCAATTCCATATAAATTTTATAATCAGCTTATTAGTTTCTATAAAAAAGTCAGCTGGTATTTCAATGAGGATTACATTGAATCTGTAGATCACATTGGGGAGTTTTGTGGGTCTCTCAGAAAGATATCTGCAGTTCTAACCCCAATACCTGTGTGTGTGACCTTGTTTGGAAATAGGATCTCTACAGGTGTAATCAAGTTAAGATGAGGTCCTACTGGTTTAGGGAGAGCCCTAAATCACTCCATGTGTGGTACTTGGTTACAGCAGCCCTAGGAAATGAACATGGGGAGTATTGTCATCTTAACAATATTAAGTTTTCTGATCCATGAATATGGTATGTTTTTTCATCTAGATAGGTCTCCTGTAATTTTTTAAATATTATTTTGAAGTTTTCAGAGTATAATTTTTATACCCTGATTTGCTTCTAAGTAGGCTCAGACTCAGGCACAGTCACCCTGGGAGGACAGTGATTTTAACAGTGCTCCCTTTTATTGTCTCCTTCCTTAATCTTACCCAGGTTTAAGCTCCACTAATTGCTGGTTGATGGTTCTTTTGTGTTCAGCAATGCCTTGAGGGGCATAAATTGCTTCACAGACTGATCTAATTAAATTTGGGCTCTTTTGTAGGTATAGTTAGTTATAGACCTAGCATATACATAGCAGGTATAGTTTTTGAGATAGTGTTTGAGATTTATTCTGAACCCAGGAGAGCTCTTCTTAGCTGTATCTTTCTCTACTTCTCTGTGGTAAACCAACCAGCGTACAGTTTAGCTTATATCTTTAATGAACTGCCAATTTCCTCTTAATTGCTTTCACTGCCAGCTTCATCATTTTTTAGACCAGCGGTTCTCAGCCTGTGGGTTGCGACCCCTTTGGCGGTCGAAAGACCCTTTCACAGGGGTCGCCTAAGACCATCCTGCAAATCAGATATTTACATTACGATTCATAACAGTAGCAACATTACAGTTATGAAGTAGCAACGAAAATAATTTTATGGTTTTGGGTCACAATATGAGGAACTGTATTTAAAGGGCAAGAAGGTTGAGAACCACTGTTTTAGACCATGCCTCCCTAGGCTTGAACCCTCCATGCTCTTGCAAATTAAGTCAGTTCCTTTCGGAAGAGATTCAGAGCTTTCTGTTTTAAGGCTTCCTTCCCACTTGGGTTAAATCTCTGAGCCATGGATCTGGTGCTGGGGATGGGGACAGAGATGTACTTCTCTCAGAGTGACACACCTGCATTAGTAGGTGAGCACTTGGTAGAGGGGGTAGGACAGCAGCCCCAGGTCTCCTTGGCTTGCCTTTTTCAGCATGGTACTTCTGTTGATGAGCTGGGGCATGGGTGAGCTGGGGCAAGGGTGATCAGGGCCCCAGATTCTCAGAAGCACTGTGCCCAGGTAGAGCCGCCATCCATGATTCAGGGCTAGATGAAAGAAGGGCTCCCCATCTCTCAGTCATGCTCAGCAACAGGTACCTGAGGGCAAGATGAGAACTGCAGTCTCCAGCAGTTTGGGAGAGGGAGCTCTGTATTCTTGGCTGTACCAGTTTGGAGTGGGATTTCTAGTGTATGAGCTGGTAGGGAGAGGGAAGGAAGGAGTGGGTCTTGGTTCACATACCACAGACTCTCACTGTTCTTACCAAATTATTATAGATTTTTCTTGAGTAAATTTGTTGTCACTTGCTGTGTTTTTAGCATCATTTCCAGAATTTTAAATGGTTGCTTTTTAATAATTTTCACCAGTTGTGCTGGAGAGCTGATCTGTACAGCTGCTCATGTTGTCATGCCAGAAGCAGAACTCTGTGATGTTTGAGTAATAGTGTTTTTAGTTATGCTTATAAAAAAAATAATAATGTGTAGGGCCTGGCTGGTGTGGCCCAGTGGTTGAGTGTCGACCCATGAACCAGGAGGTCACAGTTCAATTCCCAGTCAGGGGGGATGCCCTGGTTGCAGGCTCGATCCCCAGTGTGGAGCATGCAGGAGGCAGCCGATCAATGATTCTCCCTCATCATTGATGTTTCTCTCTTTCTCCCTCTCCCTTCCTCTCTCTAAAAATCAATAACAACATATTTTTTAAAAAATGTGTAGGGAAAGAATACTAGGTGTACCAGTTAATAATGTGGATTTTTTTTCACTAGATGGAGTAACACATTATGTTGATGTATATGCGATTTGATATGTATGCTATTTTGTTGTATTGACAGCAAGCTTCAGAACTTCATATGTCAAATTTGCTGAAGGTGTTAACATCATAGATATTTTATACTTAAAAATGTCGAATTTCATGCCAAAAAGCATTTGTGGCAAGTTTTAATTCATTATTTTGAAGAAAAAGTTATGGTATACTTCGGGAAGTTTATGGTGAACATGCTCCATCTCAAGATGCTTGTGAACGCTGGTTTAAATGCTTTAAAAGTGATGATTTCGATATGAAAGACAAAGAACGTCCAGGTCAACCAAAAAAGTTTGAAGTCCAACAATTACAAGCATTATTGGATGAAGATCCATGTCAAACTCAAAAACAACTTGCAGAAAGATTAAACGTTGCTCAGCAAACCATTTCCAATCATTTACAAGCAATGGGAAAGATTTTAAAGGAAGGAAAATGGGTGCCACATCAACTGAACGAAAGACAAATGGAAAACCGAAAAGTCATCAGTAAAATGTTGCTTCAATGGCATGAAAGAAAGTCTTTTTTTGCATCGAATTGTGACTGACAATGAAAAGTGGGTTTATTTTGAGAATCCCAAACGCACAAAATCATGGGTTGATCCAGGTCAACCATCAACATTGACTACAAGGCCAAATCGCTTTGGAAAGAAGACAGTGCTCTGCATTTGGTGGAATCAGGAAGGTGTGGTGTATTATAAGCTCTAAAACCATGTGAAACCATTAATACTGATCACTACCAACAACAACTAATCAATTTGAATCAGGCTTTGATCATAACAGGACCAGAATGGACCAGAAGGCAAAGTAATTTTGCTTCGTGATGACACACCATCACACACTTCAAAACCAGTTAAAGACACATAAAAGACCTTGCCTGGGAAGTATTACCCCACCTGCCATATTCACTAGACCTTGCCCCTTCAGATTACCACTTGTTTCGATCAATGGCATATGCACTTTCTGAGCAGTACTTCAAAACGTACGAAGAAGTGGAAAATTGGTTCTCTGAATGGTTTGCTCAAAACAAGAGAAGTTCTACTGGGACGGTGTCCACAAATTACCTGAAAGATGGGGGAATGTGTAGCTAGTGTTGGACATTACTTTGAATAAAGCACTTTTGATGTTTCTCTTGAAATTATCGTGGTTTTTTTGATTACATAATCTGCCATTATTAACCGGTACACCTAGTAAAATGAGAAATGTGTTATAGAGTAACAAGGTGAAAATTCACAGACCTTCATTTCTAAAAGAATCATGATAGATATAATCCTGCTTAATAATTTAATTTTGATTATTAACCATTAAAAATATTTGTGGACATGGGGAATGCAGGTCAGATATGTCTATATGTTTATTGCCATTACATATGAATGTGTCTGCAATGATTTTAAGAGCCATTATTCACAACATATCACAAACAGTCTTCATTCTCCATCTTCCCAAAAGTAGGGGGAGATAGTGGGCTGTCAATTTTTCAGGCTAAGTCTTCTGGGAAAATGCTTAGGTTTGTGACTTTGGTTTCCTAGGTACGGAGCCAGATGGACTCCTTCGGGCAAACTTCAGTTCCGTCTTAACAAATGTTGGTGCTGCTCTGGATGGATTTCATGATGTCATGAAAGGTGAGGTTGAAAAAGTACACAAATAAATTTAAAACTTTCATCCCACTTTCTCAGACCTGCCTGAATGAGATTTAAACAAATACTGTGAAGGTTAATAGGCCCCAGATAGAGGCTTAGTAGCATTTGGCTTACATTGAAGTGCATAGTTCACTGCCTTCTGCTTTTCCCATCTGCTTCATTTCTGAAGGTAAACAAAGTGCTAAAGAGAAACCCTTGTGCACAGTACTTTAGCTGAAAATACATTACACTGACTTAAGGCAGGTGTGTGAATTGTATCAAATCAGACATGCGGTTCAGAGGCATTTAGCAAAATACATTCCACTTGTTAGAGCCCAAACATGAAAGGAATTGAGGAAACCAAGGTTTAAAGTTCCCAGAAAGAATGCACTGACTTTCCACCAACCTGTGCATTTTTATGTGTAAAGTGTCCATCTCAAGTCCTATTTTGTTCAGCACATCCTTAAGAAATGAAGGTCTGTTTTTAAGCTTTGGTTGCTTTTCAAAAGTTGCTTGTGTGCTTCTAAGACTAGAGTGTGCCGAAAAGCATTTGATTTTTTTTAAAGCTAAGCATGTGATTCAGAGTGCAGAAAATTTTAAATCTATAGTTCTTTGTGGCTGTGAGGTTTTCTCCTTCTTTCTGTTCATTTTGAAGACTGTTGGGGTAAGGGAAAGGAGGAGAGGGCCGGAGCAATTATTAAGGACTATTGGAAGTGACTGAGGTGCTTAGATTATTCATTGGGCTGTTTAGTTCAGTTAGTGACCAATTACTAGTGTCACAGAAATAATTTTTTAAAACTTAAAATTGTGCATAAAATGGGTATTTTGGGGGCCTTTCTGTAGATTGACATATTACCTATGGCACTGGGAATCATTCTTAGTCTCAGCCGTATTATCCAGCACCACCTTACCATTCAGTCTGGAGAATGGTCCTTCCTGTGGCTTGTTTTCAATTATAAGGAACTTTAAAAGTCTATCCAACTTCTAGTTGGATGAACCCTGGTTGCAGAAACCACAGCTTGAGTAGACAGTCTTGGTGGCAGGTGACGGTAGTCATCCCAACCCTGTGAAACCTAGTCTGGTTTATAGAAAACCTAAGGGACTGGTCCCTTTTCCTGTGCAGTGTTTGGTTTGGGAAGCTCATACTGTAGTCCTGTAGTCTAGGATTTTACTTAACCTAGAATTAGGCCACTGAAACCACAAGTGGCTCTGTGGCTCGAGGTTTTTTGGTTTTGTTTTCTAAATTTTCCTATGCTGATACTATGACTTGTTCCTGCTAGTGGTTCCTCCAACATTCCTGTAAAGGAGAGGCTAGCGCAGTGGAGGGTAGCTCTCCAGTGAGAGGGGTCTTAAAGCTTCATTTACATGATTCTATTTCTATTTTAATTAATCTATAATATACGAGGTTTTCTAAAGATGCTTTTGTACATACATTACATAAAATTGAGAAGATGCCAAATGGTCTAAATCCAAGAATGTTGCTGTCATTTTTTGGCATGAGCTGATGGAGATTATGGGAGGATCTGGGTTTCCCCTTTGTGCCTCCGCTTCTTTCTGTCCTTGAAAATGAACGTAATGTAAAGAGAGAATATTGGGAAACATGAAGGATGGTTGGCAAGATTATGGGGTCCTGTTGCTAGGTTTACAGTTCAAATCTCTTTACCTCGCTTGGAGGACTGTTGTATATCTCCCATGAAACCTCAGAGTGAGCATTAACTGGCATTAACGGAAGAAGCTTTGTGTTTAAGAGAACTCTTGTTCAAATCTCTTTTCTTCCTGCTCTGCTCTGAGTATTGCTTGACCTAAATTGGGAGGCAGGCAGGCAGGTAGACTGGTCTCAGTGTAAAAAGAGAGATAGAGATTTATAAAAAAAATGTGTATCCTACATGGATTTAAAATAGGAGTGAATTGGTCCTTTAACAAGGGACATTTAAAGTGAGAATTGTTATGTTTAGTCTCAGGTCTAAAGCGGCTAGACTCATAGGAAACATAAAAGAAAAAGAAATCTCTGATTTCTTTGTTCTTTTTGGAGTTAAAGTTTAATGTCAAAGAACACCCTAAATATTTAAAATATTTGGACTGAATAAAGAGTAAACAATTGGATTAGGATAATTAATTATCAAATTGTAACAGCACTGATCCAAATAGAAGCTACATAGTGTTTTTAGTGTTGTACGTCTTTCATAAGTATCTCACTCACCTACCAATCAACCAAGATTGCCTACCAACCAAGTTGTATTATAACATTGTACACTTTCTGTAAAATATTAAATAAAACTTTCTGTGATGTATAGAAAGAAAATGTCTGTGTTAGGGGTTAGCAAGTTCAGTATACAAAAAAATGTTCAGCACTCCAGTAGAATTTTTATTCACTCTTCTGAATATAGAGAATAATCATTTATTTTTAAGAATATATTAAACATAATGGTAATGTACTAATTGGTTCCTTTGCTGTGACAACTATATCATAGTAATGTAAGTTTTTAACAATAGGGAAAACTGGCTGTAACTTTTCTATAAATCTAAAATTATATTAAATTAAAAGTTTATATGTGTATATGTGTATATAAAATATATAAATAAAATAATACCCTAGTTTTAAAATTTTAGTAAAAATAATATTCATAAAATTTGCAGTAATTTATATTAAACTATCATGATTGTATCAGGTTAAACCTCAAATACCATTTCTTTCTTGTTTCCTCTTATTTACTGTCTGAAATCAGCTAAATTACTTGATTCTCAGTAAATGAAAGTCTCTAATTACACACCTGCTATAAAAGTTAATTTTCATATTGTTTTATTTATTTTTAGCTTTGTTGGTAATGATAATGTTGTATAACAAAAGTATTCTAAAAAAATTCAAAGGAGGCTTATGGTAAACACTTTGTTATTTAAAAATATAATTACCCTTCTTTGTGAATCAATGTTGTCTTAATAATTCTCCCATTTTCCCTTACTTCCAAGACAAAATTATTCTATTTCTCAGAGACCCAGAAAACTCCAAGCTTAGATATTTGGCCAGTTTCACCTACTGTAGTTTCTCTTAACATGTTTATATCTAAGCCTCTCTTCTATGCTTTTCTAACCACAGACCTTGCTTGTACTATTCTTGGACTGGAGGCAGCAGCACGTGAAGCCAGACACAGGAGTATCCAATCCTTTGTCTGTGCAGACATTTTTCATTGCTTAAGTGTGTACTAGCAAACTAGCGAAGGCCCAGTAAGGATTGTGGGACATTGTGCCTCTGTTGGCTGTTCTGTTCCAGGCTCATGGTTTGCTATATAAATATAAGATAAATTCTCATTTGTGCCTATTGGACTATCAAATCAGGGTTTTTAATCAGGTTAAATGTTGGTCAGGATCATTTACCCAACACTAGAATAAGGGCTAACATTCAAATAAGGGACATAGTCGTACAAGCTGGTGGCTGTAATAGAGATGTCAGGATGGTGTTAAGGGACCTTCACTTCTCTCCATTCTTTCCACGTGGATTTGCGACCTAATTGATATTCAGCACAATCTTAATATTTAGGACCATTTTTGAGTAAATTTGTAAGAATAGATATGAGAAGGTAACAGATTAGTTATCTATATGCCACTTGTACATAGGTAGTAATGAGTTTTCATTCAATTGCTTTTTAGATATTTCCAAACATTATAGTCAAAAAGCTACAATAGAGCATGAACTTCCAACAGCTACGCAGAAGCTCATTACAACAAATGACTGTATCCTGTCATCAGTAGTGGCGTTAACAAATGGAGCAGGAAAGGTAATTTTTCTGTTTATATTGACATTAAATTCAATATTTAAATATGCTTTTTTTTTTCTTCCTTCAGTGACATAGGAAAATTAACCTGTGAAAGAACTTTGGACTATCAGGCTTTTTGTAAAATAAAGTCATCTCCCTTTCCCTCCTCCCTACCCAGTATTTAAACAAATATGGTAATTACTGTTAAGCATTTGTCATGACTAAGGGGATCACTCACACTTTATGTTTTAATGAGTTATTTGGTCATTTAAAGATTGTAGGTGGTCTCAATATAGATAGACTCTTGGGTATATTTAAAAATTGGGGTACTTAAAAAGAAAAAAATTTTAGTATTTTTTTCCCCCTCTAATTTTTTGTTTGTATTTTTTTAAAAATATATTTTTATTCATTTCAGAGAGAAAGGGAGAGGGAGAGAGAGAGATAGAAACACCAGTGACGAGATAGAATCATTGATCGGCTGCCTCCTGCACACCCCTTACTGGGGATTGAGCCCGCAACCCAGGCATGTACCCTTGACCGGAATTGAACCCGGGACCCTTCAGTCTGCAGGCCGACGCTCTAGCCACTGAGCCAAACCAGCCAGGGCTTGTTTGTATTTTGATAATACTTGTGGTAAAGCTACCTCTGTGGTTTTATACCTTACCAAGTACTTTTAAAGTGCCTTTAACATATGTTTTTTTCATTGAACTCTTAATACTGGATAATGATCTTTTGGATCATTAAGTACTTAAGTATTATTATGAAACTAGAGGCCTGATCCACAAAATTCATGCACAGGTAGGGTCCCTAGGCCTGGCTGGCAATCAGGGCCGATCTGTGGGGCCACCGGTGGGGCGATCGGGCGAGGGTTTGGGGGGGCTCTGCTGGCACCCGCCTTGGCCGGCCTGGCACCGTCCACTTGCCAGCCCTGCCTGCCACTGCTGCTGGTTGCCTCCCTCTGTGGGGTGACCAGTGGGGCGATCAGAGGGCCCCTGCTGGTACCCGCTTTGGCTGGCCTGGGGCCTATGGGCTAGGGCAGGGGTGGGCAAACTTTTTGACTCGAGGGCCACAATGGGTTCTTAAACTGGACCGGAGGGCCGGAACAAAAGCATGGATGGAGTGTTTGTGTGAACTAATATAAATTCAAAGTAAACATCATTACATAAAAGGGTACGGTCGTAGTTTGCCCACTAAGAATGCATGCCTTTAAAGGTTAAGATTTCTATGAGAAGTCCCCATATGTATGAAGCTGAAAGGACTGTGTTCAGGACGATCTTAGCCCATTTGTTTCAACAGACAGCATAATTTCTCAAGGAAATGCTAATCTCTATCCATATTTATATATCATTATTTTTCTGACAGGTTGACCATATAGATACAAATTTTTTCCAGTGATTTAAGTTAGTCAGAAATGACCATAGGTTGTGTCAGATATTAAGTATTATTTTTCCCAAACTCAGACTGGTCTTTGTGCCAGTTTGGTATAGTTTGGAACCATAATTAAAAGGTGTTTTCTTTAGGTTCTGTCAGTTCACAGATCTGTGCCTACAGGATTCCTTAGACAGAAGGCCATATCCACTGCCTCAACTTTAATACTTTTATCTACAGGCATGCCGGAAGCTTTCTGAGGATAATTCTAACTTTGATTCAATTAAGGCAAATTCCAGAAAAAGAGACTGTTGGCATTTTACAGGGTCTCTGCATTTGCCACTTTTTTATGAGAACTCTGGAATATTAAATACCTGTATACTCATAGCTTATTTTAGATTTGGTTTGCCTAAAACTTTAAAATGTTGTCTCAAGAAAAGGTATTTAATTTTCAGTCTGAATTTTTTATAAATTTTTTTTTTAACTAGAATAAGTACCTGAACTAATGTTAGTCTGTGGTAGCTTAATTTGTAGCTAATGAAAAATATAATCTTTTAGATCATTAGTAATTAATTGTCTACTTTTGGAGCAATTTTTGCCAATGTAGAATACTCTGTTTCATAAGTCACTTTTCCTTATTTATCAAAATGGAATAATTTTTCTGGCTAAGAACTTCCTTAGACATTTTTATTTATACCAGATTTTCATATAGCACTGTAGATTCAAAATTATGGCTCAACAAATTTACAGATTTTTGTGGCTCCTTATGTAGATTTAATAAAGGTTAACTCAGTAAATAACAAGGATCTACTTAATTTTCAGTCTTTTCTATTACATTTGTGATATACAGATTGAGATTTACAGAATTAAATTTAAGTAGAGAGTGCATATTCAAGATGCCTGTGCCATGGGTTATGTTGTAATATGAAACGTTTAAAGTTAAAATTCAAATGGAATGTATAAATTCAAATATGTCTATTTTTGAGAGCAGTGGCAGAGTTAATGAGATCCAGAGCTCATGAACATCATCTAGGAATATTCTGAATAAATCAGAATCAGTTTTGGTTTTTAGGAAGAATAAAAATTTATCTAGATTAAGACCTGTCAGAAGTATAGTCTCAATATTTATACTGATATTGTCTTTTTAATATAAATCATTGCCTAGGCATTCTCAAATAAATAAATGTGGGCTTTTAGGCAGGTGCTGAAATTTCATTTCCATTCTCAGTGTCTAACTTTGTTTAGAAAGCTAATATATATACATATACTAGTATATATACACGTGTGTGTGTGTGTGTGTGTGTGTGTGTATTAGACTAGAGGCCCAGTGCATGAATTCGTGCATGGGTGGGGTCCGGCCGGCCCGGCCTCAGTTGGAGGATCAGGTGGGCCTGTTGGGAGGAGGAGATGGCGGGAGGTTGGCCGGCCGGCCCACCCCGTTACGGGTGGTTGACCAGCCGGCTTTTTATATACAGTAGGTCCTCTGTATCAGGGTGGGGGGGCCAATCTGTGGTGGGGCTGGCGTTATGGGTAGTTGGGGCTAGCTGTGGGGAGGGGCTGTGGGCAGTGGGCTGGCTGGCCCTGCCCCCGAATGGGGTGGGGGGACCAATTGGGGGCCAGCAGCCTGGGGAAGGGGTTATGGGTAGTTGGGGCTAGCTGTGGGGAGGGGCTGTGGGCAGTGGGCTGGCTGGCCCTGCCCCCGAATGGGGTGGGGGGACCAATTGGGGGCCAGCAGCCTGGGGAAGGGGTTATGGGTAGTTGGGGCTAGCTGTGGGGAGGGGCTGTGGGCAGTGGGCTGGCTGGCCCTGCCCCCGAATGGGGTGAGAGGACCAATTGGGGGCCAGCACCCGGGGGGGGGGGGTCATGGGTGGTTGGCCAGCCAGACCTGCCCCTGATCGGGGTGGTGGGGGCCCATCTGGGGCGGAGCCGGCTGGGGGGAAGGGCTGCGGGGATGTTGGCTGGCTGCCCTGACCCGATCTGGTGGGAGAAGCCTATCAGGACGGGGCGGCTGGGGGGAGGGGCCCCGGGAGGTTGGCCGGCGGCCCCACCTCCTGATTAGGCTGGTTCACTGACCACAGTGGGCGTCATAGCAACCGGTCCTTCCTGTCTTTACAGCGTTGCAGTCGCTGGCTTTTTATATGTATAGATATATTTTTGGAAAACAAAATCTATCTTCTTGTCACTCTTCATTTAGATTGCATCTTTCTTCAGCAACAATGTGGACTACTTCATTGCTTCACTGAGCTATGGGCCTAAGGTAGCGAGTGGATTCATTAATCCTCTTTCCGCCGAATGCATGCTACAGTACAAGAAGAAAGCTGCCGCCTACATGAAGGCTTTGAGAAAGGTTTGTGACCTTCTGTTAACATTTAAATCAGTGGAAAAATCAGGAATAATGCCAGAGAATGACAAGAGTTTTCCCACAACTCATACTACAGTGTTTAGATTTTACACAGTTTTGAGGCACAGGTGTTTGGTGGATGTTGTGGGTATTTGAGGAGGAGGAGGTAATAGAGACCCAAACCTAATACGTGATATATGCATAGGCCGTGTTGGAGTCATGTCCCCATTACCTGGTAGACTGTTTAGGGGGAGGCAGCCAGGCAGCCAGTGTCAAACTTCAGAAAATCTTAAACTTGTAGAAACAGAAAGATAGTTGGAATACATTTATAATTTTTATCTGAATATAGTAAGAATATACAATCATTGCAAAAAGAAATCAGAAGATAGAGCAGTAAATGAAGATAATTATGGTCACCCCAAGTCCTACCACCCAAAGCTAGCTACTCTTAACTTTGCTAGAGTATATCTGGATCCGAAAAATTTTAATGTGTGTATGTACACACTCACATGTACATACAGACAAACACACTTCTAACAATATATACGGCTATCTACCTTTCTATATTTGTCTAATTGTTTTAATTATACCTTTAAGATTAATTCCTAAAAAAGGAGTTGCTGATTCAAAGTCTATGAATATTTTATGTTTTGACACATTTTCATATTTTGACACTTTAGGGAGATTATCAATTTATAGTTTATCATTATTAATAGGAGTGTAAATTTAACTAACAAATTCAATACTTGTCAACCTCAGACAAGATGTTCCTTATTGTTATTTTAATTTGCATTTCTTTGCTTATTATTGAAGTGGAACATTCTTTCATAAAGTTATCATGAATATTTATGCTATCAATTCCCTGTCCAAATCATTTATATGTTTTTAAGTAAATGTTCCTAATTAGGGTAGAAAGCTCTCTATATTAAGGATTTTAATCTCTTGTTTATATTGTAAATATTTCCTCCTCAGTTTGCTGTACTAACTTTTCAAAATAGAAATTTTAATTTTTATGTCATCAAACCAGTCTTTTTCTTAGTGGTTGATGCTCACTCAGTTAGGGGAATCTTGGAAACTCAGAGTACTTCCTAAAATTGAGATGGTCACTTATATTTTTCCCCAGTATTTTTGTGGTGTAAATTTTTAGGTTGAGCTTTTCAATCCATCTTAAGTTCATTTATTTTGATATGAGGAGTATAAACAGTGATCTAATTACTTATTTTTCTAAATTATTAGCTGGTTATTCATGTACCATTTATCTCAACTACTCTTTCATCATTGACTTAAAAATGAAACATTTATCACATAATATATTTTTGTATATGCTTTTGTCTATTTCTAGATTGCCTATCCTGTTCCTTTATCTTTCTATTTTGGTGCAAGTCAATATCGTTTTAATTGTAGCTTGTAACTGGTATGATATTCACCTTCATTATTTATCTTCTTTTTTAAAAGAGGTTTCTTTTCACATGTATTAAAGAAAATAGTCTATCTTGGCATACATCTGAATTTATTATCAAACCCCACTTAGCATTCTAATTTGTATATGTAGGATCATGAAGCTAATACGATCTTTTTCTTTAATTTTCATGATGCTTTTCCCATAGCCCCTCTCGGAGTCTGTGCCTTATGAAGAAGCACTGGCGAACCGCCGGGTCCTTCTCAGCTCTACTGAAAGTCGAGAAGGCCTTGCACAACAGGTATGGTACCTGCGAAATCATGGTACTTGTTAAAGAGCATAAATATTAAATCCCTTAGAAAGGTTTTAAACATACATAGGGTGATTTAAAAGGCTATAAAGTAAACATGTAAAGTTAACTGTTTAACACATGCTAAAAAGCACCATAAGCATAATGCATTGAAAGACATTTCTTTGTATTCAATATTTAAAGTCATCTTGATTCAATCAGTGTTATAATTGCCAATAAACTAGTATCAACACACTTTGGCCATGATAATTCTTCTTTAGGTACTAGATTTAAATGTCTGAAATAACAAGGCAAAGGAAGGAGGGGCTAGAGACTCAGTGAATTGTTTTACTTCTTAAATGAGCACGAATGAAAAAATTTTAGTATTCAATTGGTTGATCGAATTGGAGGCAGATAAGTAGGAGGTACTATCTTTGTACAAGTTGGTACAAACTGACAGCAGTTTAACTTTTGTCAGAGATTTATTCACTTTAACACTGGCTTGCTTTGAGTTTTGCAAATGTTTTATTTTAAAGACAACATAAAATAAATTCATCTGCAGCAATATTTTATCTATGCTGACCTTATTTTCATAGGACACATATCACTTTTCGATTTTCGATATTTGTACGCTAAAAATTTCATACACAGAATAATTCCTGAAAAACAGTTCCTGAGACAAACAATAAAACGTGGAATACCTAAAGAATTGATTTTAGATTTTCTTCTTATTTTATGTATAGAAAATAAGGCTCAAAGAAATGAAGCAGCTTTTACCCAGAGTAGCTACTAAGGGACAGAATTGTTTGACTTCAAAGCTATTGCTTTTCCCACTCAGCCACTGACCAACTGCAGGCTAGTCTGATAAACACCCTGGGTCTCACTTCCTGCCTCTCTAAGGTAGGACAATATCTACCTTTCAGGGTCTTGTAAGGATTAATTGAGCCAATGGGAGGCAGTGTGATATGGTGAAAAGAATCAGACTTGTGAGCAAGACAGATGGAGTCCCAAGTCCCGGCTCTGCCATTTGCTGGCTCAGCAGGTGGTGTAGCTGTTGGAAGCTTTAGTTCTCTTTGAGAAATGAAAACTGTAGGACTGTCAGGTGGCCTCAGTGGGATAACAGGAGGAAAGTTCCATGAATAGTGCTGGTACGTGGTGATTGCTCAATCATGATAGTTGGTAAAGCATTTGGAATTCACTATAAGATTTTATTTGATGTAATTCTCAAACTTTTATTTGCCCTGAGAATTAGCTTTTTAAACTTCTGATTAAAGTATAATGCACTTAAAGAAAAGTATACAAATCATTAATATATACCCAATGAATTAATGTAACCAGCACCTAGATAAAAATTTTTTAAAATATTTATTTATGTATGTATGTATGTATGTATGTATGTAAGGTATACCTTAAAAAAATTACTAGGACCCCAGAAGCTTTCCTCCTGCCCCTTTCCAGTTGCTATTCTCCTTTCTCCCAACGATAACCGTTATCCTGCATTCATAGATTAGGTTTGTTGCCTGATACTGAACTTTTTATTACGTAAGAGTATGTAGTAAAAATATTTATTTATGTATGTATATATGTATGTATGTATGTAAGGTATACCTTAAAAAAATTACTAGGACCCCAGAAGCTTTCCTCCTGCCCCTTTCCAGTTGCTATTCTCCTTTCTCCCAACGATAACCGTTATCCTGCATTCATAGATTAGGTTTGTTGCCTGATACTGAACTTTTTATTACGTAAGAGTATGTAGTGTATACTCTTTCAGTCTGGCTTCTTTTATTCAACATTATATTTGTTGTATTCATCTGTGTTATATGTAATTGTAACCTCTCTTTTTTTAATTGCTTTTGAGTATTGTGTGAATATATATTATATATTTATTCTTAATGCTTATGAGTACTTGGGTAGTTTTAAGTATTTGGCTATCATAGTGCTGCTATAAACTTTCTTATACGTGTCTTTTGGTAAACATGCATGCATTTCTATTGGGTGTATATCTAGAAGGGAAATTACTGGGTCATAGGTTATGTTCAGTTTTAAAAGATCCTGCTAAACAGTTTTTCAGTGTTTGTCCCAAATTCCACTCCTCTCAGCACTATGTTTATGATTATTACAGTTACTCCACAAACTTGCCCATCTTTGTATTTTCTTTTTCCCCCCCAATTACAGTTTACATTCAATATTATTCTGTATTTGCTTCAAATGTACAGACAGCATAGTGATAAGATAATCATACACTTTATAAAGTAGTCTCCAATATTTCAAGTACCTACCTGGCCCCATACATAGTTATTATAATATTATCAACTGTATTCCCTATGCTGTAATCTACATCTCTGTGACTATTCTAGAACTACCAATTTATACTTCTCAATCTCTTCACCTTTTTTTTTTTTAGTTTTAGTCGTTTGGGTGATTTTAAATTGCTTTCCTTTGATTGTTACATTGAGTACCTTCTTTTTATGTTTATAGTCCTACTCAAATGTCTATTCAGGTATTTTTTTTCCCCCTCCTATTTCTCTGTGTGGTTATCTGTCTTTTTCTTACTGATTTATAGAAGTGCTTTAATATGTTCTGAATATTAGTTCTCTATTGGATACATACCGCTTCTTCCACCTTTTGGCTTTCCTTTTTACTTTCTTAATGATACCTTCCAATGAAGGGAAACTTTTTATTTTACTATAGTTCAATTTCTTAATTTATGTATTTTTAAATATATTTTTATTGATTTCAGAGAGGAGAGGAGAGGGAGAGAGAGATAGAAACATCAATAATGAAAGAGAATCATTGATCGGCTGCCTCCTGCACACCTCCTGCTGGGGATTGAGCCTGCAACCCGGGCATGTGCCCTTGGCCGGAATCGAACCCAGGACCCTTCAGTTCCCAGGCTGACGCTCTATCTACTGAGCCAGACCAGCTAGGGCCAGTTTCTTAATTTATGGATGTGCTTTATGTATCCTGTTGAATAAATCTTTTCCTATTCTAGGGTCAAGCTTTTTCTTACCTTAGGTAGTTTTGGTTTACATTCTTAGGTAAAGTATTTTTTTGGCCACTGCGTTTTACCTTCATCATCCTCTAAGGTGCAAACCTCTCTGTTGCCTTCAGGTTCAGCAGAGTTTGGAGAAGATTTCTAAACTGGAGCAGGAAAAAGAACATTGGATGTTGGAAGCACAGTTAGCCAAAATCAAGTTGGAGAAAGAAAACCAGCGACTTGCAGACAAGCTGAAGAGTACGAGTAGTGGGCAAGTGGCTGGGCTGGCCCAGGAGAATGCCTCTGTGGGGAATGCTTCAGACCAGGAAGAAACAGCTAAGGCTGTGTCGGAGCCAGTTCACAGCACCAGTGAGGTAAGTGCTGTCTTTAAAAAAAATGTTAATTGGTAAGGATCTAACCTAGTGTTTAGTGTTAATCATCTAAATTACATGTTTGTTTATAATAGGAATAATCCATGTGCTTTAGAAAAAGCAGGTTGGTAAGCAGATGCCTCCTTCAAAAAGCATCTCCAGTGCCCTGACCTGTGGTGTGCAGCGCGCTGTATAACACAGAGACAGTCTCTGGAGGGCTTAGGGAGGACCTCACAGAAGAGGTAGCATGAGTGTGTTTCAAAAGTGAGCAGGAGTCCAACAGGAGAGGACTATTTCAGGCTGAGAGAAGGGGCTCATCACGGAACTGTCTTTCCCTCTGCACATAGCGGATTCCTGCCAAAAATGATCTGGAGACAATAGATAAAAATAAGGAGCTTTTTCGCCCTGGCGGGGTAGCTCAGTTGGTTAGAGTATTGTCCTGTTATGCCAAGATTGCAGGTTCGATCCCTGGTCAGGGCACATACAAGAATCAACCAATGAATGCATAAATAAGTGGAACAACAAATTGATGTTTCTCTCTGCCTTCCTCTCTCTAAAATCAATCAATAGATTTTTTTTAAAAAGGACATGGCATTTTTCTGTCTTCCTTATGTTTCTGCTTTTTAGCTTTTCTTATTCTCCCCTCATTTAAGGTACAGTTGAGATTGCCACATTTACCACCACATTTTCCATGATTTTGGATATGGTCTTTGATGGTCAGGACATGGTCAGCCTCCATTCATTTTTCATAGGATTGAATCTGTTCCTTTCCTTTAGTTGCTTTCAATCTAATGGAGTAGAACTTGGATAAACATCTGTAAGAGGAGCTGTGTGCTATCCCACATTCTCAAACCATAACTGGGGAGTGAGAGGGTGAGGGCAGAGAGCAGAATGGATGCCAAATGTAGTCACATTTGAATATATAAAAGTAAATGATTGGCGTGTTACTGTAAACAGTTTGCAACTGAAAGGGAGAGACTAATTGCTACTCCTGCTTCAGTGAGTAGAAAATTATGGCTCTTTAAAAAAAAAAAAGTCTTATAAAAAAAGACCCTTTAGAGTTAGGTGGGCATAATATTCATTAGCACACATTCAGTTTAGTTGATATGCTGCACACTCTTCAGAGTAATACTCTTAAGGATATTATTTAGAATCTGTGAAAACTGTTTATTGGGTATCATCTCTGATGAGCAGAATCCTTGAAACTGAGTTTCCAGCAGCTTTTTAAAGTTATTGTGCCCAAGCACATGAACAGTAACCTTAATCTAGTAATCATGACTATCTTTTTTTGTCGTTATTTTCTTGTTATCCTCACCCGGGGATATTTTTTCCATTGATTTTTAGAGAAAGTGGGAGTGTGTGTGGGGGGGTGTCAGAGAGAGAGAGAGAGAGAGAGAGAGAGAGAGAGAGAGAGAGAGAGAGAGAGAGAGAAAGAAATAGAAACATTAGTATGAGAGAGACATGACTGGGGCAAGGGATCGAACCTGCAACACAGGTACGTGCCCTTGACTGGGAATTGAACCTGTGACTCTTTGGTGTGAGGGCCATTGCTCTGTCCACTGAGCCACGCCAGCCAGGGCATGACTATCTGTTTTTGAAGTCTTAATCCATAAAAAACCAAGCTTTAAAAGCCTGGCAGCACTTTAATGTGTCTAAAATTACATTTTCATTGATTTAAATATGAAATGAATATTTATTGATATAACAACATTGTATCAAACATGTATTTCTTTTGTCTTTTTTTGAATTTTCAGCCAGTTTTTTTTTTCCCCGTGTGTTTTTTTATTTTCTGTTTGGAATGTTCTGTTATGATGGTCACCATCTCAGCTACTGCTTTGGAAATAAGTACAGAAATGACAACAGGAGTCAGAAGCTCTTGTCTCTTCCCAATTTGTTGGTTTCAGTGATGAAAATGACTAACAGCGTTTTGTTAAAGGAAATAGTGATGATGATCATCCATTACCACCTCATGGCAGAAATAGCAAATGTGGTTGGTTACCTGTCCGCAGGTACTGCTTCCTTGTAGTAAAACACAATCCAAGAGTGACCTAGTACTCCAGGCCCAGTGTGCTTTAAAAGTATGAACTGAGAAGAGAAAATATTACATTGTTTAAATTGTGTTGGAAATGTAAACAGTCTATTCTAAAGAATTCTTTTCCTTATGTTCTAGATTGGGGTTTTAACCAGGACTTCTGACAGTGAGGTAAAGTGTGCTTGGCATCATGTTGTTTTGTTAGTAGATGTCGGGCTGCATGTTTGTTGACAAAGTCTTACAACAATCAGCTTTGTCTAAGTGTGTTTCTGACCATTCTAGCGAATGTGGAACCAGTGTTTTCCCCTCCATCAGTGGATCCATTTGGCTTTTCTCTTTGGTTCTATTTTAACTGTCACCAGCAAATTATAGCCTGCTTTGTAAATGCCTCGTTGAATGACTTGACTTGGCAGTTTGACAAGGGGTGGCCATTAGCTCGCTGGCATGCTGGGTGAGGCTGAGAGCCTTTGGCCCTCCCACTGGGCAGGCTGGGAAAGCAGGGCTTTTCAAGGCTTGATGAACAGTGTGCCTGCTAGTTGTGTCCAGCCCTCGAGTGGGTGAACCCAGGTCAGACTTGGCTTGTCACAGAGGTTTGCACATTAGAGTTTTGAAATATTATAAGATGTAACTTTATAAATAAGCACCTTACCGCTCAGTATGGTGAGTTGGTAAATAGAGTTCAAGTTGTTTGTTAAATTCTTTGCTTTCCTTATTGGCCCTATACTTTAGGTAATCTTGAACCTCTGCATATATTTTTTAACTGAATTCAATAGTGTGTCATTGCTAGAGTAACTAGAAGAAATACTAGTCTGGGACAAGGCTCGTAACTGTTCATTATAGAAATAGTTTAATTTGTTAGCATCTTTTAATAGCATTAGAGCCTGATTTAAGATAATGTTGGGGGGGAAAAGAATGTTCAGATTTTAGAGGTTCCAATACATGTTCCCCTTTCCTTGTCTTCTTCCAGTTAGAGGAGGACATAGGAATCAGACAGATGGAAATTTTGAAAGTCAGGTTTGTGGCTAATGAAGCAACGGAGGGACATGGTACCAGGGCTTCCCAATACCTCACTTCTGCTCTGTTTTCTTGAAGCCATAGCTTCATTCTGAGTTAGGTAGGGTGTTGAAAAAAGAAATTTGGAACCTGGCTGTGGTGGCTCACTGGTTGAGTGTCAACCTATGAACCAGGAGGTCATGGTTTGATTCCTGGTCAGGGCTTATGCCTGGATTTCGGGCTCGATCCCCAGTGTGGGGCGTGCAGGAGGCAGCCAATCAGTAATTCTCTTTCATCATTGATGTTTCTATCTCTCACCCTCTCCCTTCTTCTCTGAAATCAATAAAACTATATTTAAAAAAAAAAAAAAGGAAATTTGGAGTATTCATTTGCCTGCCCTGTCTGAAGTTTCTTTGAGGGGTAAGAAAACTATGATCCCCCATCAAATTTCAAATAAAAATGTACAAAATACTGTCTCTTCTGTATCCTAAAGTGATGTTAATTTTTTTTTTCTAGAACTGCTTCATCTCACTGGCATTCATTTAATTTGTTATGTGTGCTCTATTTAGGTTCCAGATGTGGAATCTCGTGAAGACCTAATTAAAAATCACTACATGGCAAGGATAGTGGAACTGACGTCTCAGCTACAGCTGGCTGACAGTAAGTCAGTGCATTTTTATGCTGAGGTGAGTGGAGAGTTAATTAGATTTGGTGGTTTGTTCCTAACCCCTTCAGGAATTAGGTCACTGTCCTCGTCTCCTGCTGTTCACTAGAAGAGAGACGTCAGTATCTATTCATCCATGAATTTGGTTGGAGTTTGTATTGATTGGTCTACATACCAACCAAAAATTTTCATTTCAGTAAATATAGGACTGATTTGTCATTTCTAAGTTACTAAAACATAATTGAGACTTATAGGTAGCTTTTCTGATGATCATGCATGTTTTGGAATATTATTATTATAGATTACTTGTTTTAGGTAGTTATAGACAGTTATTGGCCAAAGAATTTTCATATATGGAAATTAAAAAATAAAATATGCCCTTTTCCTTTTATTAAAAAGTACTTTCCAATTTTTGAGTGACAATTTGTTGAAATTAGTTTCTATGATAAAAATATAACCTTTCCCAACCTTTAAAAGGTATAAAATCTTACTTTTTGTTATAGTTTCTTCTTTCCTCACTAAATAATTCATTCTCTTAAGAGAATTGGAAAAACACTATGTAAGATAATCAGTAAAATTATACACAATTCATAGATTAGAAGGGGAGAAAATGAAGGAAGAAGGTACTGCTATCGAAGAGTAAGAAACAAATGATAAGGTAGACTGAATGTTGCTCAACATATAAGAATACCTGTAAGGTCTCCGAATTAAAACTTGATATTAAAAGGTCAGCTGTAGATGTCAAATAGAGAATTATAATGCTGTAATTGTTAAAGAAACTAAAAAAAAAAGAAAAAAAAGACAACATCCTTTACGGGAACTGACTGTGATTTTCGCCAGTAACTATGGAGATGGAAAAGTTGATGGGTGGCCAGTTGCTTGGCTTCTTTGTTTCCTGCTAAAATAAATGATGTGCCTCTCAGTGTTGTTCACAAACAACCATTACATACCTGTTTGATGAGTGGATCATCAGTGACAGCTTGCCGGGCTCTAGAAAATGTGATGGCAACAGACTGGATGACTTGCAGCCGAACTGCTGGAGTACTGACCACCTGAGCCTGCGGTGCAGCACACAGTCATGTCCTTATCTGGATCCCTAACTGCCTTCTGAGCTGGTGTCCCTGATGTGATTGTTATCTTCATGAGGCCTCCTACCTTGTAAAACTCTCTCCCTCTTTTTCAGGTTTAGTGCTTGAGCACATACTAGTAGATGTTTGGTTAACGGAGGGTGGTTGGCTGAGCTTTCCTGAAATGAGTGGGGATTTTTGAGGCAGTTTTATTTCCAAGAGACTTGTTTGTTTTAGTGGATGTCTTCAGCCCAATTGTGATACAAGAATTTTTAAACTGTCCTAGTTTTTCCTCATTTGTAAACAGGAAGTGGTGTCCCCCTATGACTTTACTGGAATGATTCCTCTGAGCATCAGATGTCAACACAGCATTCAAATGTGTCTCAATAGATCTTCCTTGACAGTCTTTGGCCTTATCAGAAAGTTTAGTGATCCTTTTAATGGCACACCCTCCTTAAACAAGAGAGTGAAATTGATTTTTCCTTTTTTCTTCTGTCTCTGGATAGCCTAGGTTTGGTAAAACCCCCAAAGAAAGCAGCTGGGACCTTTACATTCCTGCCCTTACTTTTATTCTTTTTTTTCATATAGATGAAGCATAATCTGTATAGCAGGACTGTAAAGTGTTTATTGTTCCTGAAATGTGGTCTTTAATAAAGGACTTAAAACACAAGAAAACTATCTTAGGGTCTATATTGCTTGGTCAGATACGATTGATAATGTTTGAAATAACCACTTCCTTTTTGTCCAGTCTGAGTCTAAATGAATCCTGGGTAGATGTAAAAACTTCTTATGTTTTTTGCAACCACTGGTCGTTGGATTAGAGCTAGGAAAAAACATAGATGAGCTTGGGTTAGTAGACATTCTGTTTCCTTATTAAAATGATGAAAGTGACCTTAGCAATATTTTTTCTAATATGTCTCCTTGGGCAAAGGAAACAAAACAAAAAAATAAACAAATTGAACTACATCAATCTATTTATTCTTGAGGCTGTCTTGGAAAATAAATTTTGGATATTAGTTCACTTTATCTAAATTGGATTACCTTCTTTCTCCATAAGGTGCATTTATATTTATTGTGAAAAGATTTCATTCTAAAAGAGAATTGAAGGGTATGAAATGGGGAGTCTCACATATGGGTTGTCAGGTAAACTAAATTTAAAGACTGAAAGAGTGATTTCCCATAAACACCTGATTTCTAGAAAACGGAAACAACCTTCGATCAATGAACCTCCACCGAGAGCTTCTCCCCATCCTCAAGACAATGAAGTTTGTGCTTGGACTGTAGCTTCTACCTCCTCTTTGCTCCAAACCCTCAGTGAACACACCTGTAGCTTACTATAGTTTCCATGTCCCGAATTGCAATTTCTCTGTTGTTACCAAAGAGACTCAATTTTTGGTCCTTGGAACTTGCCTCAAGTTTATGTCTTATATTTATGTTGACACTAGAAAAGTATGTGGAATCTGTAGTGATGTCTTATTTCATTACTGATATGGGTTCTTGGTGCCATATCTCTATTTCTTGTTCAGTGCTGCTGGATTTTATACATTTAAAAAATATTCAGTAATAAGTGTTTTTGGTTTTATTTAAGCATGGTGAGAGTCGGGCCACATCTTCCTTATGTGTATTCTAGTGTCTGGTACAAGGGCTGCAGGTATTCTGTAGATATTTGGGGAAGGAAGAGAGGGAGGCTTTGGTTTGGGAGATTCTTTTATAATAATCTTGTTTGAAGTATATTTGCTTTTGGGAAATGCTCCCTGTGGTAATGAAATGCTTTCTGATTTAACAGTGCCGAGCACTCTCTAAAAGACTGGCCTTGGCTGAAAAGTCCAAGGAGACCCTGGCAGAGGAGATGAAAGTAGCCAGTCAGAAGATCAGCAGACTTCAGGTGAGCTCATAAGTGCTATCTAAGCAATTTTCATAGGTTTATTTCATTCAAAGTTCTTGGGCAGCAAAGTCAGCATTTTCTTTCTAAAGTAGTGGCATTCGACCTCTAGACACACATTTTCCTAACCATGTTGTTTCTAACTCATTTTAAAGTAACATCTTACTTATGTAAGGCAAAAAGTGGTTGTGTAAAATCAAATCTCTGAGTTGATTTTAATTTTAGATAGTTTTGTAGTCAACATGTCTTTCTTTGGTAAGTAAAATTACTTTTACTTTCATAAATAAGAAGATAATTCATTATACAAACAACACTTTTAGCTGAATATTAGCTGTCATTATCCACTTTAAATGAAGTATGGAGTATATGCAGTAGTTAATGTAAATAGTTACATCTCTCTATACCCTTCATGCAATTTCTTTACATTTTTCAACTTCCCAAAATTTCCAACACGATTTCAAAGAATATGATAAATGATGGGATATTTTAGTCAAAGTGTCACCTTCTCTGAGTCAACAGAATATTTATCTGCTTATGTCAAAGTTGCCAATTATGGATTAAAATACTGGTATTTACTATATTTTACAGAAGCACTGAGCATATTTCATGTTTTCATTCCATATATATGGTGGTATGATTCACAACATGTCAATATGAAAGCATTTCTTTAAATACTACTTATTTACCCATTGTTCTTTCTCTCTTCCTCCCTGCTAATCCCTGTCCTATTATTTTTACTCTGTTTCTTCTCTTTACTGTTTCATAAAATTGACCTAAACCGAAAGGTAGGGCTGCAAAATATTTCCCCTTACTCCTTTGTTTTAAACCCTTGTTTCCAGAAAACTTTTATTAAATATAAACATGATACAGGCAAAGAATAAACACATTAGCACAGCAACACCCACTTCCTCTGGTTTCAGATTAGTTTATTAGATTAGCTGGGAGCACAGGATTAGAGTTTAAGGGGCTGAAGAGAGCCCGAGAGAT
Organism: Myotis brandtii; assembly: GCF_000412655.1. Taxonomy (NCBI): domain Eukaryota; kingdom Metazoa; phylum Chordata; class Mammalia; order Chiroptera; family Vespertilionidae; genus Myotis; species Myotis brandtii. The sequence continues at coordinate 7,945,456 of NW_005357115.1, forward strand.
GGAAAGAGAGAGGAAGGTGCCTCTTTCAAACTTTCTATCTAGAGGGCTCTGGGCCATCCAACTCTGGGATGGAGCTAGAGACGGACTCCCCACGTCACCAAAGGCTCAGGAAAACCTTCGGGAACTTGAAAAGATCAAATAGCTGGCTTCTTTTTTAGTGATAGTTTTACACCTTGCATAGAAGGATATGCTTTTATTTTTGTAAAGACATTTGGAAGGCTGAGAACAACTTTTCCCCCATTTCTTTTAACTTTGTTCTCTTGTTAGGCCTTTGGCTTAACCTTCATATTAATTGATCATATAGATTATTTAGATAAGTTGCTTTTTCCAAAAAAAAATTTTAAATAAATTACAAAAGCTTCAGAGTGGTGCGGCTAATGGGGTTTTGAATTTTTTTTTCTGTTTTTCCTCTTTTCCTCTGCCATTTAGGATGAACTGACAACTACCAAGAGGAGTTATGAGGGTCAGTTAAGTATGATGAGTGACCACCTGTGCAGCATGAATGAGACACTGTCTAAACAGAGAGAAGAGATTGACATACTGAAGATGTCCAGTAAGGTAAGGGCGGGGAGGGGGCAGGCTCTCTACAATAGAATATTTAACATATTTAATATAAGATATTTTATTGCTGTGCATTTCAGGGGCAAAAGGTTAAGAGATTTAAAGTGTTTAGAAACTATATACATATGAAACTTGTCCTCTTATCTAAAAGTAAAATTAAGTTTCTTTGGCTGAGTTATAAGTTGAGAGAAGACCTGACTTCTAAGGCCCTAATACTGTGTCCTTTGTTTTTTGGCGTTTCTGCTACTGTTTTATAGGTTCAGGGGACTCTTAGGAGGTTTATGATGGGGCTTGCTCTTTTTTATATGAATCTAAAATGGTGCTGTTGAAGAATAACCCTCTTTAGCAAATTTATTCTCATATATATCTATATAACCTAAGAATGTCTTGTCCTTTTAATTCCAAAATGTTTCTTTGAATTAATTTCACATAGAGCCTCCAGGCTGGGGTCAAGTGGCTATTAGCATTATTTTTATGTTGAAACTCATATCCACATATCATGAAAAGTAGCATTCAGGGGCCCAGGACTTGGTTCCATGCATCATCTCAGATGCTTAGCACGTTTTGGTAACTCAGACAATACTGTACCACCACCAGCTTGGTACTGTCTCCAGCCTGCGCTCTTTGAAATTCACGGCTTCCCTTATTGATTTAGCGAGCAGTTATTGCGTTCCTGCTATGTGCTGGCACTGGGAAGGAAATAGAGATGCACAAACCATCGCTTTATTTTAGCATCTGCTAGTGGTGGTGCAGGGCAGCATTCTGCTTAGTTAGCGTCTCCTTGGGAAATATATCATGGTAATGTATTGGAGTCTGTTCTCAGAGTAGTTTCGTGATGGCCTCTGGCTACCTCAGAAAGTGTCTATGATGCTTTTCTGGGACATCATGTGATGACTGTAACCAGCCAATGTGGCTTTGATTATGGTTTTTCTGTTACTTGTGCTTCAGGAAACTTGAGCTCTTGGAGATATAGGGGGTGGGGGTTGGTCTTCTTGAAGAATGCCTCCTTTAACCCTTTTGGCCTCTTGATGTTGTAGCTGGGCAATAGCTAGCTCATGTAGAAAGTACATACATCAGTATGAGTAATATGAGGAAGCCTGTTTGGCACCTAACACATGAAAGAAAGTAGCAGGGGAACTTCAGACTCCAGAGTTGTGGAAGGCATGTGGTTCTGAATGCAGAAGGGTTCATGTTGAGTACAGGAGAGCTCTTTGCAGCTACCTTTGAGGTTAGGGAATTTTCAAGCCCTCTCAGAACTTTTAAATCTAGTCCTTAAAATACCTGTCATTAATATAACACTGAGTTAGAGATCCTTCTTCATTTTGTAGTATATATTGTTAACCTTTCTTTGATTATTCTATGATCCCTATTGCTTTTTTTCTCTCCCTATGCATTAGTAATTCAGATTGCCAAGGCATTATCTTATGGCAGAGTTGACTTTGTCTCTACTGGATACCAAGTAAACATCCTGAAACCATTTGCTTGCTATTATCTTGCTCTTACTGTTTGTATTCTGCAAGCATTTCCCACTTACATGAAAAGAATGTATTTGTATCTAATAGTTAAGTATAGGAATTTAATGAGAATGTTTTTCTAAAAAGTGAACTTCTCCAGAAAGCAAAACTGGAAAGTCCAAATGTCTATATTGTGAGGGAATTGGGAACAAGATATCTTCCCCTCTAGGTTGTTTTCAACCAGTATTTGAACTTCCTTTTGACAGATAATTATTGACATTTGATCTATTAAGACCCTTTAAAGGTATTTGTTTTAAACAACAAAGAAACATGTGTAGGCTAAAATTTTTATTTAGTTTCATGAAATCATAAACTCCCTTGTCTTTGGAACAGAAGGAATATTTGAGGTTTGCTAAATCCAAGATAGCTCTATTTTCTTTCTTTATTGCCTGTCCTCAGTCCCCAGGGGGATAAGGGCTCATAAATTTAGAGTGGGGAGTGCTTTGTGATTACTGAATAAAAGTTTGTAATGCAAGGTTATCTCTCCTCTTGGAAACTAAAGTTGTCCAAAGTGAAATATGGCTTCCAGACAGCTTGGTCGTTAAACTATGTGAAATATTTTTCTTGAAGTTTGTGTCCTTATTGTTGATTTTTTTTCCTTCCTTCCCCCGCCCCCCCCTTCCCCCCCAGGGAAATTCTAAAAAGAACAAGGGTCGATAGTTTACACATACCTGGTTGGTGACTTCTTTCCAGAGCTGCTACTGCTGCAGGAGCTGCAGGGCCACGCCTCCACGTCCAGTGCTGGCCGCCTTCCGGAAGCTGGAGCGTTGTTGGACCTAGTAAACTAGTCAGTGTTGTAAATGGCCTTGAAACATTTAAAATATATTTGCAACCAGTAAGGCAAATACAGAATTTGATGTTGACAGTAAAATGGAAAACTATACACATACCATGGATATTGTAGGTTTCCTTACGCTGTTTTTACTGTGCACTTTTTAAAATTAGGTTTTAATTTCAGTATGTAAGAACAACAAATATTTTGTATATTTTCAAACTCAATTATATGGTAATCGATTTGGTATCTATGGAATAGATATATGTTTCTGGATAAAATGCTTACATTGTCAAACTCATTACTTCCTGCTATAATTGAAAGCAGTTTTCAGATTCTTTTTGAAGACTTCTCTCTCTCTCTCTCTCTCTCTCTCTCTCTCTCTCTCTTTCGGAGGGAGTGGGCCTTGCAAATTTCAGATCTCGTGGGTTTATTATCATTGTCTTCAGCTCTTCAGTACTCTCTGTGTTGGAATAATAGCTTAAGGAATTGATGTCAATAAATTCGTACTTATGTCAAACCTTCAGTCTCTATGAAAATTTGATAAAGGAAACTGAAACCTATTAGAGTAGGCTGTACAAAATTTACCATAATTGTATGGCTAATCCTTTTTTAAGGCTTTGAGTTTTGCCTTGAGAGGTACTTGTAACCATACTTCAAGCTGGGACCCTGAGCCCTTTCAGCTCTACTTAGTTTACTTTATAAACATTGTATCATTTCAGCATACACCTCAGGGGTGTCTCTCCTGTACATCCATTCCCCGGCCCTCAATATATTGATTGCTCCTTTCTTCTGAGTTGCTTGCACAGGCCCTTTTCGACCCATGTCCACATCCCCAGATTAGCTGAGATGTTCCGGAGACCCCTTCCTCTCTATCTCCCAACCACCCTGCCTGCAGCTCCATCTCCCTTAAGCCTCTTCTCTTGGCAGTTGCTAATCACCCTCCAAAAATGCTTTATTAGGGTTTGCCTGCGAGTTTACCACTGGCTTCTCTGTGCTCAGCACTTAAGCCAACCCCTTGGCTTCTGCCCCAAATCCTCCGCTGCCTGTCATAGAGAGGCAGGTCCTTCTGCCCCATCTTCACAGTAATGAAGTGTTTGGATCCTGCTTTGGGGATCTTTGATGAGTCAGCTCAGTCCCATTCTTCCTAGCCCTTCAAGTCCATAGCCCCTTTGCCCTCTTCATGTTCTACAACCTGCCCATTGCCAGTTCTCTATCAGCTGGACCAGCTGTTTCCCTGCAGCTGTGCCTAGGTCCCCGAGCACTGTGAGGGAAACATCTAATAACCTTGCTGGTTACTGCCATCATAACTTAGGGTTTCTGGATACTCTTTCTTATACTCCAGACCTCCCACCCCTTTTACCAGAGCATCTTTCTAAAGCATAATCTCTGCAGAACCTGATGGGAAGCCTTCACATAGCTCCTCATTGCCTGCTGGGCACCATCCAGCAATGGTGTGTTTGTGTGAGACACGTACAGCCGACCATCTCTCTTTTTTTGTTTGTTTTAATCCTCACAAGAGGAATGCTTAGAGAGAGGAAGGGGGAGGGGAGAGGGAGAGGGAGAGGAAGAGAGAGAGAGAGAGAGAGAGAGAGAGAGAGAGAAACATCAATAAGTTACCTTCAGTACACTCCCTGACCGGGGATGGAGCTGCAACCTGGGCCTGTCCCTGACCGGGAATTGAACTGGAAACCTGTTGGTGCACTGGACGACCCTCCACCACTCTGGCCAGGCTCTCTCACTTGCTCTTCATTCTTTCCCATGCATCCTGTGTGCTTTCCCTCTGCCTTTATGAAAACTCTCAGACCTCTAGGTCAGGGAAAGCCTAACTCTTCTTGCACAATGGGCCTGTTTTTCTCTCAGACAATGTGAATCTTGGGGATTATTTCCCTCTTTGCTTTGGTGGCTGAGATTTGTGTCTCTCACCAGCTGTGAGCTGCCAGAGCTCCCAGACCAGACACCCCTATTATCCTGGCCCCATGCACGCTCAGGCAGGACTTGGACTGGTTGGCTATTCTGTGAGGGTCAGTGCATCTTGGGAGGTTTCCTAGGGCTGAGGGACAGGGCAGGACTATAAAGGGTACAGTTGGTTTTCTGGCAAAATTGTCACTTTTTAACTTAACTGGTAAGAGCTTTGGTCTATTGGCAGAATCCCTTCGCAAAACATATAACCACCACCATTTATTAACCATTTACCGTAAGTCAGGCATGGGTAAGACTTGACATGTATTATTTCATTTAAGCCTCCAATAACTGTTTCTCGCTTGTGTTGTTACTATCCCCGTTTTATAGACAGAAAACTAAGGATCAGAGAGGCTAAGCAACTTACTCATGGTCACGGTCACACAGCTAGTACATGTTGAGCCAGGATTCAACCAGGTTAGTCTGATTCCAGAGCCCGGATTATTCATACTGTAATATGAGGCTTTCGGTTGGGGCATTCAGTTCTGTTCCTCAGGTTCTGTATATTTGGAGGATAAAATTGTTAATTTCCAGCAACTCCAGTACTTCATTCAATTCTCCCTTTCCATGTCTTCACTAAGTACTACTTACCCCTTCTTTCAGTCAGCTTTTAGTTAGCTTCTTGGGCTAATGGGCTGGCACAATGTTTGCCTTTGACATGCTTTTCTTTTCTTTCTGATGCTTCATTTTTATTTACATATTCCCTGTTATTCAAACCTTCCTAATTACTGAACTCTGAATTTAATATATTTATGCCATAATGCTGCCTCTTCCTTCCAGGCCTCTTTCTGTACAAACTTTGTTGTTATTTCTCTTTTTTAAAAAAAAAAGAATTTTCTAACATACACAAAAGTAGAGAGATGAATGCAAACCCTTATCTCCCCATCACTTGTTATGAACATTTGTCAGTCTTGTTTTATCTTGTTTCCACACTTATTTTTTTCCTAAGTATTTTAAGGCAATTTCCAGACACTGGCCCATTTTGCTTGTCATACTTCAATTATGCATATCTTTGTAAAAATGGTGAGCACTGACTTCTAAATCTGCCTTATCCATTTCATCATTCATTCAATAAGTATGTGTGGAGTGCCTGCTTTGTGCTCAGTCCTAAGGAGACTGTGATAAGCGAAACGACATGCTGGCTGCCTTTGGGAGCTTACAGCCTGCTAGTGAGACAGCAGAGTGATCATGTAAATGCTTAATTACAAATGGTCACAGGGTGTGCATCCTGCCCTGGATTGTCTCAGACAGAGCAGCAAGTGAGAGATAATACATAAAGGCTATCATTTTCTAAAATTAAATTTCTGTATTTTTACCAAGTTTATGAACTTAGTTTTAGTCAAGCTGTTCCAAAGTACTTATTACAAAGAAAAAACAAGGCAAAACAAACTAACAGAAACACCCCCCTGATCCTCTCTCATTTCATGCTCCCCGGAGAGAACCACTTGCACTCACTATTTTGGTGTCTGTCTCTGAGTTCCAAATAGCACGTTACTGGTGTCTTCCTGCTGGGCTTTATCAATTGACTTCACACTTGGAAGATGAGGATTTGCCTGTTTTTCAACTGATATACACCACACATATATACATACATACTTTATCTCTCTTTCCTGTCTTCAAACTAGTCACATCAGCATTTTGATTAGGTCAATATTCAGTGTCTGCTTTATTATTCTAGTGCTGTCACAGCTGAGTCATATAATGTACTGTGATTACTTTTCCTTTCCTTCACAGCTCTTTGTTTTTCCCTGGAGTTAATCATTGTCTTTTTAAAAATGTTGCCTACTATGTTTTCTATGTTACCTTATTCCTAATTTCTCTCCCAGGTGTGTAATGACTAACTCTCCTCTCAGTGTGGTCAAATTCAATTGGGTGTTCAGCCAACCTCATCATCTTCAAGCAGTCTCTCCTAGAGCCCTTTGACCTGCGCCAGGCTGTACGGGTTGCTCTCCAGGCCATCAGTGCTGCTGCTGTCCCGGGGTTGTCCTTCCTCCTCATCCTGGGCATCAAGGGTCTCCCACTCTTAGCATTACCCTCTCACGCTCCACGAGCCCTCCCAGTGATTGCCCTGTCCCTCTGCTTCCCATTGCAGCCCACCTCTCAAAGACTGGTCTATCCTCTCTAGTCCTCTGAGCCATGGAAAGGAAAATAAGAGGTCATTCTCAGTCTGGGAAAAGTATCAAGAGCACACATCTCTCTTTGAAGAGATTCAACTATTAACCTTTTTGCTTATTCCTGCTTTTTTCATGTATATGTATATATATAACACTATTTATTTTTAATCAAAATTGGGATTATAAGAAATTCCAGATGAGGGGAAAAATAGGTTCTGTAATAGGACAGGGTATAGGTTAGAGGGCTGCACAACTCCAGGGGCACTGTTTATATTATGTTCCATAGCAGGACTGGGTGAAGGAATAAGACCCTCCAGGCACAGCTTGAGAAGCTGTGATAAACAGCATGTGTCTTGTGGTAGCATTTTTAAAATAACCCTCAACCCACACCATTATGTTGTTACAAGCAATACTGGTCACTTTTCAAAGCTGATAAAATTGGATTTTCCATTGCTTTTGGTAAGAGACTAACTTTATCAGTTCAGCTAACAGACCTTTTAACAACATGACCACTTTTCCCAGTTCATTATCCAATCAAATAAAACAAAAACTGAGCTGCACTAGTTCCAAACAAAAATGTGAGAGAAAATAAATAAAATGAGGAACCAATTAGCTAAGAAAGGGACCAAAAAAGTTGAAGCAAAGGCTCTTTCCAAATGACCATGAATTAAAGCCTTCTTTATAATAAAAATCCCCAGAGAGAATAAGGTGCAGTTTATAGTTTTGTTTTTTTGAAGCAATAACCCTGGAAGTTGCTCCCAGCTATTGAAAGCCTTCAAACTCTAACTTTCACACGTGAAGATGATGGCTAAGAAACCAGCCGGCTGAGCTACACTGACAAGGACTAGTTTGTTCTGTGATAGAAGAGGAAGCTTCTGTTCTTGGCTAAGGGCCACGTCCTCAGACGCCATGGTGATAAATGGAAAGCTTGTCAGTAAGCAGTTGCCCATGCTTTACATTTTTAAGCAGTTTAGTAATTAGCTCCAAATTAGGAAATTAGCTGGCAGTCAAAGCATTAGAGCAGGAAAACCCATTATAGCTCTTCGAAATCTTTGAAAGAAAAGGTTATAGAGCATTAGAATAACCGTTTTCATAAGGAGAGGGTTAGAATTGGCTTCTAGGTGAAAACATGATGGAGACTATTGTCTGCTTTGCAGGAGTAGAAGCCTTAAAGACACCTCCCCCACTTAGAACCTTTATGTTTGTTTTTTCAGGAGCTTTAATGATCTCTGAACTCAATCCTACTGGTCCCTAAACACCAGTGGAATAGCCAAGTGGTGACACCACATAGGTCTAAGAATAGAGTCAACACAGTTAATCAGCGAAGAACAAAATGTCAGTGACTTCTTGCTCAGATGCTAAAGAATATTCTCCCTGACTTATGCTTTCCTGTATTTCGTTAGGACACTTTTGTTGTGTTAAATGGCCAACATATCTCATGTAGTCATTGTCATGTATGCTATCTCCCTAAGCAACTACAGATGTGAGAGGCAGGAGCCATGCCTTATACTTAACTCCCCCACAGTGCCTAGCAGAATGTCTTGTACATAGTAGGTGTTCAATAAATACTAATTGGATACATTTTAGGGAGCAAGCCAAGGGACTGGCCAATAGCAATGGTCAGGGTAGCTCAAGCCACACCTAAGAGTGCCCCATTTCTAGGACAAAGGATAGCCAGTCATGGGCCATTCTGAATTAAATGATCATCCCTCTAAATATCAGTGATTTCAGTTGGCATTCTCCGTGAAGATGCAGGCTTTTAATTTATGTCTGGAAATTTCTATTCAAAGAGTATTCAGGTTTCCTCATGGAAAAGGCTGTTTAAAAACAGTGTGTGTTTCAGACATCAGGCCAGAATGTATCATGCACCTAAAAAGGTGATTCTTTTTTCCTATTTAATTTTCACTTCTGTTGAAGCCATCATACACTGTAATCTTTTTTTTTTTTTAAATATGGCGTTCCAAAAGCCTTCACTCCATCTTGAATGAATGTTGCAATATAAATAGAGACTTAATTGTTGAAAAGTTTTTAGAGAGGGATGTTCTTAATCAAGCCTTTGGGGCTAAGCTTGTCCTAATTCAGAAGTCCTCACTTTTCCCAACCATATCCCCTTTCACATCAGGCATTTCTGCAAACTGGTTTGAATTTATATCGGTTCTGGGTGATGTCCGTTCCGTCTTTTAGTTGTATTTTTGAAGTGGTTGTTTGCGGCAGCAGTCTGCGGTGTTTACCTATGCCGCCATCTTGGTCTCTCTAGATAATCTGTTGAAAAGTTTTTAGAGAGGGATGTTCTTAATCAAGCCTTTGGGGCTAAGCTTGTCCTAATTCAGAAGTCCTCACTTTTCCCAACCATATCCCCTTTCACATCAGGCATTTCTGCAAACTGGTTTGAATTTATATTAATTGATCCCAACAGCTTCAGCTGAATTGAGTTTTAAGGCATTCCACATTAATCGGCTGGGTTATATCTATAGACACTTTGGAGACCCCTTGTTAAACAGTGTGGAAGTTCTAAATGGTTTCCATGAAAAGGCTGCAGGCAAGGGACCTGTTAATAGAAAGGAGAATGATATCTGAAGGTCTACTTAGGGTAAAGCAGGGCAAAGAGCAGAGCAAGGAAAAGAGCAGGAACTGGAGTAAAATGAGGTCACAGCTGGTGATGACCGGCTGTGGTGGCCTCACTAATTGAGGCCAGGCTGAGCTGTTTACCAGCAGATTTTGATACAAAGAGTGCCAAGAAAGGGTCCTTTGGAAATATGTGATGGAGTTACAAGAAATAAATCTGCATTCATGAAAGTGGCAACCTTTGGGGCACTGCTGAGTCACACAGAAGAGGGTGGTGGTGGTGGGGTGAGGGGTGCTGTCCCTTGCAAAAGATAAATGATTTTCAACCAAGTAATTGGTCTTTAGGAGATTATGGGCCTATGTGCTTTGCAGAAGTGTCCAAGTTTCCAAAAGAGATTTCATTCACTAGGTGGGCTACTGCTTATTCAAAGGCCATACTGCTTATTCAAAGATGATAGATTTAAAAAGATGCATTCAAAACCCTATTTTAATGAGATGATGATCGCTATTTGTCAAGTGTATTGTTTCCTGTATGAGTCCGTCCTTTCTCTAGTTGTTACCTGTGGCATTTTCTGAGATAGGCTGGCCTTCCTAGGAGGCCCAGTGGCTGGACACAGTTTATAGGAGGCTCAGTTTGGAGCTTCAGCCAAAAGGCCTAGGGCCGTGGTCGGCAAACTGCGGCTCACGAGCCACATGCGACTCTTTGGCCCCTTGAGTGTGGCTCTTCCTAAGCCTTAGGAGTACCCTAATTAAGTTAATAACAATGTACCTACCTATATAGTTTAAGTTTAAAAAATTTGGCTCTCAAAAGAAATTTCAATCGTTGTACTGTTGATATTTGGCTCTGCTGACCACTGGAGGGTCAAGGCACCTGTTTTTTCCCCTTCCTCTTCCTTTGTCCTTCTTGTTCTGCTTCTTATAAGAAGCCTGACTTGGGCCCGTACCTGTCTGGTTCTATAGAAGTCTCTGAAAAGTCACCAGTCAGTTGACTTTCTGTTCTCTAGCCTCCCTCCTGCCCTTCCTCAAACCATGACCATCACCAGGAAGTTAGCTGAAGGAAATTAGGAAGGGAGGTGGACTTGGTGCCTTTGACTGTTTAGGGTATCTTAAAGAAAAACACAATTAAAAATTTTACCTTTGAGTAAAAATGTCCTAAATAGATCCTTGCTGTGTGACTTCCTCAGCCCTCAGCATAGGTTCTTAATTCTGGCTGGAGGTTGAATAGGATACTGAACAACATATTTTCCATTTCACCAGGAACTCCAAAGTCAAATACAAGACTGGACCCAAAAGAGCATTTAAAAGAGAACCGAATTGTCATGCAAACACAAGTGTTCATTCAGAATTCCCTCATTTCCTTTCTACCATCTACCAGGGGTGGGCAAACTTTTTGACTCGAGGGCCACAATGGGTTCTTACACTGGACCGGAGGGCCGGAACAAAAGCATGGATGGAGTGTTTGTGTGAACTAATATAAATTCAAAGTAAACATCATTACATAAAAGGGTACGGTCTTTTTTTTTTTAGTTTTATTCATTTCAAATGGGCCGGATCCGGCCCGCGGGCCGTAGTTTGCCCACGGCTGATCTAGGCAGAGCACTTCAACTTAACATGGTCTTTAGGGCCTTCTAACCCCTTCTTGGGTCAAAGCCCTCTCTTCCTAGATAGTTCATCTTTCAGACTGTTACACCAGCATTCCTCAGTCACCATTATGGTGCCTACTGTATGCCAGGCTCTGGGAATACAGTGTGAATAGCACTGGGAATACAGTGTGAATAGCACTTGGGTCAAAATATTCCTTTGCTTGAAAACTTTCATGAAGCCCAGCTGGTGTGGCTCAGTGGTTGAGTGTTGACTCACGAACCAAGAGGTCACCGGTTCTGGGTTTCCGGCTTGATCCCCAGTAGGCGGCGTGCAGGTAGCAGCTGATCCATGATGTTTCTCTCTAATTGATGTTTCTATCTCTCTATCCTTCTCCCATCCTCTCTCTCTAAAAATCAATAAAAACATATTTAAAACAAAACTTTCATGGATTTCCTTTTTTCTGCTTCATGTCCAGTTATACATCCCCAAACAGACTTTCCCACTTCCCGTAAGGCTTCCAGTCTTGCCAACCTCCCAAGCTCCTCATGACTGAGGGCCCAGAATGCCCTCCTTTCTCCCCCGAGTCTGCTCAAACCCAGTTCAAGCTTCCACCCTGGGGTTGGGCAGAGGGTAAAAGGCACAGGCAGACCTCCTCTCTATGCTGACTCACTACCAGGGAGGCAGCCCCACTTTTGGAGGAGGCTGAGATGCCAAGTGACTTGCCCAGAATCACCTGCCAGCAGGTGATGGACTAAGGGCTAAAAGCCACCCTCCAGCTCTCCTCAGAGGTCAACGCCCCTTCTCTTCTGCACGCTGCAGGCAGCACACATCTGTAAGTATTCACCTCCTGCCCTGTCCACAGAGTGGCCCTTCACTGAGCCCTCCCCAAGCCATCCTGTGTCCTCCTGAGTGCTGATTCACCAGGGGAAGGTGAGGTTTCATTTTTAGGGTTCATCTTAGTCTGCGATCAGGGCTGGTCCCACTTCTGAAGAAAAAAGAAGCACACAGACACTTCAAACATAATCCTTTAGTTCTCCTAATCACAAGAACAAAACAAAACCCCAACGGAACAAAAAATCTCAATGAAAGTGGAAAGCACGACCACAAAGTCCCTAACCCTGCATCTTCCCCCGCACCATTACCCCCCCCCCCTCCCCCATTATCTCACCACTCCGCGTCCTGAGGCTCAGGGTCCTCGGGATGCAGGTTGGCTTCAGACTTGCCAAGTGTCCCAGCCACCTGCTTCCCAGGAGCTTGTAAAGGTAACATATACTGCCCCCACCTCGCCCCTCACTTTTGCTGGAGACTCAAGGGAAGGAAGAGAATGGAGAAACGGACACCAGAAAAACTTTGGGGGGTCCAGGGCCGGAAGGGAGTGAGGAGAGAAGAGGGGGTCCAGCAGGGGACCGAGCAGTTGGTGGGGAGGAGGGCGCAGGAGCGTCTCTGGGACCCACCCCTCCTCCCGGTGTGGACGGCGGCGGCCGGAGTCGGAGCCCCCGCGGTGCTGTCCGTGAGTGACCAGCCCCAGGGGAAGGCGGGAGGCGTGGGAAGCCCTCCAGGCTGGGGGAAAGT
>NW_005357115.1:7958351-7963221 GCF_000412655.1 Myotis brandtii
GGACCACAACCAGCCCAGTGCCCCCTGCAGCCCCAGAAGGCGATGCCCCCGCCCAGACATTTCCTGCAGGAACGACCGTCACTGGGATCTGCGGTTGGGTTCCTTGGACCCACGAACTGTACCTTGGGCATCCAAGGGGCAATGAAATACTGTATATTCCTTCTTCGGATTTTACTATTTCTATTGGTTGGGTATCTTTTTAAAAACTTCTTCAACTCTGCTTTTCTTTCAATAATAATGATGCTTCATGTAATGAGCCTTTCTAATAGAAAACAAACAAACAAACAAACAAGAAAAAATAATGAAGAAAAATAAAAGAATGCTTGCTGTGCAGAAGCATTCTTTGGAAAGTGAAGACTTCATCGCACACGTCACCGTTTTAGTGGAAGATGGGAGTTCACTATAGCTTGTTCTCAGACAACCCCAAGCAGACCATGAGGCTAGAAGTTTTCATTTGCCTGACAGAAACCGCAGTGTTTGTTGGCATTCCCCACCCTGGCATAGCCCCTCTGCATTTCTCTCCCCTCCTGCTAGCTCTGTCTCCCTCCCAGCTCCCCCACTCCCACCGTCTCATAAACAGGAGTTGTGAAAACAAGGCAGCAGGACCACAAAGAAAAAACAGCCTCCCTTCTCTCACTCCTGAGGCTGTTGCTTCAGCTTGACTCCGCCGATTGGGTGGAAGAATGTTTAGTTCATTTGTGTGGTTTTCTGTCGGTTCTCATTACGGTTGAATCAGTGTTTCCATGACAAGGCCTGGTGCTCTGGGTGCTTAGAAGGAGCTTGTTAATTTTCAGATGGGTCTGGACAGATCTAGTAGCATTGCAAGCCTCTGCCCACTCAGAACTGGAGCAGCAGGGGCAGCCCCAGCTGGGGTCTGCTTCCTCACAACCTAGGAGGGAAGAGCTGTCCTAAGGAGTGAGCATGATCCTAGGGGTGTTGAACTTCTTGTTTTTAGGGAAAATGCACTTTTGAAGAACTTTAGCCATTCCCATTTCTATACAAACGGTAAGTGTGGTTGTAACACATGTACTAGGTCAGGTTCTGAACAACCCGTCAAAACAGGTCAAGGCATTAAACTATTTGGAGATAGAGTTCTTTTAAAAAATGAATCTCTTTGGAAATAAATCCCTCTATTTTCAAAAGGATGTAATTCCATTTTCCCTGCTGCTTGAATTTGACCATTCCCCATTTGTATGAATTACTAACGTGTTACTGTGGTCTCAATGCATCATTGATAGGAAGTGTTGCGACTTCCACTCAAAAAGAAAGCCCATAAATTTTGAACTTGTTTGGCCCTGCTGCTTAGAAAAACAATGCACTCAGATAAGAATCTTCAGTTTCTTCCTCTTCCTGAGAATTTTTAATAGTGTATTTAATGCCCCAGAAATTAACCTTATGCTTTTTGGAGAGAACGCCCCCACCCCTTCTGCCTTGTTCAGCTTTTGTACCAACACTTCATGGAATCTTACTAAAGTGGGTGGTTTGCCATCAATCACAAGGGTTTGTTGCAGCCCCAGACAGGCTGCTCTGGATGCTGGGGATATAGTGAGTGCTAGCCATGTACCCCTTACCCAAGGAGCAGGTGTTCTGGGTGGTGAGATAAAGGCTGCATCCCCAGTGAGCCAAATGGAGAGCAGTGAATGATCATCTGGATGGGTCAGATGAGATGGAAATGCATGAAGTATGGAGCCTGCAGAGAGGAAGGAGGGCAAGGGTCATTAGGGGGTAAAATAGCCCAAAGGAAAAGGATGTAGCCTTTCAAAATATTGTACAAGAATACGGAATTACATAGGACATGCTCAGGGTATGGTGTTAAATGTGAAAAGCGGGCTATGAAATAGGAAGCATTGTAAACTCACTCTTTAAAAATACATCCAAGAACATTGGGGTTATATGCAGCAAAATGGATGGTGGGATGATAGGTGCTTTTAATTTTTGTGTGTGCTTGCCTGCATTTCTTAAGCTTTTACAAGTAATAGCTAGGATGTATTGAGTATAAAGCACATACATATGGCATTTCATTAAAAAACTCTTTGAGGTATGACCCGTTATTAATATTCTCATGATATAAGATTCAGAAACTAGAATCAGAGGGGTGACTTGCCAAAGTCGCATAGCCAGTTGAATGCAGATCAGTGGCCAAAGTCTATGCATCGCAATCCTACTCTCTACAATCTTCCTGCACTTGTATTATTGTCATCATTATTTTAATCATAAGAACAATAGGTAGCAAAAGGAAGAGGGAGAGTATTTTGTGCTTTAATAACTGATATTTTGAATACTAGTAAAGTGCCTCTGTCTCCCCTCTCTCCCATCTCCAACTATCACTTCTCTTTTTTCCTTTTTTTTCTTCTTCCTTCCACTGTCACTTTTCTTTGGAAGTCCTTGGGAATTGGCCCAGACTTAGGAGAGGTAGCTCACCTTCCCTTGGGAGCCAGTTGTACTGATAAGTATCAGCATTCCTTGGAGGCTTCCCAGACAGCCTGAGCTCCAGGAACCCCATGGGATTCTGGAGCAGTCCTAGTAGAAGGTAGGATGTTTAATTTAAATAGATCAGGCAAATTATGTCCCCAGAGCTCTATCAATATGGGCTTACACTGTCCTAGGCATTGTCAGGGGAGTGTGATGGACAGGAAGACCCAGGGAAAGCTCCCAGGCTCCCATTCACCTACATGTTCTATGGAATGTCAGGGTAGGGGAGTCAAGGATTTATGGAACAAGAAAGAGGAGGAAAGCTAATTGCTTCCTGATGCTTATTACTGTGAAAATACAATGATAAACTATTTTGTAGAAGACTGGCTAGATGGGTGATCCCATGCGTTGGCAAGATTAACTGGTTTAGTGGAGGGGGAAATTTTCAGTGTGAGTGATTTGGGGGATGGCTCTGGGGAAAAATGCCCACATCCTGACCACTCGTTGCCCTCACAGGTTACCAGGCCCCCAGAGGTCACCTTGTTCATCCTCTTCCAGAAATACACCTAACTATTCCAGAAGGATGGGCTTTTCTATAACGCCTCGCCATTCAAATGATACACTTTTAGAAGGAGGCTTTATCTTTTCTATTCTAAAGGCTGATGCATCTAAATCACCTCCTTGTTGAAAAAAATTGTAAGGACTTTTCCCAAATTATCATACTCAGACCAATGTCCTAGATATTATAGACATTTAACCATATGAGAAATGCTTTTCTGATCACAGTGCCAAGTGAAGTCTTTGTGAGCAACTTGTTTGTTTTGTCTTGTGGATGCTGTGAAGCCTTTAGTTGACGGTTTCCATTTCTTATTTGGCCAACTCAGTGAGCAGCTGAGTGGCCCACTTCTAGCATAGGTACAGGACCTTATAGCTCTGTTTTTCCATAATAACATTGTTATACCCTTTTACTTTAGTTTTCATTGAGTCCCAATTTTCTTACCTACTTTGCATAGTTTTGTTTTATTCAGTACACTTTGGAGGCTGCTACTTCTGACATCCCACTCCTTCCTTCTAGCTTATTTTTCTTCGTGTCAACATAAATTTAGAAGGTCTTTCATAAAGGGTCTTTGGTAAACTTTAAAGTATGTGTATTCCTGAAAATGTCTCTATTTTGCTCTTACAAATGAGAGTTTAAGGGTAGAATTCTGGACTCACAATTATTTTCTCCCTAGTACTTGGAAGGTATTACATCCTTATCATCCTGCATCGATTACTACTCCTGAGTTAGACAAGTTACCTAATTTCTCTCAGTCTCCAACTCTATAAACCTTCTCATTACCAACTAGTATCCATTTTAAGGATAATTGTGAGGAGATAATGTATACAAAATGTTAGAATAGTGTCTGCTATTTAAGGAAGCACATAATAATTGTTAGCTAACATGAGTACTTTTACTGTAAATATTTCCAGAATTTCTTGACTTTCTTGGGTTTTATTAGTTCATCTAAATGTTAGTTTGTCTAGTTCTCATGCACACGCACAGACATACACACGTACACACACAATCCTATTGAGAATTTAATTAAAATTGTATTCAATTTATGTTCCAGCAGAACTGACACCTTTATAATATTGGGTCTTCTCCTTTTATTCAATTGAATTTTTGGTGATTTCCCCTATAAAGGTCTTATACAACTTTTGCTGTATCTATTTGCTATAGGTTTTATTAATATTTTACATGGTATCTTTCTTTCTTATTATATTTTCAAATTGGTTATTTACTGGCCCACAGAGACATTTCTGATTTTTTAATTTTGACCTTGTATCCAGCATCCCAGCTGACTTCTCTTATTAGATCTAAAAAATCTATATGTAGATATTCTTGAATTTTCTAGATAGATAATCATAAAACAAAAATTTGTCATTTAAAATTTTTTTAATGTACTGAATTTAGAGCAAGAGAAAAAGAGATAAACATAAATTTGATGTTCCCCTTATTTATGCATTCATTGGTTGTTTCTTATATGTGCTCTGCCTGGAGATCGAACCTGTAACCTTGGCGTATTGGGTCAACACTCTAACCAACTGAACTACCCGGCAAAGGCCCTACTTTGTCTTTTCTTTTTCTATTCCTACTGACATATCTTTTTCTTGTATTATTGCATTGAATAGATCCTCTGGTGGTCAGCGCACGTCATAGCGAGCAAACTCCCGGTCTCCCAGTCGAACTCCCAAGGGGACACTTTGCATATTAGCCTTTTTTACATATAGATAATCTGAACTGCATATAAAGGGCATGTGTGTCAGGTTTTGACAATTTCATTTCATTAATGACTAGAGGCCCAGTGCACAAAAATTTGTGCACTTGGGGGCGTCCCTCAGCCCGGCCTGTGCCCTCTCGCAGTCTGGGACCCCTTGGGGGATGTCCACCTGCTGGCTTAGGCCTGCTCCCCAGGGG
>NW_005357115.1:7963730-8001795 GCF_000412655.1 Myotis brandtii
GGCAGGCTGGAAGCAGGTATCTGGGATTTATTTATCTTCTATAATTGAAACTGTGTAGCCTTGAGCGGAGTCCAGGGCTGGCCAGGGCAGGCGGGAAGCTTGGCTTCCTCCTGCTCGATCCAGCTCAGTGGCCTCCGCCATCTTAGTTGGGTTAATTTGCATACTCACTCCTGATTGGCTTGTGGGCGTGGCTTGAGGGTAGCAGAGAGATGGTTAATTTGCATGTTTCTCTTTTATTGTATAGGATTATTGATGAATTTGGGTTTCTGCTCTCAGTTGAGAAGAGTTCTGAATTTCCCAAATACACTGCTCTAGTCCCCAAATGCTGTCCTTTAGATTCTCTGTGGTAGACTAAACCTTCTCATTACCAACCAGTATCCTCACTCACATTCATGTTGAAAAGAAAAGTCTCTGAGGAAAGAAAGGTCCCTGTTCCCTTTGGTCATGGAGACGATGTTCTCTCTCTGCTTGCATGTGTGTTTACATGTGTTTCTAACAGTGCAGAGAGGTTTACATTCAACAGTTGATTTCCTATTACTGGCTAAGAGCATCTCTGGGAATGTTGATTGATATTAGCAAATCCTGTTTATAATACAGGGTGTCCCCAAAAATATGTATATACACTTTAACAGCTGATAGCTTAATATTGAAAATGCAATGTATTTTAATAAACACTGCCTTTATAATTATTCAAAGTGTGTGTAGACATTTTGGGGGGACACCCTACATATAAAGAAATCTACACAAACATATGTCTTTCCCAGACACTTGCAACAAACTCTATTCTTTTAAAGAAGCCAAACCAGCAATCGTCCCTGGCCTCCACTGGCCCTCATATCAGCCCTATGTGATAATGGAAAAGAAATGGACTTCGGGATCAGGTAGATCTGGGTTTGAATCCAAGCTTTGCCACTAACTAGGTGTGTGGCTACCGTAGTGTGTTCAGGCTGCTCTAAGAAAGTATCACAGACTGGGTAGCTTATAAACAACAAAAATTGATTTTTCATGGTTCTGGAGACTGGAAGTCCAAGATGAGGGTACTGGCATTGGTTCTGTTGAGGACCCTCGTCTTGCTTGGAGACAGCTGTCTTCTCTGTGTGCTCACATGGTGGAAGGGGTGAGCTAGTGCTCTGTGGCCTCCGCTTATAAGGGCACTAATCCCCCTCATGAGGGCTCTACTCTCATGACCTAATACCTTTACTGTGGGGCTTAGGATTTCAACATGAACTTTGTGGGGCGGGACACAAAAATTCAGACTGCCGCATGGTCTTGGGCAAGTTACTTCACATCTCTGAGGCTGTTTCCTTCTCTATAAAACAGTAATAATGAAACCTACTCCCCCAAATTGTTTTGAAGCTTAAGTGAGATCACAGGAAATAATATGGACCAAATGCTTGGCATATGTGAATGCTCACAAATGTTAGTTTCTTCCCATCATCTCCCCTCCCTGCTCTTTCTTTCAAACCAGGATTGTGCTTCAGAAGGTCTAGTCAGAAGAGGCCATGGGTGTGTACCTCTTGATATCTTATGTTTTCTTTTTTCTCTATGGTGGTTATTTATTTAAAATCTTTATTGTTGAAAGTATTACATATGTCCCCTCCCCCTCAACCACTCCCCCACCCGCCTTTACCACCCTATTGTTTGCATCCATGGGTTATGCATATATGCATATAAGTTCTTTGGTTGATCACCTCCTACCCACCCACCCTCCCACGCCTTCACTCGGATATTCCACACTCTGTTCCATATTTCCATGTCTTTGGCTTTCTTGATAATCAATTTAGATTTCTCTTGGATGAATTTCCTGGAAGCTTTTGGACCACCATTTTGGTTTTGTATCTATACCATATCTTAGTAGCCCTCCTAGACTGTTGATCAAACTGTTCTGTAGAATAACTATGTTATATAAGAACCATGCTGCTCTTACGAGAGATATCTCTTTGCTTTATTTGTTGGTGCTCCTTCTTTTAAGAAAATAAAAACTCATTATTATTGAAGATAACATTTTAAATGCAAAGACCCCAGAGAGTGAATATAAGGAATAAATAACTTCTGGGACTAGGTCTTCTGAGGAGCAATTATGAGAGGTAAGTGGGGGTAGGGAATTGACAAAGAAGGGCAGCACAGTGGGTAGAAGAACTGAAGGTATTCCTTGAGGATTTTCCAAGATCTAAAATCTGCCTATTTTATAGTCATTTACCTGGGCCCCATGGAATCTGTACTTGGCTCAGAGTTTTTTGCAAGTGTCTTACCAGAAATGATAATGATAGCTATCACTGTTCTTAAGTAGAGGAAAAGAGCATCATGAAAACAAAACATAATTGGAATTATGGATGTGCCTCCATATAAATATCTGTGGCTCGGAGCACAAAAATAACTTTTCCATTGGAGAGCTAAGCCAAGAGTTTCATGGAATCAGCACTGAGAATCTAATTTAAAACAGCCGTGGCCCAGAAATTCAGAGATGGGGCTGACACATTGGCCTCTGTTCATCCCTTTGAATGTTTTTCCCTAGTTCATGGTAATTCATATCCCGGGCCAGTTTGGAGGGCCTGGAAGATGGTAATTGATGCTGCAAACCTTGCTTTTGTTGGCCTCAGTTTAGTGTTAACACAAACATAGGGAAATGCTTTAATCTCGTGTCTTTACAACTGAGAAGAGAACCATTTGAGATGCAGCTGCAGGCCTGTCGCTCATTTGTGGCTTGAAGCAGAACCTCATAAATTTTGCGAAAATTGCCGATTCCTCTGCTGGTCATGGATTCAATGGAAGGTGCCTAATTCGGGTCTTTCTAAGCAGCATGCTGGTGGTCAGGTGCTCTTGATTTTCAGAAAAGTTATCTTGGGGAGGGGGGAAGATCAGGCTTTCCTGGGAACTGGGTGGTAATGTCAGAATCTTTCAGTTCTAAGAAGGGTCCGACTTGCCTAGATGAGTGTATTTTCCCTTTAAGGGAATTGTTATTTTAGGCTTCCGACCTCATCCTCTTGATCATTCATCTTTTGATCGGACACTCCCAGTAGGAATGGCTCTGTACCACGCGGGATGGGATTTACCCAGCTTTAAATAGCCCTTGCTTGTTAGGATCTGCCTCCTCCTCACCCACACATTCCCGTCTCTCGCCAATGTTCCTCCGTAACTGCTCGCACATGCCCTTCCATGTGCGCACACAGGCTTTGGCCATTTGTGGGTGGGAACCCTGCTGTAAACTCCACCGCTTGGGGCCTGCTTGTTTTCTGGCCAGAGGGAGGGTCTTTCCTGGATTCTCACAAGGGCACTATATGGACTACCCCTAACTGAGACAGGTGCTAGCTCCTTTATTGGTTTCCTAGTCTGTCTGTGCCTTTAACCCTCCATTCCTGTGGAGAACTGGTGTCTTTAACCCCTTCCCTCCTGAATTTTGGTTTGTCTTGTTTCTGACTTGTTGCCTTGCTTAGACTTATCCGTGCTCCAGAGACCCTGACCTTATTTTGTTTAGGGCTTGTCTACCCTCCACCCTCTTTGGATATATGTGGCTCATACACTCAGCCACCACTCCTACACTTCACCATTGGCCGTGGTGCCCTGGCCGACATCACGCTTGCGCCATCAAGTCACTGTGGAGAGTGATGAAGGTGATGTCAGTCTGCAAAGCTTTGGGGAGATTGTCCCATACCATAGAGATGTGCTTGAAAAACAGTCTCTTCTCCCCTTATATTTGAGACTTTAAAACAGTGTGTGGGAGCAGGAAGCATCAGGTTCAACCCTGGTTTCTTCCCTGCCTCTGGCCTCACCACCCTCCAGTTCATCCTCCCGTCAGAGCTTTCCTTCTAAAATTCTTATCTGATCCTGTTTACTCTCTCTATAGTCTTTCACTGAATCCTTTACGATAAAATCAAACTCCTTAGCATGATACAGGAAGGCTCCTGTACCTCACTCACCTCTGTGCCTCTTTTTCACTTGCACCGGTGTGTAGTTTAGTGTTAAGGGTGTTCTGTTATCATTGTCGGGTGAATGTTCACCTGCATGAAATTGACACACACACACACACACACACACACACACACACACACACACTGGGTGCTCACACACATCAAGATGTAGATTCCTATGGGAAGCTTACTTTAAATCTTACTGAGAGTATTTACAAAGCAAATAGTTGGTGCTTAGCGAATGTCTGTTGAGTTGAAGAAAGAGTAAGTGCACATACGTACAGACTATGGAAAATTTATTCCAAAATATCTTGAGAGCCACCATGTAGCCTCGCTTCCTCGTAATTACCGTAGAAAGAATGTGGACTGGAAAATCAAAGGTTAGAGTTCATATTCATCTTCTCAGCTCTGTTTCCCTGAGGAGATCCTCTTACCTCTTTGGACCTCTGTTTCCTCATCTGTCATATGAGGTGTTAGAAATGGCATTTAATGCCTATTGAATAGTCTAGATTCCATTTTTATTAGAAGGCCTAAAGTCAAACCACCAGCTGTTTTCCATTAAGTGGCATGAATGCGGGACTCATTTTTCAGCCTCATCATGGAGCACGTTCATGACAAGCCCTCTAGCTCTGGGCAGAGCAGCAAAGCCGAGAGCAACAGATGGACCAGAGTTTTCCCAACTGGTGGCAGGAGGCCAAGACCTAGTTGGAAAGCAAAGACAGGGTGAGATGCCCGAGCCAGGCGGGAGCAGCAGTCAGTGACCCATGTCAGTCTGAGCTCAAAGCTCGCCAGATACTTGGGAAAGGAGCATGGGAGGGAGCCGGACAGTGAGCTTTCAGGGCTAAGCTGGAAATAGTCCCCCTCCCAGGAGATCCTGAGAGAGGACCCAATGCAAGTCATCAAGGCAGTTGTCTAAAGGATGGGTAGGTGGAAAGGTGTTTAGACTTAGTCTGTGCCCTCCCCCCCTGCCCCCACAGTGTAGATGGAAGCCAGGAGGAAGTTAATTTGGGGTTAATCGGAGGGAGAAGAGTATAATCCTGTCTAAATGATAATGCGATGAACTTGCTTATAAAGTAATGAGGTCTCCACTATGGAAGTGTTTCTGCAGCAGCTGGACAATTCCTCAGCAGAGATGAATAAGGATTCCTCAGTTGGGAAGGTTGGACTAGATCCGTGGTCGGCAAACTGCGGCTCGCGAGCCACATGCAGCTCTTTGGCCCCTTGAGTGTGGCTCTTCCACAAAATACCACGTGCGGGCGTGCACGTACAGTGCAATTGAAACTTCGTGGCCCATGCGCAGAAGTCGGTATTTTCTATTATCCTCCCCAAATCTTATTTAGGGAAATGCTTTCAGATTTCAGAACCCTTCCTCAGCACACCTTGCCTTTTGTAACTGGACTAAAGGGGTCCATTCATCTGCGTGCATCAAAGTCCAATCAAACACAAACAGGAGTTTGCAGCAAAGGAAGTAGAGGTTTATTAATTGAGGAAATGCTGCCAAGCCTGGAGTCTCAGGTAAACTAGTGCTAAAAGACCTGGCTCCCTGATGGCTTCCAGGGGATGGGCTATATAGGGGGAAAATCATTAATCATGGTGGTTAAAGGAGTTGCGGTCCTGGGCTCTACTGATTGCTTGGGGCCAGAGTAGGGAGTAGTTGGTCATTGTATCTTGTGCTGGTGTCAGCCATCGTATTGTTCTGTTTCATGAGGGTGTGGTCTGTAGGGTCCTTTCCCTTTCATGGGCCTAGGGCTGAAACAACTGAAATCCAGATGTTATCTTTAGCTTGACCAAACTCTGTTTCTGTGGCCAACAGATTGTTCTTAAGACAGTTTGATACTGATCAGAAACTGATATCCTAAGGGCTTAATGATTAAGGAAGGGAGTGGACGGACAGAAAGGAATAAGTAAGAGTCATGTTAAAGAAATGGAGTTTCTACGTGGTTACACTTTGGGAACTCTTTAGTCTTTGAATGTTTCCCTTAAAGTGGAGCATCCTGAATTGGACCTCATGGGCCAGGATGTTTCTAATGTTCTCTAGAAACATTACACAGTTTTTACAGAGAGTGGACCTATTAATTCCTCGTCTCTCTTGCTCTGAGCTGGGCTGTAAAAGCAAACAGCAGTGTGTCTTGGTTCCTCTGGTGTGTGCTCATGCCACCTCAGATGATGGACAGACTTTATTTCTTTTTGTCCACTGGAGTTGAGCTTCTTTTTTTTATATACATTTTTATTGATTTCAGAGAGGAAGGGAGAAAGAGAGAGATAGAAACATCAATGATGAGAGAGAATCATTGATTAGCTTCCTCCAGCACACCCCACACTAGGAATTGAGCCTGCAATGTGGGCATGTGCCCTGACCGGGAATCGAACCATGACCTCCAGGTTCATAGGTCAATGCTCAACTACTGAGCCATGCCGGCCGGGCTGGGGTTGAACTTCTGATGCCTTTTTGATAAATCTAATCTAGACGGTGACTTTCAACTTGGGGTGCATTTTCTGTACTGGGAACTTCTATGGCAGTCCATCCGTGCCTTCTCAAGAGTCTCCCATTTCACCCCAAATGCTCTCCCTCTCTTTTATTTGTTTCTTTTCCCCTTTTATTTTTCTTTTCATCTATTCTTTCTCAATTCTCCATGCTTACTGAATACCACATTTCTACTTGTTTTTTCTTTTGAAATTCTTTGCCTTCCTGGTATCCTGGTGAATAGGAATGTGGGTGGCTTGTCAGCTCCATTGTGCCTATGAAGAAAAATGCCCAGAGGTTAAGTGATGCGTCTAATTTACTGGCAGTGCCAAGGCTTCCTGACTTCCTGACTTTCCAGCCCCTGTCCTGGAGATCACATGCGTTTGCTCATAACACTGGAGCCACAAAGATCATCAAGCTTTTCTCTGTGTGTGTGGTCATTGTGCTGAAAGAATTTACCCAGGGGCCAGTCCCAGGCCTCTGGAGATCATCTCTGAGATCACACTGAAGTGATGAGAGCAAAGGAATTTATGGAGTGCTTCTTGTTTTTCAAAGAAACTTTTAAGGCCATCACTTTCTATGAAGTTCCCCAGAGCCCTTTGAGGTAGAAGAGCCCATGTGAGCCTCATTTTGCAGGTGAAGGTCATGGGTAGAGGGGGCCCTGAGACATGCTAGCTTCTGGTCTACAAATCTTCCATTTGACCCACGATTCAGGAAAGGGGAATGAGTTGTTTCCATCTGGTGTCAAAGGAAATGGAGACCTAGGGTTCTGGGCTTGGCACTTGGTCCAAGACGAAGTCTCATGCCGTGTGGAAGATGGGAGCTGGGCCAGGGGCTGGGGCAGGGATACTGGGGCAGGTTCTGACCATGGATGTCAGGCTAGCTCCAGCAGGTTGGGAGACTGTAAGGCCAGCTGGGAGGGAAGTGTGCAGGCTTGGTGGTCGGTGGGTAGGACAAGGGTGAACTGGTTTTAGCCTCCTGGGGGAGAGGTGGCCTTCTAAAATCTGGTAGATACACTGGCTGGGGATTCTGAAGTGTGGAGAGGGACACTTGTTATAATGTGAGCCTTGTTATAATCTTGGGTTATTCGTCCATTTATTCCACAAATATCAGCAAGCAACTATTGAACGTAAGTAAATCTCTAACATACACTTTTTCTTACAAGGACCTCATATATAGGGTCTTCCCCCAAAAATGTATACACAGACTTCGGATAATTACAAAGGCAGTGTTTATTAAAATAAATTTCATTTTCACTTAACAGCTATCAGCTATTAAAGTGTGTATACATTTATTTTGGAGGGGACACACTATATGTGTGTAAGTGTATATATATATATCTTATCTCTATATCACCTCACATATATGTATTATTAATGTATATAACCAGTGAGAATACAAAGTATTTTCCTCTATTTATGGATTAGGAAACTGAGTCCCAAAGAGGGTAATTAGTTTGCTCAAAGTCCCACAGTTACTTAGAAGCTGAGCCAAGTCCCAAACCCATGTTTTCTGAGTTTTAACTGGTGCTTCTAACTGCTTCCCATATGGCAAGCAGTTCCTAATGTCAAGGTGTATGCTTTGAAGAGAAACAGGGAAACATTCCTTTGGAGTTATTACTGAAGGTTCTACTTTATCTTTAGAGGCTGGAAAACCTAAATGCAGAGTTGAAACACAACTCGAGCCCTTTTTGTTAAACCCCCAAGGGGCATTTGTGTCATTGGCAGTCACTCTTTAAGTCAACCTGGAACAAGTCCTCTTCTTAGATTTGGAATTAATGTCCCTGCTCTGATGCATCCTGACCTGTGTTGGGCACTCTCGTTATGTGGCCAAGTGGAGCGGAGCAGCAGGAAGAATGGTTTGGGTTTCCTTGGTAAAGTGGTTATGGGTAAGAGGGCTGAGGTCATAGGGCAACCAACCTGGGTCCTTCTGCAGTGAAGGAAGGTTGCTGTCCCAAAGTTCCAGGGCTCAAATATGTGACTCAGCTCACAGCCTGTACTATGACCAAGGGTCGAGCCCCTCTAAGCCCTGCCCATGCCCCTCTAATAGGCTCTATGACCCTGAGCCAAGTTGAGCAAGGCTGATCCCTGAGAGGCCTCATCCTGTTGGCTCAGCCTGATCCTAGCACACCCTTCCTAATGGACTTCCTCACCTTTATATGAGTCCCTTGCGGAGCTGCCTTGTCGGGGTGGGAGCTCCCTGGGAAGCCTGGTTCTGACCATGAGTTTTCGCCTGTCAGAATGTCCTGCTGTGGCTGCTGCCTCCCCCTTTCCTTTCCAGCCATAAGCAGCTGCTCTTCTGTGCTTCCCTTGGCCCGTTTTTGCCCTCCATGAGCCTGTCAGAAACCCTGGGATGAGTCAGAACTTGGCTTCAGTCTCAGGTGCATCTTGCACTCATTCACTGAACAGTTGTTGTGCCTGTGAGCTTGTGCCAGGGCAGGGCACCCAAGCATGAACAAGATCCTGCCAGTCCCTGTTCTGGGGTTGCTCCCAGCCTAGAATGGAGACCCCAGGAGACACTCGGCCTGCTGTGACAAGTGCTACTGGGAACTCCAACCTGGATCACTGGCCCATCACCTACTCTGGGGGTTGGGTTAGTGCCCTGGTGCTCTGTGTTTCTGCCAGACTCCCGAGGTCCTGACATTGCTTTGGGAGCCTTGCTCTGCTGTCCCAGGGCCATACTCACTGATCCAGTCACCTATTGCTCTAGAACAAGCATGTCAAACTCGCAGCCTACGGGCTGCATGCAGCCCACAATGAATATTTTTGTGGCCCAGCCAATGTCATGGTATGTAAGAAACATTTTAATAAAAATTTCATAACTTAATTTTTACAATATCCTGTTATACATAATTATTATTAATGAACTACAACGTTCACTAATGACTGATTAGTATAATCATGTTGCATTCATTTCCCTTACGCGCCTTATGTGCAGGCGTACCATTTCTCTTCACTAATACTAGCAGCGAATATTTTAGCAGCCGATTGCCACAACATTAGTCTTGGACTGACTTGTTTGGTGTGCGCAAGAGGAAATATTTCACTTTCAGAGAATAATAAAAAATAGGTTTATTTGCTTTATGCTTATTAATTTGTGCAGTTATTCAGTGTCTGGTAAGTTAATGTTCAAGAAAAAGTATTAATTTTTATTAAAATGTTCTATTATTTTATGTTAACTATTACTCATTTATTTCAGCCCTTGGTATTCAGCATGTCTATCTCGAAACAAACCTACATTTCTATGAAAATTGAAGCTTTTGTTTTTTTGCAGCCCACATAAACTTAAACCTTATTTATTTGGCCGTGTTAGCCTTTGAGTTTGACATGCTTGCTCTAGAACAACCTCTCCAAACATAGAGGTTTTCATAGATGGGCAAATGAATAATCAGAATGTGGTATATAAGTACATGGAATATTTTCAGCCTTGAAAAGAAAGGAAATGCTATAACATGGATGAACCTTTAGGACATGCTAAGTGAAATAATCCAGTCACAAAAGTTCAAACATTGACTGATTCCACTTTGAGGAGGTAGTTAGAGTAGTCATATTCATAGAAACAGAGTAGGATGGTGGTTGCCAGGGGCTGAGGGGAGGGGGAATGGAGAGTTAGTGTTTAATGGGTCCAGAGTATCAGTTTGATAACATGACAGTCTGGGCCTGGGGGGTGGTGATGGTTGCATAACAGTGGGAATAGACTTAATAACACAGATCTGTGCCCTTAAAAATGGTTAAAAGGGTAAATTTTATCTTTAAGTGTATTTTACCACATATACAAAAATGTAGAGGCTTAAAACCACAATTTGATGTTATCTTTGCTGGTTCTGTGGGTTGACTGGCCTCAGCTGGGTGGTTCTTGCGTAGGTTGTCTCATGTAGTTGTCATCAGATGGCGACTGGGGTCGGGATCACTGAAAGCTCAATGGGCTGGTGTCTACAAGGTGCCCCGCTGTGGCACCCCATGTGGCTTCTTTGTCCAGCCTGGGTTTCTGCTATGGTGGTGGTGGCTCAGGGCTCTGACGAGCAGGAAATGGCTGCTTCTAGGTCACTTGGCAGCTTCTAGGTGACTTCAGGCCTATGCCCAGAATTGTCACAGTGTCACTTCTGTCACATCGTGTCCATCACAGCAGTGACAGGCCCACCCAGATTCAAGAGGGGAAATAGAGCTTCTCTCTCAGGGGAGGAGGGAGAAGGTGAGGTTTCAGAAAACTTCCTGCCCAAGTGTGGTTGCAGTTGTCTTAAAGAGTTTAAATAGGGAAGTCTTCAGGCAGGCACTTGCTTCTCTGTAGACCCCTTTAGGGGAATTCATCTGCATTGTTAGAGTTTGAAGGGCCCTTGTTTTTCACACACAGAGCCAGAGAGAGCTGGAACAACCCCCCCCAAACACTGGCCTCCTGGCTCCCAGGCTGGGCCCACAGCTGTGGAACCTCCCCCAGAGGGACCTCTGTGTGCTCTGAGCAGTAGTATGAAGGTCTGGTGGAAAGATGGGTGTGTTGATTTTTTTAAAATTTCCCTAATTTTGGAATTGCTCAAGTTGTTACATATTTATATGTATGTACATTTGTGGAATTTCCAGAAATGGCTAGGATCAAAGCCAATATGTTTTTGTTCTCTGTAAGTTAGTGCTTCCTGCCTCTGTATTCACCGTGATGTAGACATTTCCAGGTGAGCTTGGTGGTCAGCAACAGCCTAGGACTGGCCATGGATAAATCAAAATGCATTTGATTTGGGGTCTGCACACAGCCCTGGTCTGAGTGAGCTTGCCTCTGTGGCATGTGGCCCAGTTTGGGCAGCCAGAGAGGAGACCTGTTTAGCGATGATTAATACGTGTGGAACTGGATTTTGTGTTCTCTTCGTGGAGGGAATGAAGCCAGGTGGGAGAAGTTCCCTTAGGCTGGTGTTAACTGACTGGTACATAACCCAAATGCACAGAACATGAGTAGAGGGTGTGGTTACTGATGCCTCATCTGCTGCCCCCCCGTTTCTGCCCAAGCAGTCGCCCCTCCCCAGGTAGCCTCCCTGCCCCTGAGCAGGGGCTGTCCTCTCTGAACAGCCCAGTGCACTTCAGCACAGGGGACAGCACATCTTGTCCATCATTTGTTGTTTTCTCTGGACTTTTCTACCAGGTGTTAAGCACCTGAAGAGCAGGACTCTATAGTAACAACAGCCTCTGTTTATGATCTCCCCCTGCATCTTCCATTTTACAGATGTTGCTTTAGTACGTGCAAGAACCCTGCCTCACTTTGCTCAGGCTGCAGTACCAACATACCAGACTGGGTGACTCACACAACAGAAATGTGTTTCTCACAGCTCTGGAGGCTAGAAGTCCAAGATCAAGGTGTTGGCAGGTCTGTTTCTTCTGAGGCCTCTCTTCTAGCCTTGCAGATGGCCACCTTCTCACTATGTCCTTACATGGTCTTTTCTCTCTGTTCGCCTCCGTGGTGTCTCTCTGTGTGTCTTAACCTCTTCTTATAACAACACCAGTCAGACTGGCTCAGGGCTCAGACTAACAGTCTCATATTATTTTAAGTATGTTTTTATTCTTTTTAAAGTGAGAGGAAGGCGGGGGCGGGGGGTGGGGGGAGAGAAACACCGATATGAGAGAGAAACATCAATTGGCTGCCTCCCGCAGGCATCCCAACCGGGGATCGAGCTGCAACCTGGACATGTGCCCTGATGGGGAATTGAACCGGTGAACTTTTGGCACACAGGACGATGCTCTAACCAACTGAGTCACACCAGCCAGGGCTAACGGCGTCACTTTAACTTAAACAGCTCTTTAGAGACCCTGCCTCTAAGTACAGTCACATTCTGAGGCATTGGGCGTTAGGGCTGAATTTGGGGATACACAACTCAGCCCATAACAAATCCTAAAAGTTAACTATTGTCCTTGTTTCACACATGAGGAAACGGAGGCTCACGGAGGTAAAGTAACTTGCCCGTGTTGCTCAGTCAGTTGCGGTCAGGGCTTACACACAGTCTAACTGTTCAACCCTTCTTTCTCAGCCACGTGGGCAATGATTCGGGTCTTGGTTCTGTGGTCTGCATGGCGCTCCACTCAGGACCCAGCACATAGAAGACAAAGTAACTATTCGCTGAATGAATGAGCAGTGGGCGTGTGATTGAAGAATTTGCACCAGAACATTTGGAAGGCATTCCCCAAAGCCCAGCATCCAAAGGTGACGATCCTGGGGGATTTTCCTGGAAGATCTTGGTCCTTAACTTCTCCTGCAGACCATTCCAATCTGAAGACAGCACCATTAGTGTGTGGGTAGGAATCACATTTTAAAGCGTTAAATATTCTTTCTGGGCCATTTAGCTACTGCCTCCTCTCAAAACACTAAAAGCAATTACACGGTAATTAAGATAAATTACTTGAACAATTTTCATAGCAAAGTGGCCAATTTTGGTTTTCCCCTCACTAAATATTTAAATCCAGAGAGAGATCTTCTTTCTAATTCTTTAACCTTCCAGGACTTTCTGCTTATCTTCAGGAGGGCCCTGGGCCAGCAGGTGGAGGTAGAGGGGAAGGAGGAGGTTTGCATATTTAAGATGTGTGATCTGCACCAAGCCCCTTCAGCTAACTATCCCATATCTTTTTCACGGTTTCCTCTAAGAATTCAGAACCAAAATCCAGGAGCTGCCATCTAATAACCACGGGGCCACACCCCAGCACAGCCCTGGGGGCCCCTAAGGAGATAATGCCGTTTCTCATGTCTGTCTCTGAGTGCCTTGCTCTGCCCACTGGAGAACCCACGGCAATATAAATACCAGAAGGCAGCCCTGAAAGCAGGCCTTGTTTCAGGCCCTCAGCCTGCACGAAGGCTCACTTGTCTGCCCCCTGCCCTGGTGGGGGTGGGCTGGATTTTTTGGAGAGTGGGAAGCCCTGGGGCCCTTTTGTGTTCCTGAGACCAAAAGGTAGGTAGGGTACAAAGCGGTAGGCTGTTCCTAGGGCTGCCAGAAAACAGTCCACCAGGAAAGAACTCAGCCCCAGAGCAGCAGAAACCCCAAAAATGAGGGGGGGGTGGAGGGGGCAGGGAGGGTATAGGGATGGAGTTGCTGAGACATGGACAGCTGAGCCTGGCCTCTGTCTATTCATGAGCCCCAGCATCCCTGCTCCCTTGGCTTCTAGACTGGCAGCCATGCTTCATGCCCACCTTCTGCTGAAGTTGCCCCCAACCCTGTCACTGTTGACCTAATCACTCAACCCAGAGGTCATCTATCTCTACCCTCCCCAGCTCTTCAAGGGCTCATAGAAACACTCCTTCTTGCCTGAGGGGGGGGGGCGGGGGGAGGGGGAGAGTGTCTCTGCACCTCCTGGTTTTTCCTTGGCCTGTTCTGTGTGACTTACTTTCTCCTTTTCTTTTCCTCTTCCTGTAAAATGATAGGGTCCTTAGCTTTGGTGCCCTGTGGCCTCTCTCATTCTCTCCTGCATTCCGCTTTCCCCTAGTGGAGAAAGCCCCCCAGCTCTACATGTGTAGCCTCCGGTTTTCTCTCCAGGTACGGTCTCCTGTTTTAGCTCCTTGCTAGATATTTCCACTGGGATGGACCTCAGACTGACTTGTGATTGACCTGCTCCTCTTCCTGCCTCTCCTGTGTTACTGGAGAAATGAGTGAGTCAAATTTCCCTGTCGCTCATGGGAGAGGGATTCTTGAGATGCTGCTGAAATAAGCATTTTCAGAGGCCCCCCCATGGGAGAATGAGATGAGGTAAAAGACTATTTGGAGTTATATTCCTTGGGTTTAAAAGTCCCATGTCCCTTAATGCAGTCTTAGAAAAGGAGCAGCTGTGGATTCAGCAAAGTTAGAAGCAGGGCCAGAGTCTCCGTTCATGTTGCAGCTGGGTCCAGTTCAGCATCAGGCTTGGTGAAGTCCATCAGTCCATTGTGTGGATCCCACACGGCTGTTGGCCACGTGGGCGAATGCAGGGTAACGTGCCCCCTGCAGCAAGAGTCCCAAGAGAGCTAGAGGGCCAGCAGCCAAGAGAGTGAACTCCCTTTGTCTAGGAGTTCAAATATTTAGACTTTGTGCACTTGCGATGGCCACACCTATTCTGTCCACTGACTTGTTCCCAGGTGTGGCTGACAGCTAAGCACCTTCCCACATTACTCAGACCTTACTGGGCATGGGTCCAACTGCCTTTGTCCAGGCCCTTCCTCCATTGGTCAGCAGGGAACAGACTTGGAGAGTGTTAAATTGCAGCTTTCTAGCAAAACTATAAATGGCATGTCTATAGTGTCTAGTCTTCCCTTTACTCCTTTCCTGTTAAATAATAACAAGGTCATTACAATGGTATCACTCTGTAGCTGCTTTTCTAAGTGCCGGACTCCCCCTTCCCCCATGTTTTCTAGATCACCTTTGGTGTCCAAGTCCTGTCAAATCTTTTACAATATTCCTTCATGTGGGCTCTCTCCTGTTCTGATTCCCACCCTGGTAGTCATTATGGTTTAGGAGGAAGAGCATGAGATTTGAGCACCTTTTTTTGAGTGTGCCACCTCAGGCAAATCCCCAAACTTGTGCCTCCGATTCATTATCTACAAAGTAGACACACGCATGTGGACGGACACCCTGCTTGGCACACTCAGCTCACTGACCTCCTCACCTGAGAGCAGGATTTCTCATCTTCAGTGCTAGAGATATTTTGGGCTGAGTAATCCTTTGTTGTGGGAACCATCTAGTGCATTGTAGGATGTTTCGCAGCATCCCCGGCCTCTACCCACTAGAGATCAGTAACATGCCCTACCCCCAGTTGTGATCACAAAACATATCTCTATATACTGCCAAATGTGTCCTGGGAATGAAGTCACTCCAGTTGAGAACCAGTGGTATAGACTGCTGCTGAGTCAGGGTTGTGGGTGACAAGCATGGTCCCAGGTTTTCATGTCAGCCATAGGCTTTGGGAAGGATTGCCATGAAGAGACCCATAAATGCCCTTGGCCCTGGGTCTTGTCCCCACACTATTAAATTCTCTCCACTTTGGGAGATGCTGTCTCCCAAAGGAGAAGCCCTGAGCATAGGTCCAGGCACAGGTCACATCTGGAGGGCAGGGTAGAGGCATGGTCATGTGCCAGACAGAATGGAGACAGTTCTAGAAAAGGATTTGTAACAAGTTGACCTGATGCCAACGCCAACTCCAGGATCTGGGCTCTTTACTTTCTTGCTGGCTAGAGAAAGGAAGGCTGGAATGGGAGAGAGGGGAAACAGGAGGGAGAGAAAGAGGAAGGAAAACTACTCTATTGAGTACCTATTATGAGACAATTGACATAAGAGGTACATATTGCCACCATTTTGCAGATGAAGAAACTGAGACCCAGAGACCTCTGTTTAACAAATTTCCAAAGCATCTATGACAGTGACATGAACCTGGTGTGGATACTCCATCAAACTGTCTTGGTGGTGCTCAGCCAGCCTGGCTCAGTGGTTGAGCATCAACTTATGAACCAAGAGGTTGTGGTTCAATCCCCGGTCAGGGTACATGCCCGGGTTGCAGGCTCTATCCCCAGTGAGGGATGTAAAGGAGGCCGCCAATCCATGATTCTCTCTCATCATTGATGTTTCTCCCACTCCCTTCCTGTCTGAAATCAATAAAAATATATTTAAAAAACAACAGCAGTCATGGTGGTGCACTCTCCCTCAGAGAGCACGCCCATGCCATTCCCTCCCCCCGCTCAGGCACGCAATCTCTAAACTCTAAGGGACCCAGGAGATTTGCAACCAGGGGAGCAATGGGCAGCGGCAACTCCTCCTGGACTAATTCCCTGACCTTGTCTCCAAGTCCCCCTTTTTCTCTGACTCCCCAGTGAGCTAAGGCAGCCCAGCCTAGGCTTTCTTGTTGGTTCTTCTATGCTAAGCCCTTCCTTGTTTCACTGTCCTCAGCTTGAAGAAACATCCCACCTAAGTGTGCTTTTGCTGTGGCCAATACATTCTTACTTGCTTTGCTGAAAAAACAACAACAACAAACCATACAAAAAGCTGTTATGGTAAGAAGAATAAGATTCTGAAGTCAGAATACCTGCCTGGCCTTGAATCTCTTCTTTGTTCATGTAAAGACTGTCTGCTGGGACTAGCTAGTTTGAGTTGGTATCTATCTCTACTACTCTCTAAATTTAGGAAATGAGCAGATTATTAGAACAAGGTAAAAATAATAGCTGGGAACCAAATTCATCCTGGAAAAGTGGAGGTTAAGTGTCCCAGGGGAGGAGCGGGGCTGGGGAGCTCAGCTAGAAGCAGCACAGATGATATTTGAAGGCAGGGACAGGTTTTGGTGTGGTTTAATATTTTACAAATGGTATTTCCTGTCACAGAGCTGAACTAAATAGCACACATGTTTGTGATTAACTATATGGACTGCAGAACATATGTGTTAATAATACTTCCAGTGCATGTAGCGGGCCCTTCTCCTGTGAGCTAAGGTAAGAACTCTGCAAGCGTTTTCATTTTACTTTTTTCTTAGGGTTTCGTGTTGTCTTATGATTCCTTTCTGTTTCAAACTTTTAGTTTCCCCTTGAAAGGAAACTAAATTTATAGGAATGGTATTTTAAATATTTTCATAGCAAACCTTTAAGGAAATTCTTCATGGATGCATTGTGCACCCTGGGCTTTCCCTGACTTTGGCTTTGTTTCGGGCTATACCTTGCAGAAGAACAAGGAGGGTAACTTTTGCAGACCTCTAACCATACAAAACAACAGGGAGGCTTTGCAAATGCAGCTCCAGGCTCATTTCTGTGTGGCAGTTGAGGGGTCCAGCACTGGGGAGAGTCGAAGAATTCCTTATCTGGGGACAGCCAAGGAAACCACACAGACACTGACATGAAGACATTCTTTCTCTAGATTATGCAGCATTGATATAGAGCAGCAAAGTCACAGGCATAAAGGACTAAATTCAGCCCTCTGCAAAGGCGAGGGCGTTGCTGGGGTCCAGCTGTGTTCATGACGCTTGTGTAGGAGTCAGCCCAACAATGACAGCTCTGGTGGGGCCAATGTCAGGAGGCTACTGCTGAGGGTGGTGACGCTTCCCTGAGCTCTCTCTGCTGAACACCCCTTTAGCATCAGTCTCCCCAGCGTCTGGCAGATACAGAGAAGCCGGACCCTGGGGTCATCCACAGGTAACACGCTGAGGGGGGGACATAGTCGTCAGTTGCGGAGAATCTGGAATGCTGATTCAACAACCAAGTGCATCTAATCCAATTTTGACAATCTGCAGGATAAGGTAGAACTTCATATTTATACTTTCTTTGAGTGGTTTCTGGAGAAAAGCAAAGGAAAACTGCAAAGAACAGCAGAAGTGGACAACTAAGAATGGAGGGGGTTGAGAGTTGGCCTGGGAGGAAGGACAATGCAGGGAGTTACACAGAGTTTGGGGAATTAGTCTGCCAAGATTGCCACTCGAAGAGCAGGTGGCACATCAATGCATTTGTTAGGCAGCAAGTCTGAAAAACTTCATCACTAAGGGTGGGCTGTCCAGTCGATGCAGACAGGAAGGGACAGGAAACAGGGCAGGCTGAGTGACAAACGCCTGTCTCAGAATTGACCCAAATTGATAATGAGCTGTTGTTGTTCTTGAGCCATCATGGGGAAAACTGTCTCGGAGTCTGCCTTTCCCAAGCCTGGGGTGTCCAAGCGGCAGATACACGTGGTGGGCTTTATGGAGAAGTAGGGTCTTTGCAGGTGAGAACAGAATCCTTCCAGTTTAGAGAGCTCCTGGCTCCAGGAAATGGTGGCTTCTATCCCGGAGCTTTCTCCTTAGTGAAGGGTGGAGTGGTGGAAAGTACTTGGAAGTGGCAGGTAGGACACTGGCAGAGTCAGGCATCAGATCTCTTGGGACCTTTGGGGGTGATGGATGGTATCACACATGGGCTTTGGGATCAGACAGACCTGGTCACACTGCGGGTCTGCCTACCTGGGATGGGTGACTTTGGGCAAATAGCTTAACCTCTCTGAGCCTCCTTTTCCTCTTCTACAAAATGATGATATCATTACCTGATGTGGCTGTGAGGGTTAAATGAGGTCAAGCACTTAGCATACCCCAAGCACAGAGCGCTTGATAAATGTTTGTTGGTGTGGTTAATTGAACAGAATACCTCCAATTTCTGCCCAACTCTAAAATTCAGTGATTCTTTGAACTGGGGAGGGCAGTATAGAGATTTACTTTATGGAATACTGAATAGACCATTTAAAATGATTCAATCAAAATTGTATTGTGCTGCACACTCGTGTCAGACATTTGTGGAAAACGATCTAATGAATGAGACATGATCCCTTTCTGAAAAAGCTTCACTCTGACTCTCAAGGAAGATACGAATTTTTTTCTACAATAACATGAAAATTTTTATCCCTAAGTTGTTTTTGGTGAGACCACTTTTTCATACCACTGCAACTTATTCATAAGGCTTATTGAAAGTAATTTGCAGTATTATTAATATTTAAGATGTTGTTATTTGTGAAAGATTTCATTTTTAAGATAATTTAGGGTAAATTTATTATAATTTCCATAATTCTTTTTAAGAATTCCAGTATGATCTCTTAAGCAGAAGAAAGGGGTGGAATGCAGGAATTGTATGTAAGTGCAGCCTTTCTCATGTTGGTTGTGGCCTGGGCCCCTCCTTTGCTTATCCAACATTCAGCATAGGGAGTAATTATTTTAAGGCTTCCCTAAATATTTTGGGGGTTATAAAATTCTGGGCACAACCAAGAGGATGTGCTAAGCTTCAGAATGCCATCTGGCTGGGCCAGTGTGGCTTAGTGGTTGAGCACTGACCCATGAACCAGGAGGTTACAATTCGATTACCAGTCAGGGCACATGCCTGGGTTGTGGGCTCAATCCCCAGTGTGGGGCGTGCAAGAGGCAGCCGATAAAAGACTCTCTCATCGTTGATGTTTCTATCTCTCTCTCCCTTTCCCTCCCTCTCTGAAATCAATATTAATATATATTAAAAAAACCCAACAAAATGCCATCTGTCACATGTGTTGGGGTACGAAGTTGAAAACCCTGGTCTGCCTATATCTTCCCCGTGTGAGTAGGCATGTGCATTTACTTTCAGTTTAATCTTGAGTTCAATGTATTCTGATGTTGCTTTGAAAATAGGGAGACAAAAAGCATGTCTACTAGTCTTAAGAGGAAGCAAACACTCCCCTAGAAACCGTTAAACCTCAGAAATTGATTTCTAGAAATTTCTACCATAAATTTCTACATTTTCCTTTTTTATGCCCCACGTTCAGTCTTAGTGTCTTGACCTGTCTCTGAATTTCATCTGGAATTGTCTTCTACAAGTTTGCGGATAATCCAGATCGACTGAAAACAGGGTGGGATGGCATCCACATCCAAGGAAAAAGCCAGGGAGTTGAACCAGAGGAATATTTCCTTCAGAGGAAGGCAGCTGGGGACTTGGTGCCAGGAGTCCTGGGTTCCCAGCTCTGCACTCATTGGATCCTGGACTTTGGAGAAGGCTCTTAAATGCTGTGGTCCACTCTGGATTGTCATAAAATTTAAACGAGATGTTGTCTGTGAAAGGGCTCTGTAAATGGTAGGGCTTGGGGCCCTCTGGGAGGCACAGATGCATATTTAGATCCTACCCAATTTGCAGTGCAGAAAACAAACAAAACAAACCCCGAGGTTAAATGGATGCTACTGCTTGAATACTTTTAAAATCTGCATCTTGAAGTAGATGGGGTGAATTTGCAGTTGACTAAAAGAAGACACATTCTATACCTCTAGATTCTGATGTGGCCCCCTGTCCCTGTTGGGGGTGGGGATGGGTTAGGAGGGAAGGAAAGAGAAGGAAAGCGCTGAGTAGAATTGATTCTAGTTGACTTTGGGAAAACTGACTGGTTGCTGCTTTGAGACTAGACTGGAAAGATGAAGCCATAGAGAGGGAAGGGGTAAAAGGAAAGAAATGGAAATGAGTATAAAAAAGGATTGATAATGAAGGGCAGCAAGAGGGATAGAGAAGAGGAGAATGAAGAGCAGAGCAGGAAACAAACCTGCCTTTGACCTTGGAGCTGGAGTCTTAGCCACTCACTCCAGAGCAGCATCTAAGTCC
This sequence comes from Myotis brandtii, assembly GCF_000412655.1. Classification (NCBI taxonomy): domain Eukaryota; kingdom Metazoa; phylum Chordata; class Mammalia; order Chiroptera; family Vespertilionidae; genus Myotis; species Myotis brandtii. The sequence goes on from NW_005357115.1 coordinate 7,984,140, forward strand.
TGCCTTTTAAACAGGGACAAAGAATTGAGCTCTCCGTGGCATAATACAGAATTCTGTTTGGTTGCATTTAACTCACATTACATTTGCTGAGTCCCTCCTATGAAAGTCTTGCATAGGGGGAAGAGTATGGTTTGCATAGATTTTTGTACTCAAGGTAGGAGATGTTTTGCAAGGTGTGCTTTCCAAAGATCAGGGGTCACTTAGAAAGTAATGGGATTGATTTTTCTATCTGGTTTATGGAAATCATTTTTTTTTCATAATAAGCACGAGTCTGAAAAAACCAATATCACTGTTCCAAATTTTGAAGCTACCCATGAAAAACGGATGAGGCATAACGTTCGGGATCGATCAGAAGAGGAGGCAGCCTGAAGTTGAATTATTTCTTCTCTTGGTTTTTACTTTTTCTTTCTTTTAATTAACCGACTAAAGTAAATATTTACATGATCTTCCACCCTGTCTGAAGAAGTATTTTGGCTGGATTCTTTCTGAAGAGGGTGCGATGGGATGGGTCGATAAATATTGCTTCTGATTTCCTGCCTCTGAGGCTCCTGGCAGAGTTCCTTGAAACACTGCTCTTCCTGCCCCGAAGGGAACTTGCTTGCTGGCAACTCCAGCCCAAGGGCAGTGACAGTGAAATGCCCTCCAGAGAGCCAGCTGGCCTGGGCTGCGCTCCACTGTGTGTTTTTGTGCCTTCAGGAATGTGCGGATTTAGCAAATGACAACACTGAGCGAGCCCTGTCCCCAGCTGAGCCCCAGGCCCTCTCTCTTCCTTTGTGTTGACTCTTTTCCGAGCTTGAGTGATTGCATTGGTTGAGCCTTCATTTTCCACAAGGGGAGGCAAGAAGGTGGGCTGGAGGGAGAAAAATATGCCTTTCTCATGGCCTTTATTCCAGCAGTTTTTGAGTTTTTACACTAGTAGATCTTATGGAACTTTACTTTCTGTCAGTTTGGAAGTTTGGTCAAAAATCCCAGTGGTAACACAATTTCTGCTTTTGAAAAAAAATTCAACTGGATGTCAACTACCATAGAGTTGTTTTAGAATTGGAAAGAAACTCAGAGCTGATTCTAGTCTAATCATTGAATATCCAGAATGAGTGGCAGAGCAATGCCCAGCGTTTGGGTTATACCCACCCCCTGGGTCAGTACTGTGTTCCGTATAGCTCTTCACCTCTGATGTCATTAGAATAATTTCAGTAATTTATGTTGTGTTAGATTTGCATGAAGTGCCCTGTGTTCAAATTCAGGGTCTTTTCAAGCTAGGTATATACCCGAGATAAATGATTACATAAAAAACTTACGCACGAATGCTCCTAGCAGTATTATAATAGACAAAATATAGAAACAAACCAAATGTCCATCAACTGATGAACAAAGTATGGGATATCCTCACAATGAAATATTATTCAGCCACAAAAAGGAGTGAAGTACTGATTGATACGTGCTACTACATGGACGAGCTTTAAAAATATTATGCTAAGTGAAAGAAGCCAGACACAAAAGGCCATATGTTGTAGAGATTCTATTTACATGAAATGTCCATACTAGGCAAATTCAGAAAAGTAAAGTAGATCAGTGGTTTCCAGGACCTGGGAGAGGAAGAAAATGAGGTGTGACTGAGTAGGTGCAGGGTTTATCTGGGAGGGGCATGATAAAAATGTTCTGGACTTAGTGGTGATGCACAATTCTGTGAATGTACTAAATACCACTGAATTGTCTTTTTTTTTTTTTTAAAGGGTGAATTTTATATGTGAGTTGTATGTCAATAAAACTGTTATTTTTAAAAATCTTAGATTTGCCTTTTAATCAGTTGGATGATTTTAGGCAATGATTCAACCCAAGTAATCTCTGCTATGAAATTAGAATAACGATGTACATCTCTCAGGGTTGTTTTCATAAATGAGGCCATGAATTTGAAAATGCTGCTAAAGTGTAAACATCACATATTTTGGGGCTGTCAGTGGGTTATAAGTTCATTATTCATTGGGTTTTATCTCTTCCTCCTGTATTTTCTAGAGCACTAACAAGGTCTGGCTACATAACAATCATTCAAATAAAGACTTTTTGAAGTGATTAAAAAAATGTTGCAGTGAATAAAAACAATTCTTAAATTTTTCATTGTAAAACAGTACCCTGTGTTATACCAGCAGCAGCCTCATACCTCTCATGTTTACCACAACTCTTGATTGCATCATTTTCTCTTGTGCTTGATTTAATCTCATGTTGCTCTGTATACTAACATGCCATACAGACTTGTAGCCTAGGAGCAATAGGCTATTCCATATAGCCTAGGTGTATAGTAGGTTATACCATCTAAGTTTGTGTATGTAAGTACAATCTATGATGTTCACACAACAATGAAACTATCTAATGGCAAATTTCTCAGAATGCATCCCCATTGTTAAGCAGTGCATGACTGGAGTCAAATTTATAGAAGCAGAGAGTAGAATGATGGTTACCAGGGGCTGGGAGGAGAGGGAAAAGGGTATTGCTGTTCAGTGGGGATGCAGTTTTAGTCATGCCAATAGAAAAAGTCCGAGAGATCTGTTGTACAACAATGTGCATATAGGTAACAATACTCTACCACTTAAAAATTCAGTCTTGCCCTAACCGGTTTGGCTCAGTGGATAGAGCGTCGGTCTGCAGACTGAAGGGTCCCAGGTTCGATTCTGGTCAAGGGCATGTATCTTGGTTGTGGGCACATCCCCAGTGGGGGGTGTGCAAGAGGCAGCTGATTGATGTTTCTCTCTCATCAATGTTTCTAACTCTCTATCCCTCTCCCTTCCTCTCTGTAAAAAATCAATAAGATATATTTTAAAAAATTCAGTCTTCTCACTAATTATAGGTATAGGTCAGTTCAGATTTCCTATTTCTTTATGATTGGATCTTGGTAGACATTACGTTTCTAGGAATTTATCCATTTCTTCTGGGTTAATCAATTTGTTGGCCCCTAATTGTTCACATAGTCTCTTCTAATAAATTTAAAAAAAAATTTCTGTGACATTAGTTGTAATGTCTCCTCTTTCATTTGTGATTTTATTTAAGTATTTTCCCCTTAGTCCAGCTAAAATTTGTCAATTTTGTTGATTTTTTAAAAAATGTAACTCTTAGTTTTATTGATATTTTTTCTATTTTCTATTGCCTATATCATTTACTTCTGCTCTAATCTTTATTCATTTCTTCCTGCTAACTTAGGGATTAGTTTTTGTTTGTTTTTTAGTTCTTTGAGCTATAAAGTTAGGCTGTTTATTTGAGATCTTTTTTAAAAATGTAGCCATTTACCAGCATGAACTCCTCTCTTAGCACCACTTTTGCTGTATACAGTAAGTTTTGGTATGTTGTGTTTTAATTTTTGTCTCAAGATATTTTCTAATTTTGTTTTTTATTTCTTCTTTGACCCATTGTGTATTGTTTAATTTCTACATATTTGTGAATTTTTCAGTTTTCCTTCTGCTATTGATTTCCAGTTTTTTCTATTGTGGTAGAAAAGATACCTGTGTGATTTCAATCTTAAATTTGTTGAGACTTGTTTTGTGGCCTAACCTGTGATGTATCTAGAGAATGTTCTGTGTGTGCTTGAGAAGAATGTGTGTTTTACTGTTGTTATGTGGAATGTTTTGTATATGTCCTGTATATCCACTTGATTTATATAGTGTTGTTCTAGTCCTCCATTTCCTTATTGATCTTCTGTTTGGATGTCCTATCCATTATTGAAAGTGGGATATTGAAATATCCTTCTATTATCGTGTCCCTGTCTATTTCTCCATTTAGTTTTTTAATGTTTGCTTTATACATGAGGGTGTATTAGTGTTGAGTTTATATATACTTTTAATCATTCTATCTTTCTAGTGAGTTGACCCCTTTATCATTACATAACATCCTTCTCTATCTCTTGTGACAGTTTTTGACTTAAAGTTATTTTGTCTGATGGTATGGCTACCCCCTGCTCTCTTTAGATTTCTATTTGCATAGAATATCATTTTTTAGTCTTTCACTTTCAGCCTATGTGTTTGCTTAAATCTAAAATGAGTCTTTTGTCACAGCATATGGCTAGATCTTATATTTTTAAATCCATTTAGCCATCAAAAATGTTACAGTTTTTAAGCACTTCTTTGAACTCAGTTAATCTATAAATCCGGATGCTTTTAAATAGAAGTATTTCTCAGAACCAAAGACCTTTAGTAACTTGAAATTTTCCCCTCATTTTTATTCTTATTTTTTCTTTTTCTCCTTTAACAGAGACAACACATCTGAATCATTGACAGGATCACAATCTGATTTTAAAGATGTGTTCTACAAACCCAGGCAACTGGGTCACATTTGATGATGACCCTACATTTCAATCTTCTCAAAAGTCAAAGAATTTCCGTCCAGAGAATCAAGGCATCTGTAGGCCAAATGGACTTAAGCTGAACCTTTCCACTCCTAAGGAATTTTCCAGTGGGTCTTCCTCCACCAATAGTACCCCCCTCCCCTCTCCCATCATAGACTTCTACTTCAGTCCAGGACCTCCAAGTAACTCTCCTCTTTCTACACCTACCAAAGACTTCCCAGGAATTCCTGGCATCCCCAAAGCAGGGACTCATGTGCTTTATCCTATTCCAGAATTATCTTCAAACAGCCCACTCACAACACCTGGAGCAGATTCTTCCTTATTGTCTACTAAACTAACCTGTGTACCCCATGCTTCCTTACCCAATGATCACTCATGCACACCTCCAGCTCCCAAAGTGGGTCTTCCAGATGAAGTTAGTCCTCCACAGGCTGAAAGCCTGGGGTTCCAAAGTGATGCTCTTCAGTTTCAGTATTTTCAGGAGGACTGTGCCTTTTCAAGTCCATTTTGGAAAGAAGAAGGCAGTGCTTCCCAGTTCACCTTTGACCCTCCAGGAAGCAGAAAGGGATTCCCATCAAGAGACAAAGAAATGCCCATTGATCAAAAAAGCTTAAATCAGTGTTCACTCAACTACATCTGTAAGAAGCTTGAACATCTCCAATCAGTTGAGGACCAAGACTCCTTTGGAAGTTTGTCTATGCAGTGTCTGTATGCTGAAGATACAGGCTCTTCCTTTGTCCCCCACACCCTCTTCAGGAGTCAGCCCAAACCTGGGTGGTCTTTCATGCTGAGAATTCCTGAGAAGAAGAACATGATGTCTTCCCGTCAGTGGGGACCAATTTTTTTAAAAGTCTTACCTGGAGGAATTTTGCAAATGTATTATGAGAAGGGGTTAGAAAAACCATTTAAAGAGTTACAGCTTGATTCACAGTGCAGGCTTTCTGAACCCAAACTTGAGAACTTCAGTGTGGCGGGAAAAATCCATACTGTGAAGATTGAACATGTGTCTTACACAGAAAAAAGAAAGTACCATTCTAAGACAGAAGTAGTTCACGAGCCAGACATAGAGCAGATGCTAAAGTTGGGATCCACAGAGTACCATGACTTCCTCGACTTTCTGACTACTGTGGAGGAGGAGCTGATGAAACTGCCAGCTGTTTCAAAACCAAAAAAGAACTATGAGGAACAAGAAATTTCCCTTGAAATTGTGGACAACTTTTGGGGTAAAATCACTAAAGAAGAAGGGAAATTGGTTGAAAGTGCTGTGATAACTCAGATCTGTTGCCTCTGCTTTGTGAATGGGAACTCGGAATGCTTCTTAACATTGAATGATCTTGAGCTGCAGAAGCGAAATGAACACTATTTTGAAGCAGACCCAGAAAAGAAGGGGATTGATATTCTTGAATATCATTTTCATAAGTGTGTGAAAGCACAAGAATTCGAGCAATCAAGAATCATTAAGTTTGTACCTCTGGATGCCTGCCGGTTTGAGCTGATGCGTTTCAAGACGTTGTATAATGGGGAAGACCTTCCCTTTTCCCTGAAGTCTGTAGTGGTTGTCCAGGGGGCATATGTGGAGCTTCAGGCCTTTGTCAACATGACCCCATTGCTTCAGAAATCATCCCATGCCAGTTCCTTGAGGTCCTGTGACAACATAATGATACACTTTCCTGTCCCGTCGCAGTGGATCAAGGCTCTCTGGACCATGAACCTCCAGAGACAGAAGTCCCTGAAAGCCAAAATGAACCGCCCGGCATGTCTGGGGAGTTTACATGAACCCGAATCTGAACCTGTCATACAGGTCACTGTGGGGTCAGCAAAATATGAGAGTGCCTACCGGGCCGTGGTATGGAAGATAGATCGGCTTCCTGATAAACATTCAAGTAAATATTCAACACCTCAAGTTGATTTTCATGTGAAACAGCCTCAATGTTTTCACCCTACTTAGATTGAAATGAGGCTGAGACAGATGGTAACTTCGGTCAGCTGAGGACATGCTTATACATTGCTGGGTGGGAGATGGGACATTTAGTTAAACAGCCGGCTTATTTCATTCTTTTGTGCCAGTTTCTGCCAGATAAGTTTAACTTTAAATATATATATAATAAATATTAGTCTAGGCTAGGATTTAGTTGTACATGGTGGCACACAGGGAACACTTATAGTTGACTTCTTGACATTAAATTCCCTAATTAATCTTTAAAGATCTACATCCATGAGTTTACCTGAGCATTTTCATTTTCTTATCTTTCTTCTTCCTTGTGTTTTCCCCTGGGCCTTTCACTGGGGAGGTGAGGGATGGGTGAGGAAATTCAGAAGAGGAGCCCCCAAAACAATGACAGGTTACCTGTGAGCCTTGGGGTTAGGGAGAGGATGGGAGGAGGCCAGGATCTCTGGCTTTGGGGAATAGGTGGATAGTGGTGCCATTAGCTGATAGCCGAGGATCCTGTCATCACTCTTGCTTTTAAAATCTGTCTGTTTCCAAGCCCTGTCTGCTTGTCAGAGACCATAGAATCATTAGAGCTTTAAAAACATCATACCCACATTTAGTCTCTATCCCAACCATGACTCTCTGGTGGGGGGAGGCCCAGGTATGGGCGCTGATAAAAGGCTCTCCCAGGCAGCTAGCGTTGAGAACTACCGACCTGTGGAACATATTATGGTCCCCTAGGCAGAGAACGTCCCTCCCTGTGCTGTCTATCCCTATGTCTATAGAGCTCTGTTATTACTCTTGTACCTGTTTTTACTAGCAGTTGAGCTCACAAAGAACAATTACAAGAGTGGGTTTTCCCAGAGAGGTGGCTGGACTTGATCTTGGCCTTCGGGAATTCTTTTTGAAGACTTTCATAGCACCAGGCCCACACAGAACGCATTTTATAAGCATTCCAGTGATAATTTACTGAACAAATCCTTTAGGATCAAAGCTGCTTTGTTCAGATCAGCTCTGTGTGCAAAGAGGAGGCCTAGGGAAAAGGCAAATGGAGTGTGTCAGGTAGAAGGTGGGCAGGAGGTGGCTCTGAAATGGGTGGCAACCTGTGGTCCAGTCTTGTGGCTTCACCATGGTGGGGTTGGGGAGGAAATGCAAAGAGTGAGAGGGTGCCTGGCAACTTGCCTCTGGAGGAGAGAAGTATAGAAATAGGTTTGGGCGGAGAGGAAGTTTTTGTCTAAGGCAGTGCTTCTCAAACTTTTGTGTGTACATGAATCACCTTGTTCAAATGTAGATTGTGATTCAACATGTGGGGCTGATAACTGTTCTCAGGTGATACCAATGCTATTGCCCACAGACAACACGTAGAATAAGAGTCTTAGAGTACATCTCCACTTTTCTATATGATTTTTAAAGCAATTGGGTGTTTAGAGAACAGAAGATTTTTAAAGTCTTTAAAACATTACCTTTTCCAAGCTAGTTTCTGAAAAATCTACACTGTTAGAAAAAAAATATTTTAAAATGGAAAATGAAAGAGAATATAAGAACTACTCTACTAGGTACTAATTTAAAAAAAATTATGCCTTTCCTGTGGAATTTTGAGATCAGGATTGACTTCATTTTCACTTACATGTGATTTCAAGGGAGGTGGGATGGGCTGCTGGCCCTTTAAATGTGTCTTCTAGCATGTCAATGCTTAATATTTCTTTTAACAGTGGGCAGGTCTTTCATTTTACAACAGAAGTTGGCCTTGGACAGGTAGCTCAGATAGTTTATTCAGACAAAGATGTGAATGACAGCAAAGGAACAGAGGAGCCTTTCCTGAGGACAGGCTTTGGTGGGGGATTGGGAGGTCGGTGGGAGGCGTGGAGGGTTGGGAAACAGGTGGGTGGGGAGAGAAAGGAAGAAGAGGAAAAGATGAGAACATTAATTAGCCAAAGGAGGTGCAGATGGTGGCATAGAATTAGGAGAGTGGAAATGGTGGAGCGTCAATTAACAAACATATCTATCTCTACCTTCCCAATTTGCCTTTACTTTTTCTCTTTGCTCTCTGTCACCAGCACATTGGTTGCTTCTCTCCTCCTCCACTTGTATCATTCTCTTGCCATTCATATCTTCCAACTCACAACAGTTCTGTTTCAGATGTGAAATGTTTTGGTTTAAGAAGGACCAGATATCTACTGGACCTAAGAAGATACTGTAATTTGCATTCCCTTTGCTGAGAAAGTTCTGGTGAGAGAATAGCAATTTCCAAAGCCCGAGAGTGCCCCCTGCTGGTCAGTACTGAGATAAATAACATGATTTTTCTTTTTCCTTTCTTTCTTTCTTTCTTTTTTTGTGTATAAATTCATCAAATATCCATTGACCCACAAACGTGCCAGACATTGTCCTAGGGACAGACATGATACCTCTCCTCACGGAGACCAAAGTCTAAAGGAGGAGTATGTTATTAAACATTGTAGAGTATTTAGAGTTTTTAAAAGCCAAGGAAAATATGCCAGAAAGCTTAAAGGAACAATTGCTCTCCTTTACCTTTTACCAGTTTTTAAGACAAACAAGCAGAAAGGTTTTGTTTCTAACATTTTTTGGAGTACTAGGTCTTCAACTTTGGTAATTTTGATTGCAGGAGATTCCAAAAAATTTTTTTCCCTTTAAAATGTGAATATCTAATTAGATAATCTCCAATATAATTTTCAGCTCTAAAAATGTAGAATTCACAGTCACTTCCTTAGCAAAATTATAGTAATTAAATAATATTGTATTTATAATCGAATAGTACTTTGCAAAGTAATCATACCAGAATATATCCCCCACTTGTATCTATACCACTATAGTATACCATGATTTTAGTGTCTAGGTTTGCTGATTGTTTTGTTTAATCCTCATAACAATCGTGTAAGGTATGTTATTATTATCAGCACCATCACCCCCGTTTTCATATGGGGAAACTGAGGCTCAGAGAGATCAAGTAATTTGCCAAGGATTACACAGCTATTAAGTAGCAGAGCTGGGACTGGGCTTTGGGCAACCTGGATCCAGTGTTTGTGTTCTTCACCACTGTGTGTCATAATGGACATTAGAGTTCCCGAGTTAAGTTTAAATGAACTTACTGTGTCTGCACTTCAGGCAGAAGACTAGAAACAAACGGTAATGGATGGTGGACTCTCCCCTGGGTGTGTGTGTGTGAATAAAGTTATCACCTGCCTGCAGTGATCGGGGGTAGCTTAGAGCACCTCAGAGGCCACTGTGGTCCTACCCTGCATGTAAGTGGTGGGGGTGGCTAATGAGCCCCTGGTGGTTAATGGATTGATGACTTCTCAAGGCCTTTTACAGCCTTAGAATTCTATTAGTCTCTCTACAAGAAACAGATTGTAAGGGATGAAAGGCAATTTATCTTTTAAGAATTAAGTGAAATCCTTTAAACTCTTGTTTTTGTGCCTAAAGCTATATTCTGATGGAAATGTTATTTCTGAAGCTATGTCAGTGCTACAGTAATTTAATCGGGCTTTGAAATTACTGTCACCTCATACATTTATTTAAGGGCAGATAGCTGCATTGGATATGTAGATGCTGTGGAAAATGCAACAGAATCACTGTTACTACAGTGATTACAATGGAAATATTTTTTTCTCCATTATCTCTCTCTCTCTCTCTCTCTCTCTCTCTCTCTGTCACACACACACACTCACACACTCACACACTCACAAACATTATATGACTACACTTAAATTTTTGCATTTATCTGATATCCTTAGGTCTGGCACAAAGCCTGGCCTGGCATAGAGTAGATGCTCAATAAATGACACATTGAATTAAGTGAAAACAAATATTAGATTGAAACAGTCAAAGCCAATATGCCCATCTCTACACTGCATGTCTGTTTTCATCAAAGCTTTAAGAAGGGTGAGTGGAAATTAATGTATTAAAATATAATCTGTTCTACTGAAAAAGGAATTTTTGGCCTAAAATAGTTCCTGAAATGTAATACAATTTCATTAAGTTTAACTTAAAAAAATCAGAATTATTTTATAATGTGACCTAATTTAGATAGCTTATCTTTTCATTAACTATCAATAAGAATAGTAAGAAAATGAATAAATTAAGAATTATTATAAGAGCTCATTTAGTCTACTTAAGCAAGTTTTGGGTTTTTTGTTGTTTTTTTTACAAATCCTACATACATTGTAGAAAGTCATGTTATTTACCTCAGTACTTTTTATAAATCCTACACATATTAAGTAAAAGATACTATCTTTTAATTAAAGAAACTTAACATACTTCAACTGAAAACATTTTTAGGAGTTCATATATACATGTATACAATAATAAAGTTGTATTTATTTTAAAGCTAGTATTTAAAAATTGAAGATTTCCCCCAAGTTAGTGCAGAATTGTAAATTTTGATGGTAATTTGCTCAAATAGAATTCACGCTGCCATAGTGCCAATGGAATTGCTTATTAAAGAGAGGGATGAGTGCCTCTTACATTCAAGAGAAATGTTCAATGGCCATTGAAATACTTTGACTGACAATTTGATTTTTTCCTCAAGGTCCTGATCATCCCCATGCTTTAAGAATGAGTGGAAATTAATGTATTAAAATATAATCTGTTCTACTGAAAAAGGAATTTTTGGCCTAAAATAGTTCCTGAAATGTAATACAATTTCATTAAGTTTAACTTTAAAAAAATCAGAATTATTTTATAATGTGACCTAATTTAGATAGCTTATCTTTGCATTAACTATCAATAAGAATAGTAAGAAAATGAATAAATTAAGAATTATTATAAGAGCTCATTTAGTCTACTTAAGCAAGTTTTGGGTTTTTTGTTGTTTTTTTTACAAATCCTACATACATTGTAGAAAGTCATGTTATTTACCTCAGTACTTTTTATAAATCCTACACATATTAAGTAAAAGATACTATCTTTTAATTAAAGAAACTTAACATACTTCAACTGAAAACATTTTTAGGAGTTCATATATACATGTATACAATAATAAAGTTGTATTTATTTTAAAGCTAGTATTTAAAAATTGAAGATTTCCCCCAAGTTAGTGCAGAATTGTAAATTTTGATGGTAATTTGCTCAAATAGAATTCACGCTGCCATAGTGCCAATGGAATTGCTTATTAAAGAGAGGGATGAGTGCCTCTTACATTCAAGAGAAATGTTCAATGGCCATTGAAATACTTTGACTGACAATTTGATTTTTTCCTCAAGGTCCTGATCATCCCCATTGTTTGTCATACAAACTAGAACTTGGATCAGACCAAGAAATTCCCTCTGATTGGTATCCATTTGCTACTGTTCAGTTTGGGATGCTCGACACCTGTGCCTCAAGGACAGAGGTCAGGTCTCTGGGGGTGGAGAGCGATGTGCAGCCACAGAAACACGTTCATCAGCGAGCTTGCTACAACATCCAGGTACATCCCAAACCCCTTAGGGCTTCTAGAGCTGTGACATGATTGGTTTTAGATATTTGCTTTGCCCTCTTACGTGACCATGTATGGGTGTGTGTGTGTGTGTGTGTGTGTGTGTGTGTGTGTTTGAACTATGCAAACTTGATGGTCACCAGTGAGCCTAGATTGTCCCTTCTCAGTTCTAGAGAATGTTAGGAGCCTGAGCACACAGTGTTGCATACTTAATCAGCTCTCAATGGAAAATAGGACATTAAAAATGAATTCACATTTCAGAAGCATATTTATAACAAAAATCATGTTAGAATAGCATTTTCCAATATGTGTTCTGTGGAACATGTATCCAGGAAAAAAAGAAAAAAGCTTAGGAATGCCATACTTTAACATTAAATGAAGGCTCTGAGAAGTCCTTGTTAACCTTGATCCAGTTTCCTCCAACTTATTGATTATGAAATCCGGTCTGTATGGGCATGTGCATGTAAAATGTATATCAGTATCTTCTGAAATGGTATTCTGTGAAGCACCCCTTGGGAAATGCAAAGTTACTCTAATACAACAATTTAAAATGTTTACCATCAGCGCTTCTGCATCCTTAGGCCAGAAGAATTAAAGAGTGGCATACATTTGCACCTGTTTCTAAACTGGCTTTTCTTCTCGTCTTCAAAGTTAGTAGATTTAGACATAAACTCTGCCATATATTTCCCATAGTATCTTGAAATGGTGATGCGTCACCGATTTTGTTTACAAATATATCATTTAATTAGAAAATATTTCCAAAGTAAAAAAACAAAACAAAAACATAAACAGCAAATAACAAACAGGTGGTTCTGTTTAGAATTTATTTTTCTTTGATCTTGCACATGAGTAGCATTTTATACTTTCTCATATCATTTTGAAATCTATGTTGCTTGAGTCTCAGCTATGATTAATGTCATTCTGATTTTCGACTCATAAACCAACTGGTGGTTTGATAACACAGGAGTCTGTCAGGAGTTTTCTTTATTTGGGGCCACCTGTCCTGTGCACCCCCGAGGGGACCTACGCCCTTGTTCCCCTAGCAGCTGGAATTGCCTTGGCTGGAGAGAGCTCCAGGTCCTGCGCTCTCCCTGGGGCAGCTTTCGTTCAGCGACTGGTGGATGCAGGGGTGTGAAGACCCTTTGCCTTGGCTTGGGTAACTCCACAGGGCCATCCTAGCTTCGGCTTCCCCTGGGCACCAGCTGAAGCCTTTACTGTGACCTCCTTGCAGCCCAGCTTCTCCTCCTTCCTGTTCTGCTTCCTTCCTTCTCCCCCCTTTCCCTCCCCCACCAGGTGTCAACCCCCTAGTAGACCTTCTGCACACCATTCTCCATCTCAGAGTTTGCATCTTGGGGAACCTGACCTGTAACACTAGGTATATAAGTGTTATGTGTGACTGAAATATGGGTCAAGCGCACACAGAGACTTCCTCTATACCTAGTTTTCTATTCACAGGGTACGCCAGTTTCACATAGTGTCGAAGGACAGCTCAAAATTATGCAACAGAGTCTCTAGTTTAACAGCATTTACTAATTGATCTGCACTGGGTGGCAGTTGGTTTCAAAATATAATCTTACATTTAATAAGTATTTATTGAGCAATTTCTAAGTGCCAGGTGCTGCTGTAGATGCTGGGGATACAAGAGTGAATGAGATACTGCCTGTCCTCATGCAGCTTACCTTCTAGTGGGGAACAAAAAACAATTAGTAAACAAATAAATAATGTAATTTCAAATAGTGACAGATTCTAGGAAGAGAATCCAATGGGGTAATAGGATAGAGATTGATGGGGGCTTCCTTATCGAGGGTGGTCTGTGTTATCTCAGGTGGGCCAAAGCCTGGATCTATGATATGAGGATATAATTGATCACATGCCTAGCCAGAGGTCTGTGTTATCAATATATATTCTGAGTACATTTTTACAAAAATGATGGTTGACTTAGAAGAGAGGAGAGTTTTAGTTCTTTTTAAGATTTGACCCTAGAGGGAAGGACTGGGGTGGGGGGGAGGGGGACCTCTGTTGCCCTAAAGGAGAGGAGAGTGCCTCACTACGGAAGGAGCGTGAGGGGGTGGAAGGGCTGTGTCTGTGTCCCAAGGGTGTTGTGGCTGCAGAGCATGCCTCATGTGTGAAATGGGGCTGAACAGGTGCCAGTGCTGTGTTGCATTTGTTAATGCTGCTCGTGTTTTTGCTTTTGCATAACAGGTTGAAATAGAAAAGAAGTGGATTAAAATCGACGGGGAAGACCCAGATAAAGCTGGTGATTGTATCACTCAGTAGGAGTAGCAGGAGTTAATGATGACAACCCACTTTTCAAATAGAAATCACACACAGTTCTGCTCCTGTCTGGTGGAAATGACTTCTGAATAGAGGGCTTAGGACAGCTCCAGTGGCTGGCTGTGTTTGGAGAAGTTTAGACCTGAAACTGAACAATCTGTATTTTATGCTTTTTGATATATTTGTGCTCCAGGGGTTTGATTTAAAATGTGTCTATAATTTGCATGATGTTTCTACTTCCTATTGAAACTCAAAGGCGCTGTTATTCAATGTGTGACCCAACAGCCAGTTTGGCTAAAGGGGTTTTGATTTTTGATTACTCAGTGGCTGATTGTTTTGTGCTTTGGATTACCCAGCTGTCATATTTATTTTCCTCCAGTCCCTATTTCTTCTTGCTATGTTAGCACCTGTACTGGAGGGTGAGGCAATAAAAAAAACCATAAACTAAAATACTTAATTTTCCCTCTTGCTCATCTCTGAAATGTGGGTCGGTATAGATTGATGCTGAAACCACAAGCTAAAATGGAGATGTGGAAAGTGTCTGTGGTTTTGAATTATTTATCTTCCTGTCCTCTTACCACATTGCAAGTAATCATTGGCTGTGTATTTGGTACCTGTCTCCGCCCCTGGTATTATTGTTTTCAAAATGTATTTGTATTCTGGTGTTGGCTGCAAAGAAGCTATTTCTGTTGATATACATATTTTAGTACCAGTCACTAAGACCTATTGCCTTTTGCTTGGAGAGATTTCTTTTAAAATGGAATCCCAGTATTGGACACCAGTTAAAATATTTATGTGCATTAAAGATGAATTTTTAAACTTCATGAATATTCTTTCCCCAAAGTACAGACTCTAAGAATGTATTTTGATAAAGTATTATTTGTGATTAACATAAGTCTCTCTTGAGTAGAAGTCTAGCTCATGATTATTTTATGCTAGTTCTACTAAATTTAGAGCAAAATGAAAAACACTAGATTATTTTCCCTAGATTTTTGACATTTCTGTTCTTCGGTCAGCTAAATGTTTGGTTTCTAATGAAAAGCCAATAGCATTAGCAGTTATAATTCTGTTTATAACTTCCTTTCAATATTTACAGGGAAAGGTCAAATTTTAAAATTCATGAAATCTATATTCTAGGTATTTTTTTAGTCTGAAAAACAAAGTCCTCCATTTGGTATTAACACACCTTCAATTTATGTTGGATCTACAATATGATTAGGAGATATTTTTCTCTATTTACTAGATTTGTTTTGAGTAAAAACTGATATAATAATGTTCTTCCAAACAACATTTATTGGTCGGCTCAGAGTTTATGTCTTATGTTTTATTTAATATTGTGTCACATTCATTGTAATCTGTTCCAAAACCAGATTAAGATGAACATGTATGATGGTTTGTATCAATCAGCAGATTTTATTGTTTTTCATTATTTTGCTATAACAGCAAGGAAGGCAGAATTTGACTGTTAAAATGAAGTGTTATTGCTCTTTTTAACCCCACTTGATGCATTGCTCATAATATCATATGCTTGAGACTCACTGTTGATGTATGGAAGGGCAAATCTGTGTGTGCGTCATTAAGAAAAATTCCACCATCTTTCCCCATCCTCTGGCGCGGCACACTCTGGAGAGACTTCAATCTGCTCAACCCAAATATGAAGGTGGCTGGGGGTGTTGCTGCTCCAGGTGCCAGCAAAGTTCGCTAGGTTAATTACTGCCATTCCTTTCAAATCTGTTTAATGGCATCCTGCCCATGAAGAACTCAGAGTCTGATTCAGTTGGACTTAATGAATATTTACACCTTGGAATAATTTCAGCAAAGGGTTCAATTAATCGCCCCTCGTGCTTCACAGGTTGCCTGGTCTGTGACTACCTCACTGCTGGGGTCACTTACTTACCAGCCATCAGCCTTCAGGAGCATCTCAAGATTAGTGTTGGAAACCTAGTAACAAACCGCTGACTAAAGCCCAAATTGAGTTTCCGCTGCAATGCAAAGGTTGATGGCATTAACAGCGGGGTGCTATGGCATAATTGTTCATTTGCACATCTATTAGGATTCTTAAATATTCATTACTTAGTGTTAAATTAACATTCTGTGGAGGAAGGAGAGGCTTTTTAATACAATTCTTTTGACCTCAGAAATGACAGAAGGTAAGATGTGACCACAGTGCCATAAGTGAAAAATTAGATAGGGTCCATTTAGACTTACAAATTAAGAAGTAGAATCTCCTTTGCTAGAAAGTAAATGATGATCTGAAAGACAACTATAATAATGAAACCCCTTGCTTTTAAGGTTGGTGAGGATGGAAGAGAGTGAAGGAGGAACTACTCCTTTCTAGCATTTTAGCTTATGTACTTTAGATCAACCCTTTCTGAGTTTGACTGGTTAGAGGTCAGTCATTTGATTACACATGACAGGCTTCCAAGGACTTGACCAGGTTCTGACTAGTTGTCCTGCTCTAATTGTTCAGGTCTGGTTGCCTTTCCAGTCAAAGGATCATATTAACTGTGGAAGTGAATTCATGGCTTGATGGTTACTTGATCAATTGTACAGATCAGAATTTAAAGACATTTTCTCTTTCTATGGGAATAGAAATAGTTTATTCATTTAAAAAGGTACGAAAAAAATACTTTTCAGCACATAAAGATTGGATTTGTTTTGTGTGGTGTTTTTTTTTTAACCTGATTTATATATTAGACAGTTCTAAGGGTTATTTACCTTCATTCTGAAGCTGTGCTTATGATACAGCCCTTTTCTTGTAAATTCAGTTAGAAAGCCTTCCTTAATAATGATTAAGTATTATATCGTACTTAAAATATTACTTTATGACATAGCAACACAAATATAAAATAGATTGAGCCTTAATAATCGTGTAACAAAGTATTTGGTAGATTGCATATTGGTTTTTCAAAATTAAAGATGTATTTCAAATGATTCTTGCTGTGTGGTGGACTTATATCTTCTTTTGCAAGGTCTGGGGCTATTTTTTTTAAAGGTGTGAAATCAATTTTAATAAACTTAAACAATTGACTCTGTCAGGTGAATGTATACTGCTTTACTATTAAGGAGTCAGTGAACATGGCATCTTGGCACATCCTGGAAAAATAACACCACCAAACTATCATTTGGATGACTTTTAAAAGAGGATATAATCATTACTCTCCTAAAGAAATAATGTGAGTATATGCCCACGGTTTTACTTAACTTGTTAACTAATTGGGTATGTGTGTAGAGGGGGGGATTAAGATGTTGCAACTTGTTCCAAGGAAAATTCAAAAACAGAGATGTACATGAAATAAGGAATTCTGAAATGAATTTACAAATAGATGTAAAATGAATCTATCCACAATGCAGTAATATAATCAACTAGAGGCCTGGTGCACGACTTCATGCATGGGTGGGGTTCCTTGGCCTGGCCGGTAATCGGGGCTGATTGGGGCCATCTTGCCCAATCCTGATCAGGGCCTATTGGGGCAATTGGGGCCAGCCGACCAGGGGGAAGGACTGCAGGAGGTTGCCTGGTTGCAGAAGGTTGGCCGGTTGCAGAAGGTTGGCTGTGGGAGTGCACTGATCACCAGGGGGCTGCTCCTGTGTTGAGCGTCTGCCCCCTGGTGGTTGTTCGGTCGACCGGTCATAACGGTCACTTAGGCTTTTATATATATAGACTAGAGGCCCGGTGCACAAAAATTTG
>NW_005357115.1:8001810-8008126 GCF_000412655.1 Myotis brandtii
CACTGCTGTGCTGGCAGCCGTCAGCCTGACTTGTGGCTGAGCAGAGCTCCCCCTATGGGAGTGCACTGACCACCAGGGGGCAGCTCCTGCATTGAGCATCTGCCCCCTGGTGGTCAGTGTGTGTCATAGTGACCAGTCACTCCCAGTTGTTCTGCTGTTAGGGTCAATTTGCATATTATCTTTTTATTATATAGGATAGAGGCCTGGTGCATGGGTGGGGGCTGGCTGGTTTGCCCTGAAAGGTGTCCCAGATCAGGGTGGGGGGGGCCTGCTGGGGTGCCTGGCCAGCCTGGGTGAGGGACTGATGGCTGTTTGCAGGCTGGCCACACCCCCTTAAGGGTGGGGGTCCCTGCTGGGGCACCTGGCCAGCCTGGGTGAGAGGCTGATGGCTGTTTGCAGGCTGGCCACGGCCCCCAGCCACCCAAGCTCCCAGTGGAGGCTGGCTGGAAGCAGGTATCTGGGATTTATTTATTTTCTATAATTGAAACTTTGTAGCCTTGAGTGGAGTCCAGGGCTGGCCAGGGCAGGCGGGAAGGTTGGCTTCCTCCATCGCCGGGGCAACCAAGCCTCCTGCTTGCTCCAGCTCCATGGCTGCTGGCCACCATCTTGGTTGGGTTAATTTGCATATAGTCTCTCTTATTGGCTGGTGGGCGTGGCTTGGGGCATAGCAGAGGGGCGGTCAATTTGCATGTTTCTCTTTTATTAGATTAGATAATCAATTTCCCCTACTGGCCCACAATTAATTTGCATTTGTATGGACTTGTATTATGTGTATTATCAGTTTTCTAAAATATACAGACTTGTAAAATAATGCAAAGACAATGAAAGGTGTTGATAACCTGGACAATTGAGCTACTATTCAAAATCTTTGGCAATTTTTCCTGAGAACAGGACAAACTTTGTCCACAGGATAATTCTAAAGAATTTTCAAATCTTGGCAACTAGTATTATGGATATAATGGGCATTTAAAACTATTTTTTGAAAGTTTAGAAAGCTATTTTTATATAATTGTATAGAATATATTTCAGATAAGATTGAGGGGAGAGGCTGTAAAAGATATGAAGATAAATCAGCTCTAAAATAAACCAACCTAACAACCTCTCTACCCACCCTTTTTATGAGAAAGGTGCTGTGAGGGGAGAAGAAGAATACATTTTTTTCCCTACCCTTTTAAAGTTCTTCTAATCAACAAGAGAAAACAACCAAGTTTATTGGAAAAGTACCTACCAGGATTGGGGGTGTGGGGGGGTGGGGGCGGATTCCGTAAGAATCTGGAACCAAGGACAATTGGGGCAGTTGGGGTTTGAGCCAAGGATAAAGAACAGGGGAGGTCCTGGTTTGGAACTCCAAAGGGGAGGAGACAATTCACATGGAGATGAAAAGCAAATGTTTGGTAAATATGTTTGCTGGGGCATCTTTAACAGTGGCCAGAGGACTTTGACCAGATGGGCTTTGCTGGGTTCCTCCCTGTCCATCACATTCAGTTCATATCAAACTACAGTGATTTATGATGATAGCTCCCATTTTGGAGCAGATCCTCTATTTAAATAATTTTAGGCAGGGGGAAGGCCAAAGGTTATTCCTGAGTCTTTTCTTAAAAACAACCAGCTTAAAATAGTTTCTTAAAAATAATCATCTTAAAATAATCAATTACCAACCCCCCCCACCCAAAGGCATGTTTTAGATTGGCAAACTCCCCTCACTGCCATGTGTTGAAATTTAACTTCCATTTCAATATTCAAGTTAAATTTCAAAACTGCTACAGGAAATAAAACTTCCTACAGGCCAGATCAGTAAGCACTGTTTTAGCTACAGGGCTTGGCTCTAATTCCTTAGGAACAACAAAGGATTAAGTGACCTAAAACTGGTCATATTTGTAACAAAATCCCTCAAATTCTCATCCATCAATTCTTTCCTATTTTGTCTCCACTTCACCCCCTTTGTGTACACCAAGCATGTCAAACTGGTGGCCAATGGGCTGCATCAGCCCGCCAGCCGTGAGTTGACATGCTTGGTGTACACACACAATGATTCCATGAGATTTTGCTCTCTTCCAGCCCCTCCCCAGTCTCTAGAGCTACTCTATCTACTCCAGGGACCTTGTATCCCCTTACCCAGGGTCCTAAAGCACAGGGCTGGGTGCATTGGATTGAATCTTACAAAGTTTATCCATCTTGATGGCAATTTCATGGGGCGCAACCTAGTTACCTGTACATTTTCCCAGTGTCTATGAAATAAAATATTTTTCTTGTTACAATTGTATTTAAAAGTTCCTCCTTGGAACTGGCATCTAAATATGAATTTGACTGTAAGTTAATTTCTAAAGCAAGGCCAAATTGCTGGTCAGAAAGCAAATAGTTGAATTACAAAACAATAGCATAAAAGTTTTAGGTACATATGTAATACTTTAAGCAATAAAGAATTTAAATTTTTAAAAAAAGTTTTAGGTAATATTGTCTTTAAAGTCATCTTCACCTGTAAGGAAAAGGAAAACAGATTAGTGTCCCCATTTAAAAAAATTATTGCGATAACATTGGCTAGAAACAGTATATAAATTTCAAGGGATTTATAATACAACATGTATACTCTATTGCATGCTCACCACCCAAAGTGTGTTTTAAAAGATTGAATGAAGTTCATTTCTATGAGACTTCCTGGTGAAGAAATACAAATCGCTATTTGGCTTATGGGATTGAAACTTTTCCCTCATCTTCCCCTTCTGCATCTGCTCCAAAACAGCCTTCTAAGCCACAGGTAGGAGGATAACTTATTTCAAGAACGATTGTGTGTGTTGGAGTTTTCCTGAAAAGCCCATTTTGTACTACCCAGAATTGTGAATTTCGTGTATGGCATTTTGCGGTATATTCTGGAAACAGAAGAGGGCGCTCACATGCAAGCTGCTGCTCCTCAGCGTTAGAAACTACATTTGAATTTGGTGGTGCTTGTATTATGATTAATACAAGATCTTGGGGGCATTTTGTAAAGCATCTCAAAGCATTGTGAGTCCAGTGGAGTATACTTAAAATTAATGAACTAGACAAACATTTAAAAGTATTCTTAATGCTTTGTCTAAAAATGCTGTTGAATACAATTTTACACATCCCAAAGATTTAAATACCATGCTTATCTGTAAACATTTCTAAGTGCTAGCTAGGAACAGAAAAAGAGTGCCTTTCTTCCCAACAGATTTCAAACATACTTTTTCTAATGAGAGTTAATAAACTTAAAATCTGCTTACTTTAAAAGAGTTATAAACGATTATAATGAATCCATCCTGTTTGACTTCTGAGCTTCAGTTGCATGAATCAAGGTCAATGTGGTCTCTAAAAAGCTTCAGCCTAGGATTGTACTTTCAGATTCTTAGGTAAGAACAAGCAAATATATGCTTTCAGGCGAATATTCCATGCCACCTTCTCACCCTGTTTAGTCCTCAGAAATCAGTAATGGGCTTTGTCTTTTCAAGATGGGCACTATCTTCGTCTCTGAAATCTTTCTGGGTGGATGTTGTCCTCTTTTATAAAGCCTGTTAGATATTTTTGAAGAATATATTTTTGTTGATTTAAAAAAAAATCCTCACCTGAGGATGTTTTTTCCATTGATTTTTAGAGAGAGTGGAATGGAGACGGAGAGACAGAGAGAAACACTGATGTGAGAGAGACACATCGATTGGTTGCCTCCCGCATGCCCCCAACCAGGGCCGGAAGCCTCAACCGAGGTACGTGCCCTTGATCGGAATGGAACCCAGGACCATTCAGTCTGAAGGCCGACACTCTATCCACTGAGTCAAACCAGCTAGGGCTGTTTTTATTGATTTTTTAAAGGGAGAGGGAGAGAGAAACAAGGATCGGCTGCTTCCTGCACACCCACTGCTGGGGATAGAGCCCGAAACCCAGGCATGTGTCCTCACTGGGAATGGAATCAGTGTGCCTCTTGCTGCATGGGACAATGCTCAACCAACTGAGCCACAGAGGCCAGGGCACTTCCCAAAATCTTACAGCATGGGTGAGTCTATGAATGTGACAAAATACATGAGACACTCCCGAAGGTGTCTTCCACACTCTAAAGAATAGAGCTTGCTTAAGACATTGGCTGCCTTAAGTGGTCAACTTAAATTACCTCAAAATGCTATGTGACCATTGTTCCAAATAATTGTCTTGCTGATTCTAATGTTTATTGAGTGCCTATTATGTGTCTGCATTTTTTTAGGCACTGAGGATAAGTAATCACAAAACAGTAAATTCCTGTTTTTGTAGAGGATATACTGTATAATAGTGGAGGAAGTCAGACAATAGACAGATATCACATTGTGATCATTGCAATGCAGCGGGGTGGAGGGAAGCATCAAAGTGGCAAAAGAGTGCTATTTTAGGTAGATTGCTCAGGGAAGTCCTCTCTGATGAGATGACATTATAGCAGAGACCTGAAAGAAGTGAGGAAGCAAGTCACCAAGGACACACAAAGAAGAGAGTGTCCCAGAGGGAATTGTTACTGCAAAGGTGCTGAAATCAGAATATGCTTAGACTATTGGAGGGACAGCAAGCCAGACAGATGGCTACTGGGTGACAGGGGCAGAGTGTACACGGAGGATGGTTGGGGGGGATATGAGAGAGGTTGTGGGTAGGACTTTAGATTTTATTCTGAGATAGGCGCCACTAGAAGGTGTTGTGTGAAGGAGTGACATGAACTGAATTACACGTTAAGATGACCCTATGGCCACAGAAGGGGGCAATGACAGAAGCAGAGAGAGCAGATAGCAGGCTATTGCACTAACCCAGGTGAGAGATGGTCACTAGGAATGGTGATGGGAGATGAAAAATGGTTGGACTCAGAACCCATTGGAAAACAGAGCTAATAGGTATGCTGATAGATTGGATGAGATTCCCAGCATGAGGGAAAGATGGGAACCAAAAGTGATTCCCAGATTTTTGGCCTCAACAACTAAAAAATGGAGCTGTCTTTTATGGAGAAAAGTAAGACTGTTGTAGGTGCAGGTTAGGGGAGAAAGATGAGATATTCAGGTTTGGGTGTGTTAACTTTGAGACATCCAAGTGGAGACAGCAGGTAGCAATTGGGTGTATAATTGGAAAGAGGTCTGGGCTGGAGATATAACATTTAGAGATATTAGAACTAGAAGCTTTAGGACTGGATGAGCTCACTGAGTGAATATGAAGAGTAGAGGTGGTCTGAGAACTGAGTGTTTGGACTCTGAAGTTTAGAGTTCAGGAAAAGGAGGATGATTCAGTAAAGGAGACAGAAGATGAGAAGCTAGCTAGAGTAAGTATAATCAGCTACCTCAAGTGTTGCTGATAGGATAAGAGGAGAACTAAGAAGTGACCGTTGAATTTAGCAAGCAACATGGAAATTGTCGGTGACCTTGACAGACAACTCAATTGGGTGTGGAGACAGTGAGTAGATGGCTTTTTTGAGGAGTTTTTTTTTGTAAATATGAACATTAGGACAGTAGTTGGTGAGGATGAGATCTTTTTTAACACCCATCCCCTGCTTAAGACCAAAATCTTAGTCTTGGTCTTTAGTAGTGTCTCTCCTTCATTAAAAAAAAAATCATCTTATTGATGTTGACTCCTGCTGAACATTTCCCTCTCTTCCTCATTGTCAATGCTTACAGAAATTGGGACCTTGTCATCTTTCAGTCCCATGTCATCTGAATCTTGTGGTGTTTCTATCATGGGGTGTTTTGGATGTGTCAGCTTGTATTGCTTCAGGGTTTTCATTAACTATAAATTTAGTCATTGCTTCAACACCTCTTGTTTTGCTTTTAAATGTTTTCTTGGTTGAGCTCCACCAGTCAATGTTATTTCATATTGGTGGGGAGATCTTACTTTAGATTTTGTTATGAAATTTAGAATAATTATGAACTGGTTACTTGGTTTCACAATCCTGCAAACAAACACCTGCAAATTCCTCCAGGTTTGTGCAGGATAAAAAGAAAAACACAACTATTTATTCAATAGTTTTTATATTTACCTAACAGTTTGCACTTTGGTTCTTTGTTACAGTTTGGTATAATAACATTTTATTTAAATAGTTGTCCAGTAACTAACAAGTGAATTTTAATAAAATAAGAATATATGCAAAAAAGGGTACAACTTAAGCAACTGCTACTGTAATGTTTTATTTTATATTCCTTCTTTAATTTTAAGACAATGATTAAAATAAAAGAATAGCCCTAGCCAGTTTGGCTCAGTGGATAGAGTAGGCCTGCGGACTGAAAGGTCCCATATTCGATTCTGGTCAAGGGCACCTGCCTGGGCATCATTGATGTTTCTATTTCTCTTTCCCTCTCCCTTCCTCTCT